>NC_083734.1:36588778-36950313 GCF_028564815.1 Eubalaena glacialis | reverse complement strand
TTTATATTAATATATTTCCTTACAAATAACCCAATGAAAGTTTAGTATTAGTTGTTTTGTTTGTTTGTTTATACTGCAGGTTCTTATTAGTCATCAATTTTATACACATCAGTGTATACATGTCAATCCCAATCGCCCAATTCAGCACAAAAAAAATTTTATTGGAGTATAGTTGATTTACAATGTTGTGTTAATTTCAGGTATACAGCAAAGTGATTCAGTTATACATGTACATATAATCATTCTTTTGAGCCTCATTTAAACTTAATCACCTCTTAAAACCCCTATCTCCAAATACAGTTCTACTCTGAGGTAACAAGGGTTAGGGTATCCACATATGAATTTGGGGGTTGGGATAGAATTCAGCCCATAATAGTCAGTATTTCTCCATCTTAGTAGATGGGGAAATCCTTGGCACTATTGAGGAATTTGTGGTTTAGGGAACAGTCTTTAGGAAATTGTGCTCTTGGGAAACAAAACAGGCCACAGCTGAGAAGGGATGACCCTGTATTATGTCCACAGTTTGATGTGACTGATATAATGAAAATCAAGAGTGTGTGGTGGTGAGTGTCTAGGGGAAGAGATGGAACTGGCTAAAAAGAACAGTTTTTGTTTTTGTTTTTTAAAGAATACAGGGTGGCACATGCACACAGAATGAAAGGAAGGGCTCTGGAGCTGAGTCCCCGTTTCTCTATCTATCTGTCTCTTGGTGTCTCTCTCATCTCTACCTCTCTCCACTTGGCTTTGTTTAATTTCATTCCCTTTTCCTGCAGAGGGACTTTCTCCATGATGCCCAAAGCAAGAGAGTATTTCTTGTCAGTTCCAGTGCAAAAAGACCCTCATGGTCCCAGCCTGGGTCACATTTGTTGAGGGATATTTGATTCTTTTATTGGCCACGGGTTGGGTATAATCCAGAAGTAGGGAATGAAAGAGTATGGGGAAAATCAAGATTACAGCTAGTGAAGAGAAGGTAGATAGAGCCTTATCATGTTACAGTGATAGTGAAGGAAGGATACAGTGGTCCAGCTCCATTGGGCATCCAGAATTGTTGGGGAAGAAAAATGTCTTCTAGCATCTATGTTGTATGAGTTAAGGCTTGTTCTTTTCAGTGATTATCAATCAGGTGCAGCCACAAGAGGAGACACAGGAGAGGCTCAGGAAAACAGTCTGTTATGTTCACAGGTCTTAGAAACAGGATGCATGGTACTCCATGCAGGGTCACGTGGAGAAGCACCAGCGTCGGTCAGGAGGCAGAAGGGACTGGAGCAAGGTGAGAGCCTAGGCCACAGCCTTTTTTGGAGTTTCCATGGGAAACGCAAAGCAGGGCAGGGTAAAGAGCTTAGAATTGGCTAGTTTAATAATTTTGGCAGGCTCCATGCTATAGAGGTGGTCTCTACTTGCTGCTCCCTGGTCCTGGAATGATTAAGGAAGAAGGACATTACCTCTTGGGGTGTATAGGTCAGATAGAGGAGGTATGGCTCTGGATTGGCTAGTTTATACACCAAAGGCATGTTCCTGGCTGAGTCCTTCACTATCTCTAAGAACTGGCTAGCTCAGACATAGGGTAGGCACCTGTAAGAGAGAAAATAAAGAAGACTACAAATTTCTGCGTAGTAGTCAAAAAAACTTTAGACGCCAAAGAGTGGCTCATTATGGAAGATTTGTGGCTAAGCTGTGGAGTCGATCAGCACTTCCTTCTTTAGGGGTTCCTGCCTTCAGAATCCCCCTGATTCCCTTCATGCTTAATGGCTTCCAATTTAGAGAACAACAATGCCCGTCTTTCTTTGTGTCTAAGAATAGATGGCCTTCATCATTCATCCATTCAACAGTTTTCTGAGAGCTGACTATGTCCCCAGCTCTGTGGGAGGTCCTGGGAATACAGTCCTTGCTCCTGGGGACATGCAGGCAAATGGTTGAGGGTGGATGAACCAAAGTGGTCCTTTTCAATGGGGTGTAGAGTAATTATTGGCCTTCTTCTTGGTCCTCATTGCCATTTTCAGACCATTACTCATGCATCCTTATGGGAAAAACTCTTCTCCTCCGAGGTTATCATCATCTGACCAATAAGGCCAACAAGGCTTTAGAGAGGAGGGGCCACTGTGGCTGGGCCTCAAAGGATGGGCATTTCTTCCAGCTGAAAAAGATAAGAGAGAGGATAAAGAAGAGCATTAGAGGCAGAGCAAAGAGCAGGTCAAATGTATCTTTAGAATTTTAGGCTTCTGGGTACAGTTCTCAGTTTCCCTTAGTTTTCCACTGAGATTACCTCCTGACTCCAGAAAAATGCCCTCCTGGCCATCCCTTGGGAGAATATCTACTATTCTCAGCTTTCTCTACCTACTTTGCAGAGTTAAGTCTCCTAGTAGCCCTGTTTCTAGGAAATTTTGTCCTTGAAGGCAACAGAGAAAGAAATCAATGAGCTGCAGGGGTCCTTTTAGCACTGAGACCAATTTAAAGTGGGAAAGGTACAAGGATAAATGTCTGAGCGCAAACTGGGGTTCTTTTCTTCAATTGTGTTTGCATAGATGACTCATGGCCAAAGATTTCCCTGTAGAGAAGGTTGAGTCTTTTTTTTTTTCTTTGCCAGTCCCAGAGGAAGTATAACTGACATGAAATTTGTTGGCTCACCTAATAGTTTAGCCCATTTGCCAAAGCAGATCCTAAATTTAAAAAACAACAATAACACAGTTTCATATTTTTTGAGTTGTCTGGTGGTTGATCACCCATAATTTCAGAAACACTGATGTGGTGTGCAAGAGAAGAAGCCTTTGATTAGATTTAAACAGACATCTTGAATAGCATCTGAAATGGGAAAAGAAAGTAGTACTGCCCTTTGATTCTGCAAAAATAAAACCAATTTGCCTTGAAAAACTTATCTCAATTCCTTTCTCATTTCATATTTTCAAGTAAAATAGGATTAAATCCCAATCAGCCATTCAGTATACACTTGCCAAATATGTAGACTTAGACTTGGCTGAGAGTCAGATCTCCTCATGGCCAAGTTGAGTGTCAGGTGCTTTGATTTATAGGGAACTTCAGGAGCTGCTTGTGGTATCATCTTTTCCTACTCAGAAAATATGTCTTTTTTCTCCTCTCATAATTTAGACCTCTCTCTCCCATATCTATAGACAGCATGTAACTCTTGAGAATGCAGAGCATGGCTAAAGATACTGAAATGCATAACATAAGGCAACATAAAAGGAATACATAAATTCAAAATATCTAAAATCAATGGTGACTCACAAAGTTCTAAAGATTTATTTTTTGATATTTATTTTAACTTCCATTTCAATTTTGAGATCTCATAGAATATTTGGTTTCTTTTTGCCACCATGAAGAAGATTTTTTTAAAACTGAGAATCCACTTTTGTGGTGCCCAAGCTCCAGTGATAAACAAAGTCCTTTCCTAACTCGGTCACCTGGGGACTGAGATGTCAGAGTAGATAACTGTTAGAGAGAGGAAATGAGGTTTCGTCAGCTATCCTGTTGCCTCCAGAGCATGGTCAGATGGTCTTTATTGGATGGAAATGAAAATGTCTCTTTATTTATTTATTTTTTGGCACAAGAATTTGGCTAAAATAAGACCAGGAGGACCTCTATGCTGCGGCCTTGGCAAAGGGAAACACAGGGATAAATGTGTGTACATAGCTGGCTCACTGTACCCAGAACTTGTTCTCTGTATTCATAACCTGTGACTGCCCTTAAGGGACAGATTAAAATTCAAGGCATGCAGATCCTTGGCTGTTTGATTTCAGACACAAAATTGGAAACTGGCTGATAAACATATGCAGCACGCATCCTACTCCCACTGCCTCTGTGTTCTGTAACGCTGGGCTCAGCACAGAGGCAGAACCCTGTCAACTCTGGCCTAGAAGGATCCCCTTTTTCCTCCCTGATGGGAAGGAGTCCCTTTGTTCCAATCACGAGTCTCCTAAACTACCTCCATTTCTCCAGTGTGTTTGAAACAAGGTCTAGAAAGAGCCAGATGGGAGCAAGCTCACATTTATTTAGCTACCTTTGCATGGGCTGGGAGAAAGGGCAAAAGCTTACCTACACAGTGATGTCCCCACCTCTCTTTTGGGAGAACAGCCATGTGATCATGAAGCCCACAAGTTCTTAGTGACAAATGATACCACTGATATTCCCTGGGCGTGGTGACTCCATCCCCCATGATTCTGGGGTGTGGCTGAGGTCTTTCACGGATCAGAATCTCTCTCTTTCTCTGCCTGCCTTTTATTTTTATTTTTTCAAAACAGACAACTTTTTATTGAAGTATAGTTGATTTACAGTGTTGTGTTAGTTTCAGGTGTATAGCAAAGTGATTCAGAATATGTATATGTGTGTATATACATATATTTATATTTGATTTCAGACTTTTTTCCATTATAGGTTATTACAAGATATTGAATACAATTCCCTGTGCTATATAGTAGGTTCTTGTTGTTTTATCTATTTTATATGTAGTAGTATATAAAAATGTATCTGTTAATCCCAAACTCTTAATTTATCCCCTACTACTTCCCTTTTGGTAACCATAAGTTTGTTTTCTATGTTTGTGAGTCTATTTCTGTTTTTCAAATAAGTTCACTTGTATCATTTTAAAAGATTCCACATATAAGTGAATCATATGATATTTGTCTTTGTCTGACTTACTTCACATAGTATGATAATCTCCAGGTCCATCCACGTCTCTTCAAATGACTCAACTTCGTTCCTTTTAATGGATGAGTAATATTCCATTGTATATATATATATACCACATCTTCTTTACCCATTCACTTGTCAACGAACATTTAGGTTGCTTCCGTATCTTGGCTATTGTAAATAGTGCTGCAACGAACATTGGGGTGCATGTATCTTTTTGAATTACAGCTTTTGTCTTTTCTGGATATATGCCCAGGAGTGGGATTTCACTATCATATGGTAACTCTATTTTTAGTTTTTTAAGGAACTTCTATCCTGTTCTCCATAGTGGCTGCACCGATTTACATTCTCACCAACAGTGTAGGAGGGTTCCCTTTTCTCCACACCTTCTCCAGCATTTATTATTTGTAGACTTTTTAATGATGGGTATTCTGACCGGTGTGAGGTGATACCTCATTGTATTTGCATTTCTCTAATAATTGGTGATGTTGAGCATCTTTTCATGTGCCTGTGGGCCATCTGTGTGTCTTCTTTGGAGAAATGTCTATTTAGGTCTCCTGCCCATTTTTGAATTGGGTTGTTTTTTTCATATTGAGCTGTATGAGCTGTTTGTATATTTTGGATATTAATCCCTTGGTGGTCACATTGTTTGCAAATGTTTTCTCACATTCTGTAGCTTGTCTTTTTGTTTTGTTTATGGTTTCCTTTGCTGTGCAAAGGCTTTTAAGTTTAAGGTCCCATTTGTTTAATTTTGTTTTTATTTCCATTATTCTAGGAGACAGATCCAAAAAAATCTTGCTGCAATTTATGTCAAAGAATGTTCTGCCTAGGTTTTCCTCAAAGAGTTTTATAGTATCTGGTCTTACATTTAGGTCTTTAATCCACTTTGAGTTTATTTTTGTATATGATGTTGGAGAATGTTTTAATTTCATTCTTTTACATGTAGCTGTCCAGTTTTCCCAGCACCACTTACTGAAGAGACTGTCTTTTCTCCATTGAATATTCTTGGCTTCTTTTTCATAGGTTAACTGACCATAAGTGTGTGGGTTTATTTCTGGGCTTTTTATTCTGTTCCATTGATCTGTGTCTGTTTTTTTGCCAATACCATACTGGTTTGATTACCATAGTGCTGTAGTATAGTCTGCAGTTAGGGAGCGTGATTCCTTCAGCTCCCTTCTTCTTTCTCAAGATTGTTTTGACTATTCAGGATCTTTTGTATTTCCATACAAATTGTGAAATTTTTTGTTCTAGTTCTGTGAAAAATGCCTTTGGTATTTTGATAGGGATTGTATTGAATCTGCAGATTGCCTTGGGTACTATAGTCATTTTGACAATATCGATTTTTCCAATTCAAGAACACGGTATATCTTTCCATCTGTTTGTGTCATCTTTGATTTCTTTCATCAGCATCTTATAGTTTTCAGGGTACAGGCCTTTTGCCTTCTTAGGTAGGTTTATTCCTAAGTATTTTATTCTTTTTGATGTGATGGTAAATGGGATTGTTTCCTTGATTTCTTTTTCTGAGAGTTCGTTGTTAGTGTATAGAAATGCAATAGATTTCTATATATTAAATTTTGTACCCTACAACTTTACTGAATTCACTGATGAGCTCTAGTAGTTTTCTGTTAGTGTCTTTAGGGTTTCTATGTATATTATCATGTCATCTGCAAACAGTGACAGTTTTACTTATTTTTTTCCAGTTTAGATTCCTTTTATTTCTTTTTCTTCTCTAATGGCTGTTCTGCCTGCCTTTGAATTCTTGGCTTTTTGAGGTCAATACTCAACTCTGTATTTCCCTAAGTGGGAGAATTTTCATTAGTCACTGAAAGCGCAGATAGTGGGGCTTAGGTTACTTGTCTTGCTGGACAATGAGTGTCTTAGGTCTAAGAGCATAGAAGCACATTCTTAA
Organism: Eubalaena glacialis; assembly: GCF_028564815.1. Classification (NCBI taxonomy): domain Eukaryota; kingdom Metazoa; phylum Chordata; class Mammalia; order Artiodactyla; family Balaenidae; genus Eubalaena; species Eubalaena glacialis. The sequence continues at coordinate 36,943,763 of NC_083734.1, read as the reverse complement.
GGTCCTAAGCTCTCGTCCATGTTCTGAGCTTCATGGACACTTAGAGGAAATGGACAGCTTTGCATTAGATCCTAGGCCCTGTTGGTGTCTTTACTACACTAGGCTGGCAGCTGTAGGGCAAGGAAGTGGGAATTTGTGATTAGCAATTCATGTAGTTCTCATTCTTAATGACTAGGCAGTTTATTATTAATGATTCTTGGGTATTTTAAGCACTAATAAAACTAATGATTACTTTTGAATTTTAGCAGAGTTCTATATCCCTTTTAGAGATAGATGGCTGTCAAGTATATATATTTCAGAGTGAGGGTCCAGCCCGAGTTACCTTTTTTGGTAAACGTTCTTTCCCCCTCGGTGTGGACCTCTAAGAGCCTATATCTGTGCTATGTGATCTTAGCTCCTTAGCCACACACAGTTGATTAAGCCAAGGCTGGACACCTAACTCAGGGAAACTGTTAGGAAACAAGTATTTGTGTTGCCCCCAAATTCGTATGTTGAAACCCTACCTCATAACATGGTGGTATTAGGAGGTAGAGCCTTTGGGAGGTAATCAGGATTAGACGAGGTCATGAGGATGGAGCCCTAATGAATGGGATTATTGCCCATATAAGTGTCACAAGAGAGCTTGCTTCCTCTTTCTCTCGCCACCATGTGAGGACACAATGAGTAGTCCATCGTCTACAACCCAGAAGAGGAGTCTCACAAGAATCCAACCATGCTGGCACCTTGATCTTGGACTTCCAGCTTCTAGAACTGTGAGAAATAAATTCCTTCTTGTTATAAGCCACCCAGCCTATGGTACTTGCTACAGCAGCCCTAACTGACTAAGACAGAGATCTATGATTCATTGAGCCAGTCTATTATTTCTACTGCTAAATTGAATAAAAGGCTAAAGAGACTGGCTGGATGAGATGGTACTGGGCAGGAAAGGTCAACACAATGTTGGAGCCAGAGTTGGAGCCATAGTCAGCTGGCTCTGTGGGCAAGCTGAAGGTATGGGGAGAGACTCTGGAGCCTTGCCCAGAAGCTGGTCTTTGGAGAACATGAGTGGAGAGAAGCAGAGATGTGGGAGTACCTGGTACAGAGGGAGGGTTTTGGGAGTATCCTCAGTCCATCTGGGCCCAGTTTCCTGGATGTTCGACTGCTTGTTGTCCTACAATGCCTATGTCTAGTTTGAGTGGGTTTCTCTTCCTCGCAAGCAAACTACCCCTGACCAGAAGAATGGTCTCTGCTGGCCAGAGGTGACTGATCACAGAGCTAGGAATTGTCAGAGTATCAGTGTGAAGCTTTGCAGCTTCCAGGTGGGCCAAAGAGTCTTCCTTGGAGCCAGAGCATGCCATTTGTCCCAGGCAGGGCATACTGTGCAATTGTCCCTCTGGGCACAAGTGTCCTGTAGAGAGCAGGGAAGATAAAGAGTGGAAGGTTGAAGGCCTAGTGGGTTCCAGGCACTGGGTTAGGTGCTTTACACAGATGCCTTTTGTCCTTTGGTAGTTGTGGTAGGTAGAAGAATGGTCTCCCAAACATGCCCACCTCCTAATGCCCAGAACCTTTGTAATTTTATATGGTAGAAGGGACTTTGTGATTTGATTAAGCTAAGAATTTTGAGATGGGGATTATCCTGGATTATCCAGGTGGGCCTGGTATAATTGCAAGGGTCCTTATAAGAGGGAGACATGAGGGTCAGAGTCAGAGAAGGTTATGGGATGAAGTCAAGATCGGAGTGATATACTTTGAAGGTGGAGAAAGGGGCCACAAGCCAAGGAATATGGACAGCTATTAAAAGCTGAAAAAAGCAAGGAAATGGATCTTCCCCTCAGAACCTCCAGAAGGAACCAGTCCTGCTGACACCTTGACTTTAGCCCAGTGAATCCAAGTTTAGACTTCTGACCTCCGGAACTGTGAGAGAGTACATCTGTGTTATTTTAAGCCTCTAAATTTGTGGCAATTTGTTATAGCAGCAGTAGCACACTAATACAGTATTGTTCTTGTAATCCCTATTTTTACAAACAAGGAAAGCTCAGTGGGGTTGAGTAACTTGCCCAAGGACACACAGCTAGTAAGAGATGGAACAAAGCTTTTGTCCCAAGACTGTCAGATTCAGAGCCTCTGCATTTCCTACTATCTGATTTTGCTGCCAGTGGAATCTTCTTTGCTAAGTGCATTTTGAACACAGCAAAGGCTCGATTTGTGTCCAACAGGTTAATGCAGGGCTACCTGGAGCCAGAGGATGGGTGGGATGACCTCTCAATATCCTTCCTTTTAGCAATATCAAGAAGTACAATTTTTGCCAACTGTGTAGATGTGCACATAATCTCCTGTGGCCTCAGCAGCTGGGGTCTCCCAGCTAGATCTGGCATTGGGGTCTTTTAGGTGCCTGCTTCTTTGAGGATGCAGGAGTAGGTCTGATTTATTATGATGCATTCCCCAATTTCATGCCAAATTATTCAATTGCAGTTACCCTCTGCACTCAGGAGAGGTTTCCTGCTGGCTTACAAAGATGAGACCAGGAGTGGCCTGGAGCATGTAGGAAAATTTTAGCTTATTATTTATTGGAGGGGGAAGTGGCATTTCTCCTACTTTGGAATAAGTTAGTTAATCACCGCATATGGGAGGAGAGGGAGGAAAAAATCTCCCTGTTTCCAAAGCGAAGCCAGGTTTTAATGAGGAAATAAGGCAATGTTTTTTACCTTCTTTTCCCTCACTGCCTCATGCCTGTCAGTCAGCTCAGGGTTACTCCTGCTCTGTTGAAAGGAACGAAGGTTTATGGACTTCCCACTAACATAAAAACAATGGTTCTCACTTATTAAGCATTTACTGTGTGCCAGGCACTGTGCTAAATTAAAGATTTACAAGTAAATCTTTAATTTACAAGTAATCTTTAAATTGAGAATGCAAAGTAAATGTTACTAGGCTCATCTCATAAATTGGGAAGCAAAGCTCAGATAAATGAAGGATTTTCTCCAACAACACCCAAGTGGTAAGCTAGAATTCAAACCTAGGTTTTTGAATCTGGAGTGTTTATTGTTTCCAGAAGTGATAGCATGTGCTTTATTTGGATATTTTATTGTCTGCTCCTGTAAATCCTGCAGGTCTCAGCTCAGATGTCATTTGCTTCATGCAGTCTTCCTTATCTTCAAGTCCACATCCTCCTTAGTATTGGGTACTCGTCCACCCAGTGCTGTGTTAACTGCTGTATTGTAATTCTCTGCTCCTCATCTGTGTCCCCCCTCTACCATGAATCCTTGAGGGCAAAGACTTTGCCTTCTTCACCACTGCATGCCAAGTGTCCAGTACAGAGCAGTTGTTGTCAATGGTTGCTTGTTGAATATGTAAGTGAGGAAATGGCACTCACACTCACACAAATGCTGTCACTGAAAATTATCATGAACTTTAAGATATCATTTGAGGGAGGCACCATAATTTGCAACATGCATTCAAATACTACCACTTAAAAATATGGGATTCATGAAGACTGATACAAATGACTGATTATGATGAATTTATTGGGACAATTTATTGGTGTCTAAGCTAAACCTTAAATGACTTATTGTACCACATGCAAGAAAATTCCCTGAAATCATCAAACCTGTTTCCTTAACAGTGACATTCCCTACAGATTGGCCAAGAAGGGCTGTAAAAACATTGTCTTGTTCTAGAGTATATTTGGACTTTTATTTTCAAAGCATCCCTTTGGATGTGTTTTCCCCATTCACTCACTCATTTTCTAGCTCAAAATTTATTTCTCTGGGCCCATTTGAATGCAAGCACGTTAAGGGCAGGGCTGTGTCTTGTTCACTGTTGTATGCTCCAGCTTCTAGGACAGTGCATAGCATAGCTCACGGGAGGCTCTCAATTTATCTTTGTTGATAAATTGATGGGCTCTTCCTAGTCACCATAGTGGGAGGGTCAGAGAGGGGTAAAAGGTCACATGCAGGAGCAGTGAGTTGAGAGGTGGGAACCACAGTCAGTATCTCACTCCCTAATGTAATGGGTGATGCTTATCCAGTTTACCTGCTACTCCTGGCCCACCAAACCAGGTGGAATCATTCACACACCATGCCCCATACTCCTTTATGCCTCCCAAACAAGTCCTGAATGCCTGAGAATGTTCCAGGTAATCACTCAAGTCCTCCCTAATTGCTCACTTTTGCCTCTGACCTTCTCTCCTTTTCGTTTTGTCTCCTTGTTCCAAACTCCTTGACATGGCCACAAGCTCTATTCCTCAGGTTTGATCCTGACCCATGGTCTTTTCTTGGAGCCAGAGAGCCTGGGTTTGAATTTAAACTTCACTCACTGTCTAGCTGTGTGGCCTTGGGCAAATTCCTTAACCCCTCTGCTCCTCAGTTCCCCGATGGTGAAATGAGGATAATAGCTGTGCCCTTCAGAAGATTACTGAGATGATTAGATGATCAAATATGTGTAAAGCCCTTAGACCAGCGTGTGACATGCAATAGGCACAAAATGCCTGTTTACTGTTACTATTATTATCATGCTGTCATTCTTAGCCTCTCAATGGGCTGTCAGAGAAAGGCCAACAGAGTCACAACAGGATGGAACCCTTGGTAATGCCCATGACATCTGCAGCAGTGTGCTGATATGAACTATTGCCAGAAAGAAAGTCTTACCTGCAGCTGACCAAGAAAAATACATGGAGTTCAGAGAGTAAAAGCTGTTTCTTTGCTGCTCCATGTGATCACCTCTCAGTCCACATTGAACTCTCATTGCTAGATGCTCGGGAGGCTCTTCTCTCTCTGACCGCTTCCCACTCTGGGATGCTTTTGGTTTTTTAGGCTCTCATTTCTCTCCAGAGCCCTGGGTCCATCCTGAAGGACCTCCCCATAACCCCAGCCCAGTACCCCAGGTCCTACTGTGTTGTCAGAATGAAACCTCTCTAAGACCAAAAACTTTTGCTTTGCTATTATCAACACCCTCTTACAGGAGAACCTAGGGGCATTATTATCTTAGCAAAGTAGCTCTTTTTCTGCCTTACCAAGGACCTCTGCTCAGGAAGGAGTGACTGTGGGAAGGGGAGAATGAGGGAGAACCTCCAAGAGCACCTTTCCTGGGGGTGGTGGTGGGGGCTCTCATTAGCCTGGAGCGAGTGAATTGCTTGCGATCAAGCTGCACCCTGGAGTTTAATTTCAAACCATGCAGCTGGAACCTGACTCTGCTACTGAAAACCACCTGCTCTCATCACCATGCAGACCCTGATGGAAAGAGCCATTAATTTATAAGAAGGGTGCCAAGTAACAGATGTGTGTCAATATGGGACTTTCCACTCAGGTGAGGAAATAAATCTCATTTTGGAATTGATGTCACGTTTGACTTTAGAGCATATAAACTTGTTATGTAATTGATCTTCAAGCAAAGTGAGAACGTGATGAAGAGATAGAGGTTGCACGTCTGACATTTAGTTCACTGCCTTCTCTTCCCCACCGCACCCTCTTCTTCCCTGTCCTGATCCAATGAGAACCCATCTGCTTTTCTTTTTAATGATACCCCAGGGAGATCCTGGGCGCAGCGGGCCAGTGGTCAGAGAGTGCGTGCTTCCCACCTGTACACACAGCTTGTGTTTGGCAGAGTGGGGTCTGCTACAGGAGATTGAAGATGGGAGCATAGCTGCAGGAGACAACCCCACAGCACTGAGATAAGCATTTTGGGAAACAATTCGTGACGCCTGTTTCACCTTTGGAGTAATGTGCACAGAAGTTCTCAAATTTGCATATTACATCAACTGGAACCGGTGGCATTATCTTAATGTTCACTTAAGTCAGAACTTGTACAACAAAAACAATGGGAGTCTGGTTAAATAAAGATGACTAGTCCAGGACCAGATGGCTTCACAGACGAATTCTATCATTTAGAGAAGAGCTAACACCTATCCTTCTCAAACTCTTCCAAAAATTGCAGAGGGTGGAACACTCTCAAACCCATTCTATGAGGCCACCATCAACCTGATACCAAAACCAGACAAAGATACTGCAAAAAAACAAAACTACAGGCCAATATCACTGATGAACATAGATGCAAAAATCCTCAACAAAGTACTAGCAAGCTGAATCCAACAACACATTAATAGGATCATGATCAAGTGAGATTTATCCCAGGGATGCAAGGATTCTTCAATATATGCAAATCAATCAATGTGATACACCATATTAACAAATTGAAGAAGAGAAACCACATGATCATCTCAATAGATGCAGAAAAAGCTTTTGACAAAATTCAATACCATTTATGATAAAAACTCTCCAGAAAGTGGGCATAGAGGGAAGCTATTCAACATAATAAAAGCCATATATGACAAACACACAGCAAACATTATTCTCAAGGGTGAAAAAGCGAAAGCATTGCCTCTAAGATCAGGAACAAGACAAGGGTGCCCACTCTCACCACTATTATTCAACATAGTCTTGGAAGTCCTAGCCATGGCAACCAGAGAAGAAAAAGAAATAAAAGGAACCCAAACTGGAAAGAAGTAAAACTGTCACTGTTTGCAGATGGCATGATACTATACATAGAAAATCCCAAAGATGCCATCAGAAAAGTATTAGAGCTAATCAATGAATTTAGTGAAGTTGCAGGATACAAAGTTACTGCACAGAAATCTCTTGCATTCCTATACACTAACAATGAAAAATCTGAAAGAGAAATTAAGGAAACAATCCCATTTACCATTGCAATGAAAAGAATAAAATACCTAGGAATAAACCTACCTAAAGATGCAAAAGACCTGTACACAGAAAACTAGAAGATACTGATGAAAGAAATCAAAAATGATACAAATAGATGGAGAGATATACCATGTTCTTGGATTGGAAGAATCAACATTGTGAAAATGACTCTAATACCCAAAGCAATCTACAGATTCAATGCAATCCCTAGCAAACTACCAATGGCATTTTTCACAGAACTAGAACAAAAAATTTCACAGTTTGTATGGAAACACAAAAGACCCAGAATAGCCAAAACAATCTTGAGAAAGAGAAACAGAGCTGGAGGAGTCAGGCTCCCGAACTTCAGACTATACTACAAAGCTACAGTAATCAAGACAGTATGGCACTGGTACAAAAACAGAAATATAGATCAGTGGAACAGGATAGAAAGCCCAGAGATAAACCCATGCACATATGGTCACCTTATCTTCGATGAAGGAGGCAAGAATATACAATGGAGAAAAGACAGCCTCTTCGATAAGTGGTGGTGCGAAAACTGGACAGCTACATGTAAAAGAATGAAATTAGAGCACTCCCTAAAACCATACAGAAAAATAAACTCAAAATGATTTAAGGTCTAAATGTAAGGCCAGACACTATAAAACTCTTAGAGGAAAACATAGGCAGAACACTGTATGACATAAATCACAGCAAGATCCTTTTTGACCCATCTTGTGGGGAAATGGAAATAAAGACCAAAATAACGAAATGGGACCTAATGAAACTTAAAAGCTTTTGCACAGCAAAGGAAACCATAAACAAGACGAAAAGACAACCCTCAGAATGGGAGAAAATATTTGCAAATGAAGCAGCTGACATAGGATTAATCTCCAAAATTTACAAGCAGCTCACGAAGCTCAATATCAAAAAAACAAACAACCCAATCCAAAAATGCACAGAAGACCTAAATAGACATTTCTCTAAGAAGATATACATATTGCCAAAAAACACGTGCAAAGATGCTCAGCATCACTAGTTATTAGAGAAAGGCAAATCAAAACCACATGAGGTATCACCTCACACTGTTCAGAATGGCCATCATCAAAAAATCTAGAAACAATAAATGCTGGATAGGGTGTGGAGAAAAGGGAACCGTCTTGCACTGTTGGTGGGAATGTAACTTGATACAGCCACTGTGGAGAACAGTATGGAGGTTCCTTTAAAAAGTAAAATTGGAACTACCATATGACCTAGCAATCCCACTACTGGGCATATACTGTGAGAAAACCATAATTGAAAGGATACACATATCACAATATTCATTTCAGCACTTTTTACAATAACCAGGATATGGAAGCCACCTAAATATCCATCAACAGATGAACGGATTAAGAAGTTGTGGCACATATATACAATGGAATATACTCAGCCATAAAAAGGAACGAAATTGAGTTATTTGTAATGAGGTGGATGCACCCAGAGTCTGTCATAGAGAGTGAAGTAAGTCAGAAAGAGAAAAAAAGTACCATATGCTAATGCATATATGGAATCTAAAAAAACGATACTGATGAACCCAGCAGCAGGGCAGGAATAAAGACACCAACGTAGAGAACAGACTTGAGGAAATGGGGTGGGAGAGGAAGCTGGGACAAAGTGAGAGAGTAGCATTGACATGTATACACTACCAAATGTAAAATGGATGGCTAGTGGGAAGCTGGGACACAGCACAGGGACATTAGCTTGATGCTTTGTGATGACCTAGAGAGGTGGGATAGGGAGGGTGGAAGGGAGGCTCAAGAGGGAAGGGATATGGGGATATATGTATACATATGGCTGATTCACTTTGTTGTACAGCAGAAACTAACATTGTAAAGCAATTATACTACAATAAAGATGAAAAAAAAATGAATGCTGGAGAGGGTGTGGACAAAAGGGAACCCTCTTGCACTGTTGGTGGGAATGTATATTGATACAGCCACTTTGGAGAGCAATATGGAGGTTCCTTAAAAACTAAAAAAAGAACTATCATATGCTGCAGCATTCCCACTACTGGGCATATTCCCTGAGAAAACTGTATTCAAAAAGATACATGCACCCCAATGTTCATTGCAGCCATCTTTACAATAGCCAGGACATGGAAGCAACCTAAATGTCCATCAACAGATAAATGGATAAAGAAGATGTGGTATATATATACAATGGAATATTACTCATCCATTAAAAGGAATGAAGTTGGGTCATTTGAAGTGATGTGGATGGACCTAGAGAGTGTCATACAGTGTGAAGTAATTCAGAAAGAGACAAACAAATATCGTATATTAACACATATATGTGGAATCTAGAAAAATGGTATAGATGATCTTATTTGCAAAGCAGAAATAGAGACACAGATGTAGAGAACAAATGTATGGATACCAAGGGGGAATGAGGGGGTGGGAGGAATTGGGAGATTGGGATTGACACATATACACTATCGATATTATGTATAAAATAGACAACTAATGAAAACATACTGTATAGCACAGGGAACTCTACTTAATGCAGAGTGGTGACCTAAACGGGAGGGAAATCCAAAAAGGAAGGACGTATGTATATGTGTGGCTGATTCATTTTGCTGTGCAGTAGAAACTAACACAAAATTGTAAAGCAACTGTACTCCAATAAAAATTTATTGACAAAAATGATACCCCAGGGAAAGGGATGCTAAAGTAACTGGCTCCTCAGGCTACTGTTTTAACTGTTGTTCTAGCCACAAAGTTGTGCCCTAGGTCTGCCTTGCATCCTGCCTGCTGTGCCCTGGGTCTGTTTCTATGCACTTTGAAATGCAGAGGACACGAACAGCACCGGTTTGAACCTTTTAAAGACTGTGGTAGTAGTTGTCTTGTGGTCTGTCCATCCCCAGATATATCCACCGCTAGTAACATCAGGCCTCCTTCCCTTCTGCTCCTTTTACTCATGCCCTCCCTAACTTCCACCATGATCCTTACCACCTCCCTTCTTAATTAGGCCAGTGAGTGGTGACAGAAAACTCGGATTCTGCTGATGGGAAAATGGTATAAGCGGTGATGAGAAAGCATACCATTAAATTTTAGGAGTCTGAATACCGTGCCTTGGAAGCTTGGTATGATTTATTTATGGGCTGGCCTCTGTCTCCAGAGTGCAGCAATATATCAGCCACTATGCTGAAGGTGCCCCCAGTGGTTTATGGCTGTGATAATGGACTTGTTAACGGGCCCCAGTGAGCTGGAATTTATCAAGGCCCAGGTTCTTCTCTGTGGCGCTGGCTCTGAAATATCACTTAAACTCTGTTAGTATCAATAACAGTAATAATAATAATAATAATAAATAGCTCATGCCTGCTAAGACTTTAGTATGTGCCTGACACATATGTTAACACTCAACATACATTATTTCATGTTCCTCAAACTGTATTCTAAGGTAGACATTATTCAATCACTAATTTACAGGCGAGGAGACGGACGCATGTTGAAGTTAAGCCATGTCCCCTAGGCCACACAGTTGGCAGGATTTGAGCTGGGAATTCAAACTTAGCCTGAATCCAGGGTTTTTAGTTTTATTTAATTTTTATTTTTTATGGGTATTAATTCCGAGTGCTTTGTTTGCTCCCCGAACTAACAGCCTCTGTGGAGATAAACAGAGATTACTGAAATGAGAACAAGGGCTACTTCTTGACAGAGTCCATCACCACCGCTGCTTGCATTTGGCCCTGCTCTGCTAGCAGCGACAGAAGAAGGGGACATCTCACTTTGACACTGACATTGAAGCACTTCTTATTCTCAGCACACTCTGACTTTGTGTGTGCACATGTGTGTGTGCATGTGAGTGTAGATATGTGTGCATGTGTATGTGTGTTTGTAAGGGCAGCTGCAGCCGGCATGGGAGCATCCTGTACCATACCAGTGGAGTGTGCTGGCTACCGATGCACCTTGGACTTTGCCTGCCCAATCCCATGTCCTCGTTCTCTAGGGTGGGCTTCTGGAGCTCCTTTGGAGGGGGAGGCCAGGGACGGTGGACTCAGGGTCATTTCCCACCACCACTCCATGGCACCTTTGTCTCAGGTGCTAGCCACAGCCTCCTGCAGGCTCCTCGTATGCAGGTTCAATTAGCCCTCCCTTAGGGACTGTAATCTGCAGCCTACATTGAGCTTTAATGCACATACCTCACTGAGACCTCAGAGCGTGCTGTGAGGGAGGAGTGGGCTCAGGTGAGGAGGCCGGGAGTACGACTAATACAACTAAGTCAAGAGACCCAATGGTTCCCAGGCCAAGCTGGAGTCAAATTGGTGGATATTAATGCAGCTTAAGGAAGAATGAGTCCAAAAGTAGGAAAATAGTCAATTGAACACATATGTGTAATAGACTACCATGCAATCATTAAATTAATGATTGAGAAGAATATTTGGCAACATGAAAAGTTGGTTGCTATATATTATTTAGTGAAGAAAAAGTCACCAGAAAGTATGTACAGCATGATCTTTCTTATAAAGACACACATGTGTATATATGTATATATTTATGTGTATATGTTTTACCATGTACGGAAAAAATGTTGGATGTTTATAGTCCAAAATATTGACTGTGGTTATCTCAGGGTGGTGAGACTGTGGATGATTTAGAATTTTGTTCTTTTTGGTAGTATTTTTGAAGTTTTTTTTAAAATAATGGAAATGTATTTGAAATAAGATAAACATTTATAAAAGGAGGAAAGGACAATCCACTCAAAGGAGGTACTTGGTGTCAAGCTCAGGAAAATGGGGAGCCAGGAAGAGAATAGAAAGGTGCAGTTTACAGCAGTCTCTTCATCACTGAGACCTGAATTTGAGAATTCTAGGCCCCGTTGTGTCCAGAGATGGATCATGAGCTGGGTCTCACCTTGGCTTCCTTCCTCCCCGGGCTCTGACTCCACACACACTGGGATTTTCTTTTTTCCCTTTTTAAAAAAAATTTTATTTTTTAAATTGAAGTATAGTTGGTTTACAATGTTGTGGCAATCTCTGCTGTACAGCAAAGTGATCCAGTTCCACACAGAGACAATCTTTTTTCATATTCTTTTCCATTATGGTTTATCACAGAATATTGAATATAGTTCCCTGTGCTATACAGTAGGACATTGATGTTTATCTGTCCTATATATAATAGTTTGCATCTACTAATCCCACACTCCCAGTCCTTCCCTCCCCCACCCCCTCCCCCTTGGCAACCACAAGTTTGTTCTCTATGTCTGAGTCTGTTTCTCACACTCACTGGGATTTTAAATTTGAACTTAGTGTGCCCTGATATCGGGAAGGGATGTGTACTAGTTAACAGACTAGAACATTCTAGTTACAAAACAGAGGAATTGTGTCCCCCATGAGAAAAAGGCATTTTGGCATCCTGATTTATAACTAGTTCATTATGAGCTTGGTTAGTGGGAGTCTATCCAGAGTGATTGGTTAATCAACTCTTGAACTTGACTAAGGACAAGACCCAGAAATGGTGTGGTGAGGCTGGGGACCTCTCTGGCCAGAGCTGGTCAGCTGGCCTTTCCCTGGCAATATCTATTCTTGGGAGAGAGTGTGATATGTTGGACAGGGCTTGCACTTGGAACCGGGTGGACCCGTAGTCAAAACCTAGCTTTGTAATTTCTTAGCAATGTGTGTTGAGCTGCTTACTTAATCCCTCTGAGACTTGCCTTTCTCATCTGAAAAGTGGGCATAAGAATACATTATGGAGTTCCTCTGCAGATTAAATAAAATATGGAATGTAAAATTTCTAGCACCTTGTTGGCATGCAACAGCAGTTGGTTCCCTTCTCCTTGTTTATCTGCAGTATCAGGGAGGGCAAGAATAACAGACAACAATATCCCTGTTATCCCCGATCTTGGGTCCAGAGAGATTATATGCTTTGCTCATGTAGACACAGTAAAACCAGACCGCCGCTCAGGCTCCTTGCTTCCTGTGGCTTCTACTCCAATGTGGTCCTGGGTCTCTCCAGAGCAGGAGTTGGCAAACTGTGGCCTATGGGCCAAGTCAAACTTGGCCCCACTGCCTATTTCTGTAAGTAAATTTATTGGAAAATAGCCATGCTCATTCAATTACATATTGTCTAGGGCTCAACAGCAGAGTTGAGCCTGCATGGCCACATAATCTAAGATATCTATTATCTGGTACTTTAGAGAGAAAGTTTGCCCATCCCTGGTGTAGACTGTTGTTACCTTTTTAGGTGGAAGGAATTGCAGAGTGGGGAATCACAGAATCGAGAAATTGAGGAAACCCTTGAAAGGCTGAAGAAGAGAAAGATTTGGGAGAAAACACTAGCTTCTAGGGAAGGGACGGAGGAGAATGAAGGGAGAATAAAGACCTTTAGCAGACCTGGAAATAGCTCCCAAAGACAGAAAATGTTAGGAAATCGATAAATCTGCTCCCTTTAATTCCATTGTCTTTGCAGGGGATGAAATGCCATTGGTAGAGGATAATAGATTGCGAAGAAACATCAAGTTTCAGATCCTGAAGTCAGAGCCCAGAGGCAGGGACTCTCCTTGCCCTGCTTTTCTGGGCGTGTAAACATCTCCTCATCCTTCCAGGCCCAGACTAAACACCACCACCCCAGGAAACCCTTTCCTAGTCCTGCGTGAGCCCAGTCCCTCTCTGCTGCCATAGCATTTTGCCTATTGTTAATATTGATCAGATTTTCCTATGTGCAGACCCTGTTCTGAGCTCTTTATATGCATTAACCCTTAATGATGTTCACATAAACTCTATGAATTAGGTACTGTTATCTCAGATTCAAAGCTTAGGAACCTGAGGTTTATGAGACAAAGTGAATGTCCAAGGGCTTTATTATTATATTGCAGTTCATTGTACTGATTTGTTTTCCAGTCTGAGCTCCTCACAGGCAGGGGTGTAATTTTATTCACTTTCTATGCTTGAAAAGGACATGTTCTCAGAAGCTATTTATTGTATGAAGATATGTTGCCATTCAATACATTAATATATTTATTGATCGATGAGTTTATTTTATACTGATCCATAATGGGGTATGCTCAACAAATATTTATTTCCCAGGTGGTTTAAGAACTGAGTCATCAGTCAGTGATGGATGACCCATTTTTTTAGAAGCAGCACATGATCAGCTAGACATTCCAGTGGTGTCTGCAGTTGATGCAGGAGAAATCTGCTCCTGAAAAAGCATTTGCTTTGCAAGCTGTTCTCTCTTGATCATCGTGGCCTTCTCATGCTGATCTTCAAACAGCTGGGCTGCATTGTGATTCATCATGTGCCTAGATCAGACAAATTTGCTCCTGACCCCAAAACTTGAGACAAATCAGATGTCACATACCTTTAATTTGACCATTGGGAAAGCTTTGATTCCATCATATAGTAGGGTGGCTGACAGTACTTTTTGGCTCAGAAACCAGCAGTGCAGTTAAATTGATTCAAATGAATTGAGTCTGAATTATGTGCTAACCCTTGAGTGAGGTGTTAATAGCATGGAGATGAATAAAGCATGTACTGTTCATGAATTGTAAGTGCTCACAGTCTGAGGCTGAAGGAAGAGATAGATTATCAGTAATGCCTACCTGTTAGTGCTGCTGTGAAGAGTGAATGAGATAGTGCAGCAGGTAAAGCACATAGCACAGTGCTGGATGCATTAGTAAGTGCTCAGTTAGTATTAGCTGTTATATTATTACAAATACAATACAGTGTAATGAGTGTTATCTATGTGATGTATACAAAATACTTTTGGAGCACAGAGTATCTAGTTTTGCCTGGGGAACTCAGGGAGACATTAACAGGAGAAGTAAGATTTCAACAACACTCTAATGAATGTGTAGGTATGCTTCAGATAGATAAGACAGTGGTAAGGGTGGGGGTGGGCATTAGAGGGAGAGGAAACTATGAGTATGAAAATAATTTTTTTTCTGAGTATAACAGGAACTTCGGTAAGCAGTTTAGTGGGTACTACGGGAGAAAGGAGGGAAATGGAAAAGATGCGGTAGGCAGAATATGTATTCCTCCCCTCCAACCCCCACCAAATGCCTACATCTCTGGTACTTGTGAATATGTTACCTTACATGGCAAAGGGAATTAAAATTGTAAATGAAATTAAGGTTGTTGATCAGTTGACCTAAAAATAGGGAGATTATCCTGGATGGTCTCAATGGAAAGATATCCCATGCTCTTGGACTAGAAGAATTAATATTGTTAAAATGGCCATACACCCAAAGCAATCTATAGATTTAATGCAATCCCTATCAAATTACCCATGACATTTTTCACAGAACTAGAACAAATAATCCTAAAATTTATATGGAACCATGAAAGACCCAGAATTGCCAAAGCTATCCTGAGGAAAAAGAACAAAGCAGGAGGCATAACCCTCCCAAGACTTCAGACAATACTACAAAGCTATAGTAATCAAAACAGCATGGTATTGGCACAGAAACAGACATATAGATCAATGGAACAGAATAGAGAGCCCAGAAATAAACCCACACACCTACGGTCAATTAATCTTTGACAAAGGAGGCAAGAATATACAATGGAGAAAAGACAGTTTCTTCAGCAAGTGGTGTTGGGAAAGCTGGACAGCCACATGTAAATCAATGAAGTTAGAACACACCCTCACACCACACACAAAAATATACTCAAAATGGTTAAAAGACTTAAACTTAAGACATGAACCATAAAACTCCTCGAAAAGAACTTAGGCGAAACCTTCTCTGACATAAATCATACCAATATTTTCTTAGGTCAGTCTCCAAAGGCAATAGAAATAAAAATGAAAATAAACAGATAGGACCTAATCAAACCTACAAGTTTTTGCACAGTAAAGGAAACCATAAACAGAACGAAAAGACAACCTACAGAATGGGAGAAAACATTTGCAAACAATGTGACCAACAAGGGCTTAATTTCTAAAATATGCAAACAGCTCACACAGCTGAAAAACAAAAAATGAACAACCCAATCAAAAAATAGGCAGAAGACCTAAATAGACATTTTTGCAAGAAGACATGCAGATGGCCAACAGGCACATGAAAAGATGCTCAACATCACTAATTATTAGAGAAATGCAAATCAAAACTACAATGAGTTACCACCTCACACTGGTGAGAATAGCCATCATTAAGTCCACAAATAACAAATGCTGGAGAGGGTGTGGAGAAAAAGGAACCTTCCTACACTGTTGGTGGGAATGTAAATTGGTGCAGCTACTATGGAAAACAATATGGAGGTTCCTTAAAAAGTTAAAAATAGAATTGCCATATGATCCTGCAATCCCACTCCTGGGCATATATCCAGACAAAACTATAATTTGAAGAGATACATGCACCCCAATATTCATAGCAGCACCATTTACAATAGCTAAGACATGGAAACAACCTAAATGTCTATTGGCATTTAGATAAATGGATAAAGAAGATGTGGGATACATACAATGGAATATTACTCAGCCACAAAAAAATGGAATTATGCCATTTGCAGCAACATGGATGGACCTAGAGATTATCATACTAAAGAAGTAAATCAGAAAGAGAAAGACAAATACCATATGATATCACTTACATGTGGAATCTAAAATATGACACAAATGAACTTATCTATGAAACAGAAATAGAGACATAGAGAACAGATTTGTGGTTGCCAAGGTTGGGGGAGGGATGGGTTGGGAGTTTGGGATTAGCAGATGCAAACTATTATGTATAGAATGGATAAACAACAAGGTCCTACTGTATAGCACAGGGAACTATATTCAGTATCCTGTAATAAACCATAATGAAAAAGAATATGAAAAAGAATATCTATACCTATATCTGTATCTAAATCACTTTGCTGTACACCAGAAACTAACACAACATTGTACATCAACTATACTTCAATTAAAAAAAATTAAAGAAACAAAAAACCAAAAACAGCTGTCATTAAAAGTGATAAGGGAGGGAGAAGCAGAGTTAAAGTGATGCAATGTGAAAAGGACTCAACTCTCTTTGACCTCAACTGGCTTTGAGGATGGAGAACAGAGCCATGAGCCAAGGACTACAGCTTGTCTCTAGAAGTTGTAAAAGGAAAGGAAATGAATTCTCCCCTAGATTCTCCAGAAAAAAGCACAGCCCTGCTGACACCTTGATTTTTGTTCAGTGAGACCCATGTTGGACTTCTAACTTCCAGAATTATAATAAAATTGTGTTGTTTAACCCACCAAGATTGTGGTAGTTTGTTACAGTTGCAGTAGGAAAGTGATACAGCTCAGGAAGAAAGACTGAAGGAGAGGAGTCTGAAAGTCTATGAAAAGCTTCATAGGTTACACTCTCTTTCCCTGTAAGACAGAGATTCCAAAATAGTGTCCTGTCCCTTAACATGTTCTGCAGACAGGGTCCAAAGATCAAATAACTCTGGGTATCATTGTACACTCTTGTCCTCATTTGAAAATTCATAATTAACATTAATAAAGTCTTCAAGAAGTCCTGTAGCAAAGAGATCTGTTTAACTTTGTTTAATTAAATATTTCCAAAATTTACTTGATCATCAAGTTTCCCTTTTTTCACACAAGACACGTTAACATCCCAACACACTTCAGAAAATTCTACTATAGGTGATGAGACCCCATCAGAGTTTTAATTTTAATACATAATTTTTTTAGTTGAAAAGGTAGTTTAACCTCATTATGAAATATAGATAAAAAGAAAAAGTTACAGTTAAATTCATCACATCAATTCAACTACTAGTTGGTGCATTTTGGTCTACTTTTTACATGCACCTATTCTCTTGCATATTTTTAGTATGCAAAGTTAGTTTTGAGTTACTTGAACAGCATGTAGTAAAGTCCCATTTTTTCTACTCATATCCACTCCTCCTTTTTCCAGTAACAAAAGCACAGTTCTCTCTCCCCTCCATGTCTCCAATAGTGTAGTACAAGAGAAAGAGGAAGCAAAGAAAAAGTAAACGAAGAGAAGTAGAAAGCACAAAGTAAGATGGCAGAAGCTCAGTTTGTATATATCAATGACAATAAACATAAATGGATTAAACTCACCAGCTAACTGATAGATTGCCATATTGGATTAAAAAGAGTGAATGGTTTTTAAGGAGGTGGTGATTGACAGTACATCATTTTTGGGCAAATTTGGCTATGGAAGGAAGGACTAAGACAGGGTAGTTCCATGGGTCAGAAACAGCTTTGAGGGAGACATTTTCAGAATTGGCCAGATTCAAATATCAGGTATTTCCAAAGTCATGTGATGGGCAAGGAATGAGAGGAAAGCTTTGTTCTTTGACTTTGCCCCAAAGGGTAGGCATTGCTTTCCAAAAGGGTGATATCTTAGTGTATAATTGCTAGAATTTAAAAATTGTTTGGTACTGGGTTTGAGATGGAAGGGAGGGATGGTTATGAAAGGGTCTTTGAAACAGAGAGCAAAGAACTAGGAAAATCTTGCAGAAATACATTATCCATTTATGATACTTCTGTCACCTGACTACATTACCACAGACTTATTCTACTGTAGAGCTGAAAGTATACCTTACATGTATAAAAATGATTTGAAGGCAGCATGGTGTAGTGGAAAGATTTCTGGAGTTTAATCAGAACCTTGTCCTGGATCCCAGCTCCATAACTGTGTAGTTATGAACTGAGACAAATTCCTTCAGCTTTCTGGGCCTCAGGATCTTGGGCTGGGAAATAAAACCACTGGATAATACAATCTCTAAGATACCTCCCAGTTTTCACATTTTCTAAGGGACTCTGTTCCTTCAGAAGTCTCAGAGAAATGGAATCATCCTAATTCATTGAGGTCAATTCTTTCCTCAACCCCAAATCCATAGCTTGCCCTGGAAATGGAATGAAGCTTGGATCTTGAGACGTGATTGAGTAACTAGGACATTTGTTGCACCTGAGCATATCTTAAGATAGAGTGGTTTCTCAGGCAGCATTTACCAAAATATATTCAGGGAACACTAGTCCTGTAAGATATTCTGTCAAGTAAGTTTCAGAAATGCATTCCTTATCTCCCCTTAGAGATGTACAATGCAAGCTAAAGAATTGTGGCTTGGAGCTGAGCAGGGTTATGATGGATTAGCATGAATTCACCAGAAATGAGGTGAACGTTCATGAAGTCACTCATCAAAGGCCTCCAGACCCATGTTGTGTGAAAGGAGGGAGGGAGAGGGTTGTTCTTTACTTTTGCTCCTAAGGGCAGACATTGCTCTCCGGGGAATAGGGTTTTTATGCGTACTAACCAGAATTCAAAAATTGTTTGGTAATGAGAATGTGGTTGGGGGTGGAATGGTAGCAGAGGAAAGTTGTGGGATGAATAATGACTGCACCAGTATGACGTTGTCTGCCTTGCTGAGGGGGCCCAACAAAATCCTCTTTCTCAGAAGCAGTGTAAGCGGTATGAGCTTGGTAGATGTCAACTTGGATATTGAATTTTTAGAGTCACACTGCTGCTAGAAATCATTGAGTCATAACATTTTTTGTTTAAATAGGGTTGGAAAAAAGATCAACCCTTAGGTTGGGCAGCAACATCTTTTGGTTGAAGAGGAGGGAGGGAGCATGTGTATCATCACATGGCCAAGTTGTTTGGTGGATTCAGAAAGGTGTCAACTAAAAAGTCTTCTCTTTTTGTGGCCTATCCAACCACCAGCAAACTATCTACAGAACACCAGTGTGATTCTCTACAGTGTACCTGTCTAACTACATACAGTACACCACTGTAACTACCCACACTGTGCTAGGCTCTGTGGTAGCTCCTTGAGATTTTGGAGGGTAAGACATGGCTTCCTGCAAGGACCTCAGAATCCAGGATATCTAGAACATCTAGAAAATGGAGTAAGAGCTTTGTCTGACAAAGCTTGGGCATTAGAAGGACAAGATGGGGCCAGAACATAACTGGGAATGTCAGGGAAGGTTTTCTGGGGGAGGTGATACCTGAGCTGTGTTATGAAGGATGAGTAGGCATTAGGCAGATGAAGTGTGTTGGCAGATGAGCAAGGAGGGCATTATGGGCACAGTTGAGAACAATTGTATTGGGGGACAAAACAGTGAGCGGGGGACAAGATGCTGCTCTGTGTTGCTGGAAGGAAATATGTGAGGTGGGGAGAGGTGCATGGTGAGGCTGGAGAGGTAAGAATCGTGTTATGAGGGACCTGATTACCATTGCAAGGAACTAGGGCTGCCGTTAGCCTAAGGTTAGTGTTTTTCAAAGTTTGATCCCTATACTCTTTGAATCAGAATCCTCTTAGGTGCTTGTTAAAAATTCAGGATTTACTGAATCAGAGCTTTTGGAGGAGGCAGACAGAAATCTGCATTTTAGTGAACATACCAGGTGATTCTGGAGTACACTGAAGTTTACAGCTGCCACTTACGGAGACAAGAGTCATTGAATAGTTTCAAGTGGTGATGTTGCTGAATCCATGGTTTAGCTAACTTGCCCTGGAGTGTATTAGATTAGATAAAAGCAGGGAGACCATGTAAGGGCCTCTTGAAATAATCCTGTTGGAAGTTGAATATGCCCTGACCACAGTAGTGGTAGCCAGGATGCAGAGACACACTGATAAGGCCACAGAAGCAGAGTACAGGTAAGCACTGAACACTCACCCGAGGCCTAAATAGCTAGTTCTGGTTTGGAAAAGGGCAACAAGCATGGACTTGTCTGGCTGATGGGGGGCATGAGTAGTGTAAAGTTAATTGGGAGTAATGGTCTTTGGAAGATGTTGTAAGCAGTAGAGTGATTCTAAGTTGATAGAACTCAAAAGTCAGAGTCCACTTCAGTGTCTAGGTTAAATGCAATAATACTTTAGGATGATGCACATACATGGTGTCTGAGACTCACCAGCCAGTAGGACGCATGGGTACAAACATGTGTATTAGGGAGCAGAGGACATCATCTTCACTTATAAAAGGGAATGTTCAATGTTCACAGAAAAGGCCAGAGACTTCCCAAGTGCAGGGTGGAGAAAATCAGAATTAGCCCTAATGCAGAAGTTCCCAAGTGGTGGGGTTTGTGTTCTCTTCCTTCACACAACCCAGTCTCCTCTCGGGAGGTATCTGCTGTGAAGAGTTTGGTGTTTAACCTTCCAGATCATCTTCTATGCTTGTACATGTAGGTGTGTGTATTTCTACAGAAGTACATAGTTTTATTTTGAGTGTGCATGTGTGTTTCTTTTTATGGTTAATTTAAGGAATTTTCTTTTAAAAAATTTCCAGTTTTATTGAGATGTAATTGACATATAACATTTTATTAGCTTAAGGTATACAACATAATGATTTGATGTATGTGTATACCAGAAAATATTACCACAGTAAGTCTAGTTAGCATACATTACCTCACAGAGTTACAATTTTTTCTTGTGATGAGAACTTTTGATTCACTCTCTCAGCAATTTTCAAATGTACAATTCAGTGTTGTTAACAATAGCCATCATGCTGTACATTACATTTCTCAGCAATTTTCAAATGTACAATTCAGTGTTGTTAACTATAGCCATCATGCTGTACATTACATCCTCAGGACTTATTTATCTTATAACTGGAAGTTTGTACCTTTTGACCATCTTCACCCATTTCACCCACCCACCCACCAACCCCCACCTCTGGCAACCACCGATCTGTTCTCTTCCTATGAGTTTGGTTTTTTTAGATCCACATATATGTAAGACCATTTGTCTTTGTATTGTGAAGTATTTGTGTTTCTCTGACTTATTTCACTTAGCATAATGCCCCCAAGGTCTATCCATGTTGTCACAAATGGCAAGATTTTCTTTTTTATGGCTGAATAATATTCCATTGTATATCTGTACCACAACTTTATGCATTCATCTATGTTAATTTGTTTGTTTGTTTTTTGAAGTATAATTGACCTATAATACTATGTTAGATCCTGTTACACAATCTAGTGATTCACTTTTTGTATACATTACAAAAAGATCACTAGGATAAATCTCATTACCATCTGTCACCAAAGATATTACTTTGTTATTGACCATAATCCCCATGTTGTACATTTTACCCCTGTGACTAATTTATTTTGTAACTGAAAGTTTGTACCTCTTAATCTCCCTCACCTATTTCACTCATCGCCTCATCCCTTTCCCCTCTGGCAAACCACTTGTTTGTTCTCTGTATTTATGACTCTGTTTCTGTTTTGTTATATTTGTTCATTTGTTTTGTTTTTAGATTCCACATAAAAGTGAAATCATACAGCATTTGTCATTTGTCTTTCTCTGTTTGACCGTTTCACTTACAGACCCTCTAGGTCCATTCATGTTGTCACAAACAGCAAGATTTCATTCTTTTTTATGGCTGAGTAATATTCCATCACATATATATATATATAACATCCTCTTTATCTGTTCATCTATTAATGGGCACTTAGATTGCTTTCATATCTTAGCTATTGTGAATAATGGTGCAATGAAACATTGCATATATGGTTCATATTGTACCCATATATATGGTTACATATATCTTTTCTAATTAGTGTTTTTGTTTTCTTTGGAAAAATACCTAGAAGTGGAATCTAGGCCACATGGTTGTTCTATTTTTAGGTTTTTGAGGGATCTCTACACTGTTTTCCATAGTAGCTGCACCAATTTACATTACCACCAACAGTGGACAGGGTTCCCTTTTCTCCACATCCTTGCCAACATTTGTTATTTCTTGTCTTTTTAAGAATAGTCATTCTGACAGGTGTGAGATGATATCTCATTGTGGTTTTGATTTGCATTTCCCTGATGATTAAGGATACTGAGCATCTTTTCATATGTCTGTTGGCTATCTGTATGTCTTCTTTGGAAAAATGTCTATTCAAGTCCTCTGCCCATTATTTAATCTGGTTGTTTGTTTTTTATTGTTGAGTTATAAAAAATATTTTGGGTATTAATCCTTTGTCAGATATATCATTTGCAAATATCTTCTTCCATTCAATAGGTGGCCTTTTCGTTTTGTTGATAATTTCCTTTGCTATGCAAAAGCTTTTTAGTTTGATGTAGTCCCATTTGTTTATTTTTGCTTTTGTTTCCTTTGCCTGAGGAGACAGATCCAAAAAAATATTGAGCATACTGCCTATGTTTTCTTCTAGGAGTTTTATGGCTTCAGGTAAGTCTTTAATCATTTTGAATTTATTTTTGTGTATGATGTGAGAGAGTAGTTCAGTTTGCTTCTTTTGCATGTAACTGCACAGTTTTCTGAACATCATTTATTGAAGAGGCTATCTTTTCTCTACTGCATATTCTTGCTTCCTTTGTCATATATTAATTGGTTATATAAGTGTGGGTTCATTTCTGGATTATTTATTCTATTCCATTGATCTATGTGTCTGTTCTTGTGCCAGTGCCATACTGTTTTGATTACTGTAGCCTTTGTGGTATAGTTTGAAATCAGGCAGCTGATTCATTCTTTTAAATTGCTGTCTCTTGGTATGGTGCTACCACTTTTCTATTGCATACTCAAGGTTGATCCAAATGTATAACTGCTTCCCTTGCACTAGGTTGGGACCATGAACATCCTCATCCTTTCCTCCTCATATCTCCTTCTGATACCAAAGCTAGGGTTTCCCTTCTTGTTCCCCAGGATCTCCATGTCACTTCAGCTAAAAGTATTTTCCTGGCAACTGGCCATGCCACATCTTTGAGTTGCCACCTGGCTATATCTAGTGGGAACAAGGAAGCTTGCTGTCTGCATTCCTGTTCTTGAAAAAAGCCTTCATGGATGAAAGATTTGAGAATCCTATATATGGCACATTGACTTGTGATGTGCCCTCACAGCCATGGGGCTCTGAATATACACACTCTATTATATGGTACATTCTCATCTGAACTGAGCAGTCCTGTTTCCATTTCTTTATCACTTACCTTTTTATAAGTCTCAGTGTCTGCTAACAGAGGAAGGGCATTTATTGGAGAGTGAGCCCACTGGGAGAAAAAAGAAAAGCACTTGATAAAGAATTTCATGATTTGGAAAAACATAATGATAATTGTGGCACTTGAAAAAGATGTTAAAGTTACAGCAGATTTGTCCTGACCACATCTCTTCACACAGACATCAGTGCAGGTTACTTGTAACAATACCAGTCAAGGAGATGAGATGTTGGCTGATAATAATTGGAAGGTCTAAGCCAACCACGGAGCCAGGGTCACTGAGACATCTCTGGCTTCTCCACCCGCATGCTGATGGAGGAGTTGTGTGGGCTTTAATTTAATTGAAGCAGTCAGAATGGAAACGGCAGAAAATCTCCTGCTTCTATTTATTCTCTGAGTTTCTATGGAGAGATGAGCTCTGAGTGGTTATCCTTTTGAAAAGAGATATATGAGGAAAATAGTTTCCTGGTGGTCAGGGAGGAACTTGGGCTTGGGTGGAGTAGCTGGCTGTATTCAAAGGGCAATTTGAGTGGTGTGGTGATGGGAAAGGGGAGGTAAATAGAATTTATGTCCCCTTGAGTTTTATTAATAGTAATGATAATAATAAAATAATAGCTCACATTGTTTTGAGTACCTACTGGGTTCTGATCACAGTCTTAATGAATTCTCAGACATCCGTGAGGTGGGCAGGGCAGAACTGTTATCCCAATTTTACTGTTGAGGTTCAAAGAGGTTAAGTTAATTGCCTGAGGTCACATATCTGTTAAGGGACATTGCCTAAATTTGAAAAACAGGTCATATGATCCTGTAACTTTTGTTTTTAATATTTATGCTATATGGCTATAAATATAGAGATACAAACTGAGGTAGGAGAAAGTGCAGAAGGGCAGCAAGTTGGTCAGAGGGGATCAGATTTAGCTGGCTACAAGATTCTTAGTCATCATTTTAGACTCTCTGAGCACACTGACGGACAGGTGTGCCAAAGTCTCACAATCAAGGAACTCTTTCTAGGGGCTTGCAGTATTTCATCACCCTCTACCACCACTCAACTCCATGAGCACCCTTGAAAGTATATTCTCCTCAGAGGTCATGGCTCAGGATTCTTCAGAGTCATCTACTTTCTTTCTTAAGGATCAGGAAGACACCAGAATTAGCAGCATCTTGAAAGGAATGTTTGACCATCCTGGGTCAGAAGGAGGCCCTGTATCATGAGACAGTGTAGCAGGTGGGGAGCCTTCTTGGTGCAGGAGTAGAGGCAAGGTCATATCCAGGAAGGTTTCAAGTCTGAAGAAGGAGGAGAGAAAGAGCAATGAGGTCAAGAGGCCTTGGGATTTGAGAGGGTTGGGATGTGGTGTGGGTGGAGCAGGCAGTTTTGAGGTTATGAACAGACAGTAGATGTGAAAGATCTGCTTTGATGGTACTGGCTGCATGACATGGGGGATGGGATTGCTCCTAAAAGAGCTGAGAAGGTGGACAGGGCCCAGGACAATGCCTCAAACATGGGCTTAATTATGCCTGGTATTTGTATGATGCTTTTAAATTTCCAAAATACTTCTAGGTCATATGCAATGTATTTGCTGCATTAAACTGAATAAAGGGGAATCTCTGTTACAAGTTATTACTTGTAAGTTCAAATGTGTCCATGCATATTATGATAATTTAGGAAGAAGTCATTGACTCTGATAGGATTTAAGCACATACCTCAACTTCAACTTTTGGGTTAGCTTATTATCTTGAAACAAAATGACAGCAGGTAGTTCCTGTGACTGCACTGGAACAAGTCTACAGTCTAGAGAACCATAGAGGGAAATGCTAAGGTTGGCTCCTTCCCCGTGAGGGAGGGACAGTGAAGAGGATTGAGCTGAGAATTACCTTTGAAGTAAAAAGGAAAGAACTTTCTGGCACAGGTAGTCAACAGAGGGACAATCCTTACCACTGGTGACCTCTCTCATCTCTAACTCCACCAGCCTTTTATCTGTTTC
The DNA here is from genome assembly GCF_028564815.1 of Eubalaena glacialis. Classification (NCBI taxonomy): domain Eukaryota; kingdom Metazoa; phylum Chordata; class Mammalia; order Artiodactyla; family Balaenidae; genus Eubalaena; species Eubalaena glacialis. The sequence continues at coordinate 36,918,276 of NC_083734.1, read as the reverse complement.
TCTCTCTTTTGACATGTTGAAGTGGAAATTCCTTGTTTTGGGGGGCCACCCAGGCCCATTCCTTCTTTTGGTAACAGCACCCAAAATTTCCTTTGGGTGACCCCTCCTCCCTTACTGTCAGGCCACAGCTTTGGGTGAAGATAGCTCCACTGCTGGCATTGGGGGTGGATCATGTGACCATACCTGGCTGATGAGAACACTGAATTCCTCTAGCCATGGTGATTGGTTCAGGGGTGGGCACATGACCAGGATTTAGTGGGCACTACAGGAGGAGAGGTGGTCTCTTTTTGCTGCCTTGGATCTTGATGGTGTGAGGATGGGAGACTCAAGACACCAGTAGCCACCTTGCCCCACCATGAGGGGAGATGGAATACTCAAAAGGGCTAAGTGAAGTGAGGTTAACATCAGAACTATTTACAGAGGCATCGGGGAGGATTAAGGGAACATAGAAAACATAGTGAAGTACCCAGGGACTCCCAACAGTGGGCCTTGGTACCCTTAGTTCTGAAGAGAGGAGAGGAGGGAACAGTGTTACCAGAGCCTGACAAGAGTTAGAAGAGGAATGCAGTCACTGCCAGACTATCAAGGCAGAGGGGAAGTGGGGATGGGCTTGGGGGAAGTAAATACTCTGACCTTTACCCACCTCAAGCTTTCAAATCTTATGCTGTTTCTTGCACTGGCTGGACACAATCAAAGCCAGCAATCAAGCCCAGGTCAGTGCAGGGTAGAGAAGGGCACAGAATGGATCTGAAGTGGGGGAGGTAAATGGAGAAAACCAGCACAGAGCTGCTCTTGATGTCCTATTAGGTTTGACAGGAGAGCCAGTAATCCTCCTTTTTGCGTAAGCCAGTTTTGGGTGGCTGTTGTCTGATTTGTACTGCCAGAGTCCTATGTGAAACATAAATCTTACCAGCTAGCTGTTATTGTAGTTATTGGTTATGTCTCATCTTTCCTACTAGATGTGGACTTTTTGAGGGTAGGGACCGTCCTTTATGCTTCTGTATTCTCAGTGAAGTGTCTGGCACAGAGTAGATGCTCAGTAAATGCTTGCTAAAGTGAGTCAAACTGAATTCCATGCAGAGGGAATGGCTCATGCAAAGACACAAGGCACACCCCATCACAGCAGACTGGGAAGTCAATAAATGTGGGTGTTGGAATGGGTGGCCATTTGTTGCATGGTGATAGAGCACCCTGGGCCACTTCACCCCTACTGTGAAAGCAGAGAAGACTTGAGCTCCCTAAAGAGGAATTTGTGCAAGTGTGTGGGAGGGTGCGAGAGAGCAGAGAGAAGAACATTAATGTTTCAAGCTATGGGGAGTAATTCAGGCACCATGGATTCTGATCGGCAGGACAGCCAAGGTGGAATTTCACAGGGGAATAAGGTGTTCAGCAAGAAAACTGGAATAGAACTTCAGTGTTAAAAGAGCCAATAGAAATCATCTGATATAATCCTTAGCATGTGAAACTGTGAGTGTGGGATGGCAGTGGATGACTCTAAAGCACCAGCACATAAAGTTGATTCAGTACAACATGCTAATACCTTAGGAGAAAAAGAAATCACAAGCCAGGATAAAAAAACTCAGGGATGGGTTCTGATTAGCTTGGTTGGGTCCAATAGCCATCCTTTCTACCAATCACAGAGGCCAGGAGGTCTCATGGTTCTTTCTGTACCAATTACCAGAAGAGGTGGGGGGAAAGCTACTGGGAAGATAGAAGCTACATTCTAATGTTTCCAAACATTTCAGTCAGCCTGGAGCCAGGATCTCTATCTTGTTTTTTGCAGATAGTATTGTAAAGATCTCATACCAGAGGGGGTAGTCTGGGGTTCTAAGGGACCATAAAATGCTACAGGCAAGAAAAATGTGGGATATTCTTAAACAATTGGCTGGGAAAATGCAAGGAACACAGTCAAACTCTGAATGTATTCTGGGCATTCAAATTATTATGCCTTAAGGCAGTGTTTCTCAAAGTGTGGTCTGGGGAATCCCTGGGGACCCCCTTTCAGAGGGTCCTCAAGGTAAAAAATATTTTCATATTAATATAGGGCAAACAAGCAAACAAAAATAAATATGCTTGTTTCACTCCTATTCTCTGAAAGTGTACAGTCAAGAAGGAAAGTGAAATCTTGCAGGGACTGTCTGCCATGTGATAATGCCACAGAATGAATGCAGAAGCAGGTATGAGAATCCAACTTTTCTATGGAGCCAGACATCAAAGAGGTCTGAAAAATGTAAAACAGTGTCACTCTTCTATTTTTTTGAAAGTAGTTATTCTACATAAAAACAATTATGTTAACCATGAAATGGGTTTATTGTTGTTATTTTTTAGATTAATTAATATATAAATATTAAAAATTTGTCTCTGTTTTAGTTTCTAATATGCTAGGTATTAATAGATATAACCTACATAAACAGAAGCTCTTTGGAGTCCTCATTAATTTTTAAGAGTGTAAAAATTTGATCCTGGGACCAAAAGTTTGAGAATCACTGCCTTAAGGTAGTGGTAAATCCCTGACAGTGGACAGGGGACGGGAATTCTGTTTTTCCAGCTTGTATTTTTGTTACCGGTAGTTTGTTTGAATACTGAGGTTATATTGAATGAATGACAATACTTGTCATCCTGTGGAGATAGCCCCATGCAGGGAGTAGTGGAAAGATCATGCATGAAATTTAGTCAGGCTCTCCAGGCTTTAACTTCTAGTTCCTTTGGGCAAGTGATCATGATCAAATTACTTACTATTTCTGAACGGCAATTTCTTATTGGTAAAATGTAGAAGGTAACAGCTACCCATTGACAAGAATTTTGTGAAGATTAGATGACGTCTTTATGAAAACATCTTATCTTTTACCAGGTAATAATAGGTTTTCCATAAATATTAGTCTTCTTTCCTCCCTCTCAGATTGCTCCAAAGAATCAGTCCCTTCAGAATCTTCAACAAGAGTTCTTGTCTGAAGTGGTTTCCAAAGATAGGTCTGCCTGGTCTCTGGTCCCATAAGTCTCTTGCCCCTCTGAAGAATCAATACCAGTGCCACTGAATTATATATCCTGGATTTGCTTACTCTTGGTGGATATAGTGAAGCCACAGGGGGAATTTTATCTATCTCCTATCTATCTATCTATCTATCTATCTATCTATCTATCTATCTATCTATCTATCTATCTATCTATCATCTATCATCTATCTTAAGTGAATTTTTTTTTTAACAAACACCCACTCCTTTTACTTTGGGATCAGTATTGACTTAGAGGGGAGGGGAAAAGGCCCCAGTCTGAGGGTTACCTAGCAACAGTTGGACTGCAGGTGAAATCTGCTAATTAGATTGGTATGGACTGTGGTTGGTGAGGAGTTGCCTAGCAACCAGCAGTTGCCTGGAACTCACTGCAGATTTTGGTGGCAGCATTCACACTGCCTTCAGAAGGGGTTCCCATAGTTGCTTGCTCATGGAAATTTTCAACCAAATCTATCCATCCGGATGGTCTCTCTCAGTCTCTGTTTTTCTTTCTCCTCCCCCATTTTCTCTGTTTCTCTGCATCCATCAGTTAACCAGGCAGTTAAAAGAAAGTTGAAATTTGGGGGAAGCAACAAGGGCTAGTGGAAAAAGCATGAATTCTGGAGCCAAATAAATATGTATTTCAAATCTGTTCTGCCACTTACTGGCTCTATGAGTTAGATAAGTTACCTCATCTCTTTAAGAGTCAGTTTCAAATGAGAGATAATAGAGCCAAGCCCAGAAGGCTATTGTGAGGTTTAAATTAAATAAGGCCCAGAGTACCAGGCACATGGCAATACTCACTACATTTTATTTCTTTCCACTCTTTCTCTTTGTAAATTAGATATTCTCTTTGTAAAATAGATGTAGAGTCAGGAACTCTGTATGGAATCAAATTAGAAATGTATGCCTAAAACATAAGCAATACAGAGGAGTATGCCATAGTTGTTCATAATACTATATTTTATATAAATATATTGGGAACCACTTCTCCTACCAGTTCTTTAAAACTAGACATTTAGAAATGAAAAAAGAACAAGATATGCTTGAACATTGGTGAAGGTGGTTTTTTGCTTGTTTTTTTCCTGTGTATAGAAGATGCTGTCAGATCATGAATCTGCTTTATTTATTTTTAAATTTTTAATTGAAGTATAATTGACATATAACATTGTATTAGTTTCAGGTACACATCATGAATCTGTTTCTATATCAGAAATATTAGGATGCTGTCATAGAGAGATAATAGTTCCTCAAAGATGTCCACATCCTAATCTTGCAATTGTGATTAAGTTAATGATCTTGAGGTGAGGAGATTATCTTGAATTGTCATCAGGATCCTTATAAGGGAAAGAGGGAGGCAGGAGAAGAGAGGACAAGAGCGGAGATCAGAGAGAAGGAGATATGAAGATGCTACAATGCTGCTTCCAAAGAAGGAAGGGGTCACAAGTCAAGGAATGCAGTGACCTGTAGAAGCTGGAAAAGGCAAGGGAATCAATTTTCCCCTAGAGCCTCTTTCAAAATGAATCCAGCCCTACCAACATCTTGATTTTAGGCCAGTGAGATTCATTTAGGACTTCTCATCTCTAGAACTGTAAGATAATAAATTTGTGTTGTTTTTAACCCACTAAGTTTTTGATAATTTGTCATAGCAGCAATAGGAAACTATACAGACACCTTTGAGGGTTGGTGGGGGTGGGGGTGGGGTGGAATCAGACACCGGGAAACTTGACCCCACTGTGCTCCCGTAGCTGCCCTTGACTAGTTGAGACAAGCCGATTCTCAAAAACAACAAGACAGTTGTTTTTTCACCTGTCTATATCACCTGGTCTAGTCTAGTATTGGACTAGACCAGGATCTCTCCTGGGTCCCTTCCAGGGTGATTTTGTATGATTCCAGGTCTGTCTAGTGGAGACAGTTGGAGTGAATAATTTAAAATGTCACTAGGTTCTTTGGAGGGCTTGTGTTCATTCAACTGGTAGGTGCCAGGTGCTGTGCTAATTGCTGGGAATATAAAGACAAATAAGCTGTTTCTGCTCTTGCAGAAGCCGTGGTCCAGTAGGAGAGGGAAAGAAGAGGGTAGGACAGTGCTAGGCCAGGGGGATTCACGGTGTGCTGGGGGCAGGACTAAGGCTCCTGACTGGTGTGAAGGTGGCAGCGCCACTTCCCAGAAGAGATGAACGATGAGTGTTTAGCAGGAAGAGGCATGAGTGAGGACAGTTTCCCAGGCAGAGCCTGTGCAAAGCAGGGACACAGCGGAGCTGGCTGACTGATTACAACAAAGAGGAAATGGGGCTGTGTGATTGGAGGGGGGAGTCGTAGGCTCAGGCTGGGAACGAAACAGGAGTCAGAGCCAGGAGGGCTCATGAGTCACACCCAGGGCAGCAGGGAGCCCCTAAAGGATTTTCCATGGGGCATGGCAAGATATACGTCATGTGCTGTGATTACTTTTCACTATTTTAAAACTTAGGGAGACTATGGGATAGAAACTTGCCAACAAGTTATTATTACATCATAGATATTAAAAAATGTGAAGACCTGGAGAAAAATATGTCAAAGCATTAACTCTGGAGCTAAAATGCCTGGTTTTAAATCTTGGTTCTATCACTTGCTAGCTGTATGACCTTGGGCAAATTGCGCAACTCTTTGGTGCCTCAGTTTCCTCATCTATAAAATGGGGATAATAGCCTTATTGCTTCAGAAAATTAAATGAATATAATGAAGTGCTTAGAGCACTGCCTAGAATACATCTAAAGTTCTATAAGTCTTTGCTATTGTCAATGAAAATTCAATTAACTATCAAGTTAAGAAGAAAAAAGGGAATTTTATTTGAGCCAAATTGAGGATTATAACCCAGGAAGCAGATTCTCGGAAAGCTCTGAGAACTGTTACCCCTGTTAGAAGTTGGAGGCACAATCATATTCATTTTTGAGACAAAGGATTGTACATCAAAACGACATACTGATATTTTACATAATTCACCATAGTCCAGGAGACCACATACAAAGCAAGCAGCAAGTCACCATGACCCCCTACAGAGCTGGGAAAGAACGCTATTCTTTTAAAAGGTTACATTTCTAGTGTTAGAAGAAAGAAAAAAATAGATCTTTAAGGCTGAGCAGGCACTCCCATCTTTGAGGAGCTGAGGTTAAGGTGTAATGCAGATGCACACTGCACATTAGGAAGGGAGGAGGACCAAACAAACACACAGAGAGAATTTTATGTGTAATTTTTTCTTGTCCTGCCTTAAAATATAAATTTTATTTCATCACTATTATACTTTCTGATAAGATCCCACACATTAGAGTTCTTTTAAACATCACCCTCAAAAGCACACTGTTTGGTTTGAGGGCGGTGGTTCTCTTAGACCACATCCAAGGGACATCATTATTGCATGTGGTAAGGTTACCAAGGTGGACCTTGTTAAAATACCAGTTCTTTTAAAACTCTATTTGGCAGCAAAGACTCCAAGGAGACCATTAAAGTAACACTCTGGGGTATTTCAGGAATGTTCTTGGTATCTTGGTGCCCTCAGCTGGACAGGCCTAGCAGGGTAGCCCAAGGCAAAACTTGTATGAGGCCAAGCTTATCTTTGGCTTCCTCTTACACTCACTTGAGAAGGTCTGCCAGGCTCTTTGACCTTAGGCAAGGCACTGGCTTCCTCATCCATAAACAGGGGATAATGATAATACTGCTTTTATCTAACTCAAAGAATTGTTCATTCATTGTATTAGCTACCTATCCCTGCAGCAACAAATTATATCAAAACTTAGTGGCTTAAAACAACAAACATTTATTATCTCCTGGTTTCTGTTGGTCAGGAATTTAGGCTCAGCTTAGCTGGATGCCTCCGACTTTGGGTCTCTCATGAGGTTGTTATCAAGCTGTGGCCCAAGGCTACAGTAATCTCAAGGCTCAAGTGGGCTAACATACAGATGGCCGACAGGCACATGAAAAAATGCTCAACATTCCTAATTATTAGAGAAATGCAAATCAAAACTACAATGACGTATCACCTCACTCTGATCAGAATGGCCATCATTAAAAAGTCTACAAATAATAAATGCTGGAGAGGGTTTGGAGAAAAAGGAACCCTCCTACACTGTTGGTGTGAATGTAAATTGGTACAGCCACTATGGAGAACAGTATGGAGGTTCCTTAAAAAAACTAAAAAGAGTTACCATATCATCCTGCAATCCCACTCCTGGCATATATCAAGAGAAAACTATAATTTGAAAAGGTACATGTACCCCAATGTTCATAGCAGTACTATTTACAATAGCCAAGACATGGAAGCAACCTAAATGTCCATCAACAGATGAATAGTTAAAAAGGATGTGAGATATATATATATATATATATATATATATATATATATATATATAAAATGGAATATTACTCAGCCATAAAAAGAATGGATAATGCCATTTGCAGCAACATGGATGGACCTAGAGATTATCATACTAAGTGAAGTAAGACAGAGAAAGACAAATATCATATGATATAACTTATATGTGGAATCTAAAAAAAAAAAAGATACAAATGAACTTATTTACAAAATAGAAATAGACTCATAGACTTAGAAAACAAACTTATGGTTAACAAAGGAGAAAAGGGGGGAGGGACAAATTAGGAGTTTGGGATTAACATATATAAATATTATATATAAAATAGATAAACAGCAAGAACCTATTGTAAAGCACAAAGAACTATATTCAATATCTTGTGATATCATAATGGAAAATAGTCTGAAAAAGAATATATATATAACTGAATCACTTTGCTGTACACCAGAAACTAACACAACATTGTAAATCAACTGTACTTCAATTAAAAAAAAAAAAGTATCCAAAACTGCTGTTCCTGGTGCTGCATAGGTGAAGTTTCACAGCTGAATTTCCACACACTCTGAGAGCTGCATATGAACACCTCGGCTCTACTCATGAGGAAAGGGGCCCTTGGGTGCCTGTGTCTGCAGTGCTGGGAGGCAGGCCAGGGTTGTCCCCATGCATGGTTATTCATCCACATGGTGCTGCTCTCAGTGGACGGGTATCTGCAAACAGGGGCACAGGTGAGATGTTATTTGAGCGGAGATGAGCAGGGAGACTTGCCAATGTCCCTTAGTATTGATCTTCTGCTCTCAGATGGTCTCTGCTTCTCATGAAAGGAGATTAGAGGAAATGGGCAGCAGGGTGTTTACAGTTCACACCTTATTTTTTGACTCAAGGGACCTAGTGGGTATTATCCCTGTTCAGATGTTTTCTGCTACTGTTCACAGAAAAAGACAGAAGAGAAATCCCTTGATGAGAAGGGTGATCACACTACTTGATCTGCTATACAACTGTACATCATTAAAATACAAGACATTCTAATAGGCCAAGAAGGTTTGACTTTACCAAATCATTTGGCCTCTCAGCCACTGGCTCCTTTCTTTTGAAATAATAGTAACTGTGTGCCAGGCACCATTCTAAACTCTTTTTAGGAATTAATTAATTAAATCTCAGATAAATGCCTAGTGGTGGAACTTCTGGATTACAGGGTAGATATATGTTTAACTTTTTCAAAAACTGCCAATCAGTTTTTCAGACTGGTTATGCTATTTTACATTCCTACCAGAAATGTATGAGAGTCCTGGTTACTGTCTATCTTTTTCACTTTATCAATTTTAGCATGTATGTAGTGGTATTTCATCACGGTTTTAATTTCGCTGAAGACTAATGTATTTTTTTTTAATTAATTAATTAATTAATTTATTTATTTTTTTTAACATCTTTGTTGAAGTATAATTGCTTTACAATGGTGTGTTAGCTTCTGCTTTATAACAAAGTGAATCAGTTATACATATACATATGTTCCCATATCTCTTCCCTCTTGCATCTCCCTCCCTCCCACCCTCCCTATCCCACCCCTCTAGGTGGTCACAAAGCACCGAGCTGATCTCCCTGTGCTATGCGGCTGCTTCCCACTAGCTATCTATTTTACATTTGGTAGTGTATATATGTCCATGACACTCTCTCACCCTGTCATATCTCACCCCTCCCCCTCCCCATATCCTCAAGTCCATTCTCTAGTAGGTCTGTGTCTTTATTCCCATCTTGCCACTAGGTTCTTCATGACCTTTTTTTTTTTTTTTTCCTTAGATTCCATATATATGTGTTAGCATACTGTATTTCTTTTTCTCTTTCTGACTTACTTCACTCTGTATGACAGACTCTAACTCCATCCACCTCATTACAAATACCTCCATTTCATTTCTTTTTATGGCTGAGTAATATTCCATTGTATATATGTGCCACATCTTCTTTATCCATTCATCCGATGATGGACACCTAGGTTGCTTCCAGGTCCTGGCTATTGTAAACAGAGCTGCAATGAATATTTTGGTACATGACTCTTTCTGAATTATGGTTTTCTCAGGGTATATGCCCAGTAGTGGGATTCCTGGATCGTATGGTAGTTCTATTTTTAGTTTTTTAAGGAACCTCCATACTGTTCTCCATAGTGGCTGTATCAATTTACATTCCCACCAACAGTGCAAGAGTGTTCCCTTTTCTCCACACCCTCTCCAGCATTTATTGTTTCTAGATTTTTTGATGATGGCCATTCTGACCGGTGTGAGATGATACCTCATTGTAGTTTTGATTTGCACTTCTCTAATGATTAATGATGTTGAGCATTCTTTCATGTGTCTGTTGGCAATCTGTATCTCTTCTTTGGAGAAATGTCTATTTAGGTCTTCTGCCCATTTTTGGATTGGGTTGTTCTTTTTTTGTTATTGAGCTGCATGAGCTGCTTGTAAATCTTGGAGATTAATCCTTTGTCAGTTGCTTCATTTGCAAATATTTTCTCCCATTCTGAGGGTTGTCTTTTGGTCTTGTTTATGGTTTCCTTTGCTGTGTAAAAGCTTTTCAGTTTCATTAGGTCCCATTTGTTTATTTGTGTTTTTATTTCCATTTCTCTAGGACCTGGGTCAAAAAGGATCTTGCTGTGATTTATGTCATAGAGTGTTCTGCCTATGTTTTCCTCTAAGAGTTTGATAGTGTCTGGCCTTACACTTAGGTCTTTAATCCATTTTGAGTTTATTTTTGTGTATGGTGTCAGGGAGTGTTCTAATTTCATACTTTTACATGTACCTGTCCAATTTTCCCAGCACCACTTATTGAAGAGGCTGTCTTTTCTCCACTGTATATGCTTGCCTCCTTTATCAAAGATAAGGTGACCATATGTGCATGGGCTTATCTCTGGGCTTTCTATCCTGTTCCATTGATCTATATTTCTGTTTTTGTGCCAGTACCAAACTGTCTTGATTACTGTAGCTTTGTAGTATAGTCTGAAGTCAGGGAGCCTGATTCCTCCAGCTCCATTTTTCGTTCTCAAGATTGCTTTAGCTATTCGGGGTCTTCTGTGTTTCCATACAAATTGTGAAATTTTTTGTTCTAGTTCTGTGAAAAATGCCAGTGGTAGTTTGATAGGAATTGCATTGAATCTGTAGATTGCTTTGGGTAGCAGAGTCATTTTCACAATGTTGATTCTTCCAATCCAAGAACATGGTATATCTCTCCATCTAATTGTATCATCTTTAATTTCTTTCATCAGTGTCTTATAATTTTCTGCATACAGGTCTTTTGTCTCCTTAGGTAGGTTTATTCCTAGATATTTTATTCTTTTTGTTGCAATGGTAAACGGGAGTGTTTTCTTAATTTCACTTTCAGATTTTTCATCATTAGTATACAGGAATGCCAGAGATTTCTGTGCATTAATTTTGTATCCTGCTACTTTACCAAATTCATTGATTAGCTCTAGTAGTTTTCTGGTAGCATCTTTAGGATTCTCTATGTATAGTATCATGTCATCTGCAAACAGTGACAGCTTTACTTCTTCTTTTCCGATTTGGATTCCTTTTATTTCTTTTTCTTCTCTGATTGCTGTGGCTAACACTTCCAAAACTATGTTGAATAATAGTGGTGAGAGTGGGCAACCTTGTCTTGTTCCTGATCTTAGTGGAAATGGTTTCAGTTTTTCACCATTGAGGACAATGTTGGCTGTGGGTTTGTCATATACGGCCTTTATTATGTTGAGGAAAGTTCCCTCTATGCCTACTTTCTGCAGGACTTTTATCATAAATGGGTGTTGGATTTTGTCAAAAGCTTTCTCTGCATCTATTGAGATGATCATATGGTTTTTCTCCTTCAATTTGTTAATATGATGTATCACGTTGATTGATTTATGTATATTGAAGAATCCTTGCATTCCTGGAATAAACCCCACTTGATCATGGTGTATAATCCTTTTAATGTGCTGCTGGATTCTGTTTGCTAGTATTTTGTTGAGGATTTTTGCATCTATGTTCATCAGTGATATTGGCCTGTAGTTTTCTTTCTTTGTGACATCTTTGTCTGGTTTTGGTATCAGGGTGATGGTGGCCTCGTAGAATGAGTTGGGGAGTGTTCCTCCCTCTGCAATATTTTGGAAGAGTTTGAGAAGGATAGGTGTTAGCTCTTCTCTAAATGTTTGATAGAATTCGCCTGTGAAGCCATCTGGTCCTGGGCTTTTGTGTGTTGGAAGATTTTTAATCACAGTTTCAATTTCAGTGCTTGTGATTGGTCTGTTCATATTTTCTATTTCTTCCTGGTTCAGTCTCGGCAGGTTGTGCATTTCTAAGAATCTGTCCATTTCTTCCAGGTTGTCCATTTTATTGGCATAGAGTTGCTTGTAGTAATCTCTCATGATCGTTTGTATTTCTGCAGTGTCAGTGGTTACTTCTCCTTTTTCATTTCTAATTCTATTAATTTGAGTCTTCTTTTTTCTCTTGATGAGTCTGGCTAATGGTTTATCAATTTTGTTTATCTTCTCAAAGAACCAGCTTTTAGTTTCATTGATTTTTGCTATTGTTTCCTTCATTTCTTTTTCATTTATTTCTGATCTGATCTTTATGATTTCTTTCCTTCTGCTAGCTTTGGGGTTTTTTTGTTCTTCTTTCTCTAATTGCTTTAGGTGCAAGGTTAGGTTGTTTATTCGAGATGTTTCCTGTTTCTTGATGTAGGCTTGTATTGCTATAAACTTCCCTCTTAGAACTGCTTTTGCTGCATCCCATAGGTTTTGGATCGTCGTGTCTCCATTGTCATTTGTTTCTAGGTATTTTTTGATTTCCCCTTTGATTTCTTCAGTGATCACTTCGTTATTAAGTAGTGTATTGTGTAGCCTCCATGTGTTTGTATTTTTTACAGATCTTTTCCTGTAATTGATATCTAGTCTCATAGCGTTGTGGTCGGAAAAGATACTTGATACGATTTCAATTTTTTTAAATTTACCAAGGTTTGATTTGTGACCCAAGATATGATCTATCCTGGAGAATGTTCCATGAGCACTTGAGAAAAATGTGTATTCTGTTGTTTTTGGGTGGAATGTCCTATAAATATCAATTAAGTCCATCTTGTTTAATGTATCATTTAAAGCTTGTGTTTCCTTATTTATTTTCATTTTGGATGATCTGTCCATTGGTGAAAGTGGGGTGTTAAAGTCCCCTACTATGATTGTGTTACTGTCGATTTCCCCTTTTATGGCTGTTAGTATTTGCCTTACGTATTGAGGTGCTCCTAAGTTGGGTGCATAAATATTTACAATTGTTATACCTTCCTCTTCGATTGATCCCTTGATCATTATATAGTGTCCTTCTTTGTCTCTTGTAATAGTCTTTATTTTAAAGTCTGTTTTGTCTGATATGAGAATTGCTACTCCAGCTTTCTTTTGATTTCCATTTGCATGGAATATCTTTTTCCATCCCCTCACTTTCAGTCTGTATGTGTCTCTAGGTCTAAAGTGGATCTCTTGTAGACAGCATATATATGGGTCTTGTTTTTGTATCCATTCAGCCAGTCTGTGTCTTTTGGTGGGAGCATTTAATCCATTTACATTTAAGGTAATTATCGATATGTATGTTCCTATTCCCATTTTCTTAAATGTTTTGGGTTTGTTATTGTAGGTGTTTTCCTTCTCTTGTGTTTCTTGCCTAAAGAAGTTCCTTTAGCATTTGCTGTAAAGCTGGTTTGGTGGTGTTGAACTCTCTCAGCTTTTGCTTGTCTGTAAAGGTTTTAATTTCTCCATCAAATCTGAATGAGATCCTTGCCGGGTAGAGTAATCTTGGTTGTAGGTTTTTCTCCTTCATCACTTTAAGTATATCCTGCCACTCCCTTCTGGCTTGCAGAGTTTCTGCTGAAAGATCAGCTGTTAACCTTATGGGGATGCCCTTGTGTGTTATTTGTTGTTTTTCCCTTGCTGCTTTTAATATGTTTTCTTTATATTTAATTTTTGATAGTTTGATTAATATGTGTCTTGGTGTGTTTCTCCTTGGATTTATCCTGTATGGGACTCTCTGTGCTTCCAGGACTTGATTAACTATTTCCTTTCCCATATTAGGGAAGTTTTCAACTATAATCTCTTCAAATATTTTCTCAGTCCCTTTCTTTTTCTCTTCTTCTTCTGGGACCCCTATAATTCGAATGTTGGTGCGTTTAATGTTGTCCCAGAGGTCTCTGAGACGGTCCTCAGTTCTTTTCATTCTTTTTTCTTTATTCTGCTCTGCAGTAGTTATTTCCACCATTTTATCTTCCAGGACACTTATCCGTTCTTCTGCCTCAGTTATTCTGCTATTGATCCCATCTAGAGTATTTTTAATTTCATTTATTGTGCTTTTCATCATTGCTTGGTTCCTCTTTAGTTCTTCTACGTCCTTGTTAAATGTTTCTTGCATTTTGTCTATTCTATTTCCAAGATTTTGGATCATCCTTGCTATCATTATTCTGAATTCTTTTTCAGGTAGACTACCTATTTCCTCTTCATTTGTTAGGTCTGGTGTGTTTTGACCCTGCTCCTTCATCTGCTGTGTGTTTTTATGTCTTCTCATTTTGCTTACCTTACTGTGTTTGGGGTCTCCTTTTCACAGGCTGCAGGTTCGTAGTTCCTGTTGTTTTTGGTATCTGTCCCCAGTGGCTAAGGTTGGTTCAGTGGGTTGTGTAGGTTTCCTGGTGGAGGGAACTAGTGCCTGTGTTCTGGTGGATGAGGCTGGATCTTGTCTTTCTGGTGGGCTCGTCCACGTCTGGTGGTGTGTTTTGGGGTGTCTGTGGCCTTATTATGATTTTAGGCAGCCTCTCTGTTAATGGATGGGGCTGTGTTCCTCTCTTGCTAGTTGTTTGGCATAGGGTGTCCAGCACTGTAGCTTGCTAGTCGTTGAGTGAAGCTGGGTCTTGATGTTGAGATGGAGATCTGTGAGAGATTTTCGCCGTTTGGTATTACGTGGAGCTGGGAAGTCTCTTGTGGACCAGTGTCCTGAAGTTGGCTCTCCCACCTCAGAGGCACAGCCCTGATGCCTGGCTGGAGCACCAAGAGCCTTTCATCCACACGGCTCAGAATAAAAGGGAGAAAAAATGGAAAGAAAGAAAGAAAGAGGATAAAATAAAATAAAATAAAACAATTATAATAAAAAATAAAAAAAATTATTAAGAATAAGTTTATTAAGAAAAATTTTTTTTAATTTTTAAAAATAGATTTATTATTTTTTTATACTAAAAATAAGAAAAAAATTAGTAAGAAAAAATTTATTAAGAAAAAAATTTTTTAATTTTTTAAAATAAAAAATATGAAAAAACTTAGTAAAAAAATTTTTTAAAAATTTTTTTAAAAATAGAAAATAAGGAAAAAATTATTAAGAAAACATTTATTAGGGAAAAAAATTTTTTTAAGTAAAAAAAAAAAAAAAAAAAAAAGACAGACCTAACCCTAGGACTAACGGTGAGAGCAAAGCTATACAGACAAAATCTCACCCAGAAGCATACACATATACACTCACAAAAAAAGGAAAAGGGGAAAAGTTAATATATCCTGCTCCCAAAGTCCACCTCCTAAATTTGGGATGATTCGTTGTCTATTCAGGTATTCAACAGATGCAGGCACATCAAGTTGTTTGTGGAGCTTTAATCCGCTGCTTCTGAGGCTGCTGGGAGAGATTTCCCTTTCTCTTCTTTGTTCGTACAGCTCCCGGGGTTCAGCTTTGGATTTGGACCCGCCTCTACATGTAGGTCGCCTGAGGGCGTCTGTTCCCCGCCCAGACAGAACGGGGTTAAAGGAGCAGCTGATTCGGGGGCTCCGGCTCAGTCAGGCCGGGGGGAGGGAGCGGTACGGAGGAGGCGGGGCGAGCCTGCGGCGGCAGAAGCCGGCGTGACGTTGCAGCAGCCTGAGGCGCGCCGTGCGCTCTCCCGGGGAAGTTGTCCCCATATTACGGGAGCCTGGCCGTGGCGGGCTGCACAGGCTCCCGGGAGGGGCGGTGTGGAGAATGACCTGTGCTCGCCCACAGGCTTTTTGGTGGCGGCGGCAGCAGCCTCAGCGTCTCATGCCCGTCTCTGGGGTCCGCGCTGATAACCGCGGCTCGCGCCCGTCTCTGGGGTCCGCGCTGATAGCCGCGGCTCGAGCCCGTCTCTGGAGTTCGTTTAAGCGGCGCTCTGAATCCCCTCTCCTTGCACGCCGCGAAACAAAGAGGCAAGAAAAAGTCTCTTGCCTCTTCGGCAGCCGCAGACTTTTTCTCGGGCTCCCTCCCGGCTAGCTGTGGTGTGCCAGCCCCTTCAGGCTGTGTTCACGCAGCCAACCCCAGTCCTATCCCTGGGATCCAACCGAAGCCCGCGCCTCAGCTCCCAGCCCCCGCCCGCCCCAGAGGGTGAGCAGACAAGCCTCTCGGGCTGGTGAGTGCTGCTCGGCGCCGAGCCTCTGTGCGGGAGTCTCTCCTTTTTTCCCTCTGCGTCCCTGTTGCTGTGGGATCCGTGCTGATAGCCGCGGCTCGCGCCCGTCTCTGGAGCTCGTTTAGGCGGTGCTCTGAATCCCCTCTCCTTGCGCGCCATGGAACAAAGAGGCAAGAAAAAGGCTCTTGCCTCTTCGGCAGCTGCAGTCTTTTTCCTGGACTCCCTCCCGGCTAGCACCAAAGCCCGAGCCTCAGCTCCCAGCCCCCGCCCGCCCCGGCGGCTGAGCAGACAAGCCTCTCGGGCTGGTGAGTGCTGGTCAGCACCGCTCCTCTGTGCGGGAATCTCTCCGCTTTGCCCTCCACACCCCTGTGGCTGCGCTCTCCTCCGTGGCTCTGAAGCTTCCCCGCTCTGCTACCCGCAGTCTCTGCCCGCGAAGGGGCTTCCTAGTGTGTGGAAACATTTCCTCCTTCACAGCTCCCTCCCACTGGTGCAGGTCTCATCCCTATTCTTTTGTCTCTGTTATTTCTTTTTTCTTTTGCCCTACCCAAGTACGTGGGGATTTTCTTGCCTTTTGGGAGGTCTGACGTCTTCTGCCAGCGTTCAGTGGGTGTTCTGTAGGAGCAGTTCCACGTGTAGATGTATTTCTCATGTATCTGTGGGAAGAAAGGTGATCTCCGCGTCTTACTCTTCCGCCATCTTGCCCCTCCCCCCCACTAATGTATTTTTTAATGTGCTTATTATTTGTGTGTAATTCATTTAAAAATCTTTCTTATAATTAAATAAAAAATAATTTAAGACTGAATTTTCCTCTGAGTGTAAGTTTAGTCATATCCCAAAGGGTTTGAAAAGAAGGGCTCTAAATTTTTTTAGTTCTAAATAATTCTGTCATTTTATTTCTAATAATTGTTAAAAATTCCTAAGTAATAAAGGATCATTTACGGATTTCCTCAGTGGCTATAATTTTTTTGCTTGCCTATCTGTTAATTATTTGCTTCTGAATTTATGACAGTGTAGTCAATGAACATGACCTGTAAAATACTAACTTTTTAAGAAAAGCATACAGTTATTGCCAAGTACATGCTCATAGTTTTTTTAAGCTCTATGGGCATAAAGAATATATAGTTTCTTTTAGTGTACATGGTTTCTTTCTATATATCTATTAAATCAAGATTGATAATTATGTTGTCAAAATAATTTACGTACTTATTCCTTTTTGTCTGTTTAATTAAAAAAAATTGTAGAGGTGTTTTAGACTCTCATTATGCTTTTCTTTTTTCATTGAATTCTCTTTGCATTTCTAAGAGCTTTGCTCTTAGCTATTGTTTAGTGCATAATTTTTCATGCCTTTCATAACTTGTTCAAGGAGTGTCCTTTTGTCATTTAAATATTCTTCTTTGAACTGTTTAAAAATTTGACCTAACATTCTATCTTTAATCCTTAATATTTCTACCTCTGCTTCTTTTTATTATTGAAGTATAGTTGATTTACAATATTGTGTTAGTTTTAAGTGTGCTACCTCTGTTTCTTTTTGTTTGCTTTTATCTGATATCTATTTGCTCATCTAATATTTTCCAACATTGCTGTGTCATTTTGTTTTAGCTTAATTTCTTTACGACAACATATAATTGGACTTTTGTTTTTCAAACCCATTCTAAGGATCTTTGTCTTTCTATAGCAGAATTCAACCTTTTTACATTTATTTGGCATTCAAGATGTTTGGTCTTATTCCTGCCATTTAATAATTTTATATTGATACTTTCTATAACAACTTCTATTTGTTTCCTCATTTCCCCTTTACTTATTGGGTTGGCCAAAAAATTCGTTTGGGTTTTTCCATAACATCTTACTGAAAAACCTGAATGACCTTTATGGCCAACCCAATATATTTGTTAAATTGATGAAATTTTCTTTTTCATTTTTTTCTATCCAATGAATTGGAAGTTCTAATATGCATTTATATTCTACTAGTGTTTACATTTAAACATTTAATATACATATTTAAACTTACATTTTCTAACAATTACAAAAATAAAGTAATGACCATGTCCCTTCGAAATGCCTCTTATATTTCAAGAATCCATTAACCCTTGCATTGCAGTTTAATTTAGACTTAGACTTAATTATTAATAAGTGTTTATTCAGTTGAATTGTAGGAGACACTTTTTCATCTTTTTATTCATTGACTTGAGGACAGGGACTATTAAAAAAACCAATTCCTTATATTCCCCCAGAACCTTCCACCTGGTAGGCAATTCACACTGGTAGTGTGCTGTAGGAGACATAGAATTGGCCCTGAAATTTGACTTGTGTTTGTTCCAGCTCTGCCACTTGTCAGTTACAAGTAAACCACTAACATCATTGACCCTCAGCTTCTTCAACTCTAAGATGGGAATAACTTGGCAGGCTAGTTATCAAGGTCAAGAGGATCAAATCTACAGGAATTCTGAGAACCGCAGTGCAAAATTGCTGGATGAACAAATGGACGCATACAAATTGAAGAAAAACAGAGTCAAAGCCTACAGACTCTGAGATGTATCCTGGACATGAAGACTGTTCCATGGAGCATTTGCTGCCTTTGCTTTTTAGCTGAAAGTGTTTTCAGTGAGCTCAGCCAAGAGGTGGCTGCAGGATGTAGCTGGAGGTGTTGGCGAGAGTGTGGGGCTTTATGATTTCCCAAGTCCACATGTACAGCCAGGTGGGCCCCTGTGTGAGACTCAATCTGCTCACCACGCTGGGTGCCAGCCTGTGCTGTCCTGCTATTTACCAGGAGTCAACCTGGCAGAGAGCATCGGAATGGTGACCTGGAGGCTTGGCAAGGGCGTGCTGGGTTTCCAATGAGTTTGTTTGTTCAGTCACATTGGTTTCTGGTCCCCTGTGACCTGAGGAGACATGGTGCTCATCTTTCTCCCCTCCCCACCATTTGTTTGCCTGAACCCTTGGTTTCCTTTTTAAAGCTACTTTAAAATTTTTAAGATTTTCCTATATTAAAAAGCACTCTGTGTGTGTGTGTGTGTGTATGTGTGTGGGTAATTTATAAAATCTGGGAGCTTAGCACACAAGCTGGCCCAGCTCGATGTTTATTTGCTTTCTATTTTTCACAAGGATGAGAGAAATCACTATGGCAGGGAAGAGATGGCCAGTTGACCTCTCCTGGCTTTCTGCTAGTGTTGCTTGTCAACTCCAGTATCTCTGAATGCTGAGGGCCTGAGTGACATTGAGCTAAATTTGCTCTTAACTGTGCTTCACACAAGGGTCCCCTACACTCATGCTGGGCTTGGTACCAAGGGGTGATACATCATTTGGACTGAGGACTCCCCCTCCCTTGAGTTAACTTTTTGTTTTGGATTGTCAGAAAAGTTGTAGAGAGTTCTTAAATACCCTTCACCCAACTTCCCTTAATATTAACATCTTTTGGCCTAATACTATATACAAAATTATAGACTTCAGAATTCACCAGGTTTTTCACTAATGCCCTTTTTCTATTCCAAGATCTAATCCAGGATCCCACATTGCATTTATTTATCATAGGCCCTTAGCCTCCTCCCATCTGTGATAGTATCTCAGTCTTTTCTTCTTTTCACGATCTTGAAAGTTTTGAAGAGTACTCCATTTTAATTTAGCGAAATGCAAGCTCTCTTGCATTTGAAAAAGAGGCAGAACAATTTATTATTTTCTGCCTTCTCAGTGGAAATCTGCTCTCATCTAAGCCATTTTTCTGGTAGTGGCATCAATATTCTCAGGAGATTATTCAGAAGGCATTTGGGGTAATGAGTTTTCTTCCCTATACAGAAGTTTGGCTGAGCAGTATTTAATTTTTTATCTCCATGACCCTGACTTAGTATGTGAACAGGGAATACATGGAGTTGACAGGTTAATGATGTCCCTGGATATGTTATATATGGTTGTGTCCACTCTCAGGCGGGAGAGTCCTGGTTCTGCCACTAATCTGTGGTGAGATTTGGGCTAACTCACTATCTTTAGTTTCCTTGTTTGTTAAAAAAAAAGGGGGGAGTGGATTAGATAATTCTAAGTTTCCTTCAAAGTCTAGCAAATGGTGATTCTTATTAGCTTTGTTGTACCCAAGATAGCTTGCCTCAGCCCTCACCAGAGGACTTCTTCTTTTCTTTCTTTCTTTTTATTAAAAATAAATTTATTTATTTATTGGCTGCGTTGGGTCTTTGTTGCTGCGCGCAGGCTTTCACTAGTTGTGGCAAACGGGGGCTACTCTTCGTGGCAGTGCATGGACTTATTGCGGTGGCTTCTCTTGTTGTGGAGCACGGGCTCTAGGGGCGTGGGCTCAGTACTTGTGGCTCGCGGGCTCTAGAGCACAGGCTCAGTAATTGTGGCACACCGGCATGTGCTCCGCAGCACGTGGGATCTTTCTGGACCAAGGCTTGAATCTGTGTCCCCTGCATTGGCAGGCGGATTCTTAACCACTGCACCACCAGGGAAGTCCCTTATTCTTTTCTTTGAGTGCCACGATGTGAAAACTTCGGGGAGCATCATGGTAGTGGAGAGTGTTCTTTTGGCATCTGACATCCATTTTTTATTCCTAACAACACCCCAATATCTTTTTGGGCAATTACCTCTTCCCTGGGGATATTAGTCTGATGGGGTCCTGTCCTTCTGTAAACACAGGGACATGTGACCCAAACCAGGCCATTCAGATGCTCCTTTCCTGGAATTTGAATCTTGAGCAAATAGGAAAAGGCTGCCAATGTCTGGTGTTGCCCACTCCAGTTGGCATCTGGATCTGGCCACTCCTGCAGCAGGACCTTCCTATACTTCTTGCTTATAGGAGCTGTCTATGCCCTAGCAGTGTCCAGGCCTGGGTCCCAGCCTTCCAGTTGGTTCTGAGGGCCCCTGATCTCCTTCAGTGTAATCCCTTTTTTCTTACAGTAGACAATATCAGTTTCTATTATTTGCATCCATAGATCTGTAAATATTGAGAAAGTTTCTGCTATACTTCTTAAATGTGAACTTGTGGTAAGAATATTTGCCTTATGTTTCAGATAATTCCAGAGTTCTGGGAAATATGGGTCATGCCACCTAGTGATATTCAGGCTCTGGAATGAAACACATCTAAGCCAAATTGAATGTGATGTCTGGAGTCACCTTTGGTTATTCCTGTCCTTGGATAACTTTCTAAATCTTCCTAAGCCTCAGTTTTTTGTTTTTATGTTTTTGTTTTGTTTTGTCAGTTACATGGGGATAATAATAATACCAGCCACACTGAATGGCTGTAAAGATTTTAAAAAATATTCATAGTAAGTTCTCAATAAACACTGAATCTGATTGTGATTGCAATCATGGAAACTTGGATGGATGGTGGTGCTGTGTTGGGTCTCATCTGTCTCTGGGGGCCCAAAATCACTAAGAACAGAGACTGAGAACAACAACAACAGCAGCAGCAGCAGCAGTGCACACTAATATAAGCACTTACTATGTTCCAGCTACTGTCCCTATTAACTCATGTAATCCTTATAACATAGGGTACTATTATTACCACCACTTTATAAATGAGGAATTAAGGCATAGAGCAGTTAAATAACTTTCTAAGGCCTCCAGAAGCACTTTATCTGCTCTGATGTTTTCTGACCTGGAGAAGGCAGGGCAGACAGGCTGACATCATACAATACATGCAGTGCAGAACTCTGTGCTTTCTCTGCATCCCTCTCCTGGTCTCAGGGAAGGCATTGCCACTGCAGTAGGGGAGGGAGGCAGCTTCATCAGTAGGTATGACTCATAGCCTGTGCTCCTGGATTTGTTCTTGAAGTGAGATCTCACTGTATTTATTGCAAACAGATAGGCAGCTCTGTTTCTTGTTGGTTTGATTTCCTTCCCACTAAGTTACCGAACTTCAAGGTTTGGGGAGGGTGAGCAGGAAGGGAGGTTAAGCAGGGTTACAAGAGGACTGTCTTCAGCAAGTAATGAATTCTCTGGTAGCCTTCCCCACTTAGTCCGGATGTCTTGATAGGATGTGAAGATGGGCTTCATTGCTCTGCCCAAGTTGCAGCTTGGAAGGTTGCAGCTCCTCTTGGGAAGCTGGCCCAGGGACCAGACATCTGCTGCTGAGGCCAGAGGGAAGACTGGCTAGTGTTCTGGCCACACACCTGCACAGCTGAGAGAGAGATGGAGCAAAGCCATGGGGTGCAAATGGAGGCTGTAACAAGGAGTTCAGTCAAAGAGCCAGAGGGGCTTCCCTTCAGGGAGTTCCTCACTGGTGACACATAGAGAGTCAGGAAGGAGTGACCACACACTGAGAGCCTGCTGTGGGGAGACACAGCAACAGACCCATCCAATACCTACCTCACTTAATCACCAAGCCAACCCCCCAATGCGATTGTATTATCCTACCTTACAGACAGGAAACTGAAACTGTAGAGCTAGGATTCAAGATCTGCTTGACTCCAGGGTCATTCCAGAAGTCTTCCTTTCCTTTGGGCATTTCTGCTAAGATTTCCATCTCTGACCACCATTTAAATGAAATACAAGAATGCAGATAATTGTTAAAATCCCAGATAAGATAGACATGAATGCCTTTGTTTTGGCTGTGGTTGTTGAAGAGGAGGTGACAATTGATGTGAGGGGTTTTTTGTCTAATGCATGAAAAGCCTATGCTAGAGAAGTTGAAGCAGGTTGGAGGGCTTTAGAAACCATTGGGTCAGTGGTCTTCCACTGGTGGTGGTTTTGGTAATGTCTACAAACATTTTTGGTTGTCATCACGGGAATGGTGGGGCTGCTAGCCTCTAGTGGGTAGAGGCCAGGGACGCCACTGAGTGTCTTGCAAGTTACAGGACAACCACCACATCATAGAATCATCTGACCTAAAGTGTCAGTGGTGCCAAGACTGAGAAAGCCTGATCTTGGTATCCTGTATTTACAAGGTGTGTAAACAGGGTTCCAAGAGGTGAGGTGCCCTGCCCCAGGAAGCACAGCTTTTGTGAGGCAGAGATGAGACCAGAACCCAGGTTTACTGCCCGCAAAGTGAGTGATATTTACACTGTGTTGCATGGCCTCAGTCAAGGGGTACAGGAATGGGTTTCTGATGGAAAGGAGGGGTCCCGTGCAGCTCAGCTTAAATTGTCCAGGCCAGGTAAGGACCTGCACAGGTCTCTCTCTTTGGGGAAGAGATGTTTCTAGTCTGATGATTTATCCATGGGGTCCAGGACCCTGGGAGGAAGGGCGCTATGAGGTGTCCTTGGAGTCAGCACAAGCTGGGTGTTACTGAAGGAGATTGGTAGGAGGTCCCGAGATGCCACTTCCCCTGCTGGCCTCTTGTGACCGGCATGCCCACCCAATAGGAAACATGGGAACCATTGTAGCCCCTGACTCCTGAATAGCTCTGTTTTTTGTTTTTGTTTTTTCTTTTTTGGCCACACCACGTGGCATGTGGGATCTTAGTTCCCCAACCAGGGATCGAACCCTCGCCCCCTACATTGGAAGCGCAGAGTGTTAACCACTGGACCACCAGGGAAGTCCCCCGAATAGCTCTTGATAGTTTAGAAAGAGCTTCTTAATGTTCTGTCTTTTCATTGACTATGTGATCCCCACAACAGCTTCATGAGGTAGGCTGAGCGGGCATGATAGTCCCATTTTAGAGACAGTGGAAGTGGGGTTCTGGAGGTTGTTCAACTGTCCACACATCTTACTAGAGGCCCATGGAACCAGAACCCCAGCCCTGTGGCTCTTGCCTTGTGTTCTTTCCACCATGGTTTACCGGTTTCCTGTGAGGGGGGAGCTCTAGGTCTGTGCACTGCCAGGCCTGTCTCTTCCACCCTCCTTCTCCATGTCCTTACTTTGCACTGTTTCTCCAGGGTGTGAATATCTCAGTTCTTTTTTTTTTTTTTTGGCCACGCTGCACAGCTTGCAGGATCCCCAGCAGTGAAAGCACTGAGTCCTAATCACTGGACCGCCAGGGAATTCCTATCAGTTTTTATACTCCAGTTAACACAGATATTCAGTATTTAATTTTCATTTTAATAAATGAATCTTCCACTTGAGGTGCATTTGCATTTGTGAGGCTTGGTGCTGCAAGCAGGGACACGGTGCTGACCAAGCCATGGCACCATCTCTCATATGCTCAATAGGGGAGACAGAGGCAGGAACAGGCCGTGATTTGGAGCGTAAGCAGAGGGTGCCATGGGCCTGGAGGTGAGCACACAACCAGGCCTGGAAGGGCTCCCAGAGTAGCAACGAGAAACCACTGACCTCATATTACTGCTTTATAATTTGCATTGTGTAACTCTCTCCAAAAGACCTTATGCTTCTTCAAGAGCAGAGAGCATTTCTTTTCAATTCTGCCTCTCCAGCTCATAGAAGAGCTCTTGGCACATTGTAGTAACCCAATAAATGCCAGATCCTTCTGTTCTCTCTCTGGGGCACTGTAGAGAGCGGTTAAGAGCATGTCTTTTGGAGCCTCAGTTTCTTAACATATTTGCCGTGCAACTTGGGGAAAATTAATTAATCTCTCTGAGTTTTAGGTTCCTTATTTGGAACAATGGGTTCTGTGAAGATTATCATCTGTGTAAAACACCAGCACTGTAGGAAGATGTCAATAAATGCAGCTTCTAGAGTGTGATTATATAATTGAGTGGTGACGCCCATGCCTGTCCAACACATGCACCAGCGCTACTTAGATCCCAATTCCCATTGGTTGATTTGAATGGTTCAGGCACAGGTGTTGTAAGAGTATAGATTTTACTCATTAACCACCTTACAGTGCTTTATAGTTGGAAGTGAGGTCACCTGTTGACATGCTAAGAAGTATCAATACCTTTAACACCTCCCAAAAACAGAGTAAAAATTATCCTGAAGCATCATACAGGTGGGTCTACTGTGGTTGAAAGGACATGGGTCCAACAAGTCTTGGATTCATGCTTGAAGCTTGTTGCTTACTGACTTCCCTGTTCCACTGCCTGAACCTTTGAAACTCTCCTGTCACTGCATCTATTCCATAGCTAAGGGTGCCTGCAGCCAGTTCAGGAACAGTTCGGAGACCGTGAGTCCCCAAGGCCGGGATTGCTAACATTCTTTGCCC
Source organism: Eubalaena glacialis (assembly GCF_028564815.1). NCBI lineage: Eukaryota > Metazoa > Chordata > Mammalia > Artiodactyla > Balaenidae > Eubalaena > Eubalaena glacialis. The sequence continues at coordinate 36,893,521 of NC_083734.1, read as the reverse complement.
TCTCCTGGATCTGCCACATTCTGTTTGCTAAGCTCCAGGAGGTAATTTACCTCTTGATCATAACTAACATGTTTGTAGCCGTTTCTAATGGTGGCCAAATAGTAGTCAGGATTGCTGACTCTGGGTAGGTCTGTGCTAGGAGCCTTCTGACAGAGATAGGGATCTATCCCACTTCCATGACGCTTGAATGTCAGGGGCAGAGCTCCAGAGGCCTGGTCACCCCACCTCGATGCAGCCTGGGGTGAGCCTCTCTCTGCAGCAAGCTCAGCATTCCCATGCTGTTCCCAACACACATATACGAAGACATCTTTTCTCCTTTCTGTTGGTACATCGTCAAAATGTTAACATCTGGGTCCGTGCTTCCCTCTGCATTTCCAACCACCTGTTTGAACGTTGTTAGGCAGTCAGCCATGGGGACTGAGGCATTTGAAGCTTTGAGGCAGCCACTGGCTTTTAAGTGGGGACTTGGAGACTTACTGTCAACTCCACTCCTCTGCTCTGCAGGAATTGTAATGACATCTGCAGAGTGTCTAACCACACATTGCAACAATCTTCTCCAGGCTGGGCACTGCCTTTTCTTAGAACCTCCCCTGTGTCTGTAGCACACAGATTCTACTGGGGAGTCCACTGTGGTTCTAGTTTCTTTCTGCAATGCATCAGCCAGTCTCCTCAGATTTGTGCCTTGGCAGGTAGAGGTGGATAGAGATTTTTGATCAGTCCAAGCATGTCTTCCCAGTAGACTCAACTTTTAATGAAATCCTGTGTCTATAGATGCTGAATTTTTGCGACCAGCTTCCAGGGGCCTCCTTTGCTTGATTTTATCCAGGGAACTTTCTGGACTTCATACTCTGCATGCCTGGTTCTCTGACAGGTTACCTGCACCCAACTCCAAGTTGTAAGATTGATGTCAAAGGAGTTCCATAACTTCCTTCTGACTTTTGGGAGATATTCCTAAGGAGATTTTCTAAACTGTTAGGAAAGAAGGAAGATGGGGTGAACAATAAATCTGAGGATGAAAGTGGGACAGATGATGCCCTTGAAGGTAGAATCACACCTGCCAACCACACTGTGATCTGAAGCTAAATATGGGGCCCCTTACATCAGTCGACTGAACCAAGGCTTCTGTGCAGCAGAAGTAACATGTAATGTCAGTGGTAGGAAGAAGCCTCTCTAAAGGAAATGAAACAGGATGGATGCCTCTAGAGAGAGAGTTAGAAATTCATCCTTATCTAGAATCATTTCTAGAACCTCTGGAGTATGAGATGAAGACTTTGCCCACGTGGATCAGTGCTCTGGAATGCAGTGCCCTTCCACCTTGGGACACCATCTGGGGGAACATCTGGATGTTTTGCTGTACAATGTGTTCTGGGGTCCCCAGTATTTCACCATAAGGATGAGACCCAGAGAACATGACATTTCATTAAGCAGAGTTATGTTTTCAAATATGCAAAAGTAAATATGAGGAGGGTCTTGGGAGGTATAGAAAGTTTAAGAGAACTGGCTGGGGTCTTGAATCTGCTGAGGAAGATGGTGAGAAGAAATTCCCATTGCTTGGGGGAAGGAGGCATAAGATTTTCAAGAATGGGGATTTTTGATATTAAACTGCAAGTTGTTTTTCTTTGAAATAAATCCTTACCTATTGTGACCAAACCCTCAGTAAATTCTTCTAGACATATGGCTTGGGGTGTGTTTTTTTTTTGTAATCAAAATAAATGTTTGTTGAATGAGTGAGTGAATAAATGAAATGGAGGAAAATGAATTACTTATTCAAATAGTACATTTCTGTAAAAACTGCCATTGTTAAGGAAAATTAAGGTATTGAGGCATGGTTTTGGGCAAAGTCAGGAGAAAGGAACTCTTTTGCACATTAGGTTTGGTGAGGGGAGGAAAGAAGAGGCGAGGAAAGGAATTCATAAACAAGACAGAGAATTTGGTAGGAGCAGGGATTGAAAGTCAGCGGAGGTTAGCAGAACATATGCCTTTGGGGATTCATAGAACTCTTGGGGAGGGCATTGGACTTCCTGCAGAATGTGGATATAGGCATTGGTGCCAGTTTTATTTAAACCCTAAAGCTTAGAAAAATCTCATCTAATACCTGAGTTTATATGGATGCACAGATATAGTCAGGAAGAAAAAGTTCAGGAAGACCATATCAAGCTGTTTAGCTGCATCTAGGGAGTGTTACTTTATGTGAGTGATTGGTAAGTTGAGGGAACCTTTTTCTCTACATATACTTCAGTATTATTTCAATACAAACATATTAATTAAAAATGTACCATTTTATTATTTAAAAATAAAAAAGGTGCAAACTTCTCATAAGCTCATTGCCCAGGTGTGATAACTTTTAACATTTGATGTGTATTCTTCCTGATGTTTCTATTCATGTGTAAACACATATACATGTACGTGTAAAAAATGAGATTATACTATATTTGTTGTGTAGCCTGCCTTTGGAAGCTAATAATATCTTTTTCAAATTTTTAAAAATTTTATTTATTTTTAATTTTTTAAAAAATTTTCTATATTGTAGTATAGCCAATTAACAATGTTGTGATAATTTCAGGTGCACAGCAAAGGGACTCAGCCATACATAAATGTGTATCTATTCCCACCCCAAACTCCCCTCCCATCCAGGCTGCCATGTAACATTGAGCTGAGTTCCCTGTGCTATACAGTAAGTCCTTGTTGGTTATCCATTTTAAATATAGCAGTGTGTACATGTCAATCCCATATTCCCTAACTATCCCTTCCCCTCATCCTTCCGCCCTGGTAACCATAAGTTCATTCTCTAAGTCTGTGAGTCTGTTTCTGTTTTGTAAATAAGTGCATTTGTATCATTTCTTTTTAGATTACGCATATAAGAGATATCATACAATATTTCTCTTTCTCTGTCTGACTTCACTCAGTATGACAATCTCTAGATCCATCCATGTTGCTGCAAATGGCATTATGTCATTCTTTTTAATGGCTGAGTAATATTCCATTGTATATATGTACCACATCTTCTTTATCCATTCTTCTGTTGATGGACATGAAACCTAATAATATACCTTACACATCTTTCCATGTCCTCAAAATATAGATACACAACATCATCTTTTAATAGATACATGATATTCCATGGCTTATGCAACTGACATTAAGGACATTAAGGTTGTTTCCATATTTTTTGTACCATATACAGCGAATATCTTCATACATGCATCTTTTCACATTTTTTAGTTATATCTATAGAAAATATTCTGAGAGGTGGAATTACTGGATCAAAAAGCAGTCATATTAAAAATTTTGATACATATTATCCAACAATCCTTTAGGAATATACCAATTTCCACTTTCTAGCAGCTATCAGCACTCACATATTTTTTGAACGCTTACTCTGTTCCAGACAAATAGAAGTTATTTTTGCCCTGAGGGGGTTTACATTCTATTAAATGGCTGGTTAACACATACTAAGATTCCCTATTTATTTAACAAGCCCTTACACAATGCTTACCATGTGCCAGATAATTTTCTAAGGATCTTACAATATTGTCATTTAATTCTCATGACAACTCTGTAAGTCAGTACTATTATTATTTCCATTTTACAAATGAAAAAACTGAAGCAAAGAAGTTAAATAACTTGTTTAAGGTCTTACTGGAGATAAGTGGCAGAGCCAGGAGTCAAACCTAAGAAGCACCCTAGCTCCAGAATCTGTGTTCTTAATCTCATGCATAACAGGTAATAAATCTCTCAGCATCAAAATAGTAATCCAGTGGCTTGGAAACCCTATATTCAATCATGGAAGCTAACAAGGGAGAGGGGCTACCAGTTGCCATCCTTTAGGTTTGGGGCAATGGACCCTCAAAGGGCTCAATTACCCTAGTCTGGGCAGTTGAGGATAGAATGAAGGAGTGAGGATCATGGAGTTTTCCTTGGAATTTTCCACTTCAAGGCTATCATTGGAGGAGACCCAGGAATAGATAAACTAGCTGAGCCTTTATGGCTGACCCAGGAAGATGGAACTCTTTTTGGAGGTATGAGTGATGCATTAATTCTGAAGAAGGATGAAACTTGAGAATGAGGAAAGAGGAGAAAGAGAGATAGAGAGAGAGAGAGAGAGAGAGAGAGAGAGGCTTAAATGGAAACTTAAGCTTGAACAAAGGTCAAAAGGCCATAGTGCAGAGCATGAGGGTGTGTTATCGTGGTAATGAGAAGTAAACCATGACTGGAGAGCAAGCTGCAGATGGGGTTAGGTGGGAGATAGGAAAGACAGTTGGTTTCAAATCTCAGAAAGCTCTGAGCCCAGGCAAGGAGTTGGACTGAGGACAATGGGAAGCCATGATATGTTAAAGCAGAGAAGTGACTTGAGCAGAGATGTGTTTTAGGGATATCTTGCAGGAAGTATGGAAAGATTTATGAGAGGACAGACAGACCAGATGGGAGATCCCTGCAATAGTCTGAGCAAGAGGCATTTGGGGTTTGATTTAGGGCAGAGGTAATTTGAGCATAAAGTTGGGATAATGCAGTCAATGTGAAGATGAAACTGAGAAGTTTGCATGACTGATTTTGTGGGGCTGGAGGGAGAGTAAGTAAGGAGAAAATATGATTTTGTGATTTTCAGCTTGAGCATTTGGGAAGCTACTCCTCTCCTTAACTGAGATGGGACACCCAGGAAGAGGGTAGACGGAGGGGTGGCATGAAAGAGACTTCTGTTTTGGATTTGTTGATTGAGAGCTTTGTGAGATATCCAGATGAAAGGGCCAAGCAGCATAAGGAAATGCCTGTTTGGAGCTAGGGAGAGAACATAGGAAGGAGAGTCCTGAGAGACACCAATCTAGGGCACAGCTGTGAAGCAGTGAGTGGGGAAGGGATCCTACAGGGAGAACATGCAGAGCAGGAAGAGCAGAGGACAAAGGGCTGGTCCTTAAGAAGCGCCCCTGTTTAGAGGAGTGGTTCTCAACCTTGGCCCCATGTTAGAATCACCTGGAGACTATATAAGCTCCTGATGCATTGGTCCCACCCCCAGATATTCTGATTTCATTGACTTGGAAGCCAGCCTGGGCATCAGATACTTTAAAGCTCTCCTGGTAATTATACTGTGCAGCTAAGGTAGAGAGCTATTGATCGAAGGTGATTACAGAAGAGGAATAAGAGAAGGAGCTACCTTAGTAGAGCAGGTGAGAATTTAGAAGTATTTTCGTTTGTTCTATAACATTTGCTGAGTGCCTAATAATAATAACTACCAATTATTGAAAGCTTTGTTCTGTCAGGCCCTGTGCTGAGTGATTTACACACGTTATCTCATTTTAATGCTCACACAACACTATGAGATAGACATCTTTACCCCCTTTTTCAGGTAAAGAAACTATCAGAGAAGTTAAGAAACTGCCCAAAGTCACACATCTAACTAAGTGGTAGAGTCAGGATTTGAACCTGGTAATGAATGTATTGGGGTTAATCACTGTGATATGCTGCCCACTACCTGATAGACTTTGTACTTGAAACTCTCAAGGGCCTCAAAATCTGATTGGTATAGAACAGTTACGCATAATAAGGTAAGTACTGTCATGGAGAAATGTATAAAGTGCCATGGGTACCAAAAGGAGGAAGCTCACATCAGTCAGGAAGACTCAAGGAAAGCTTTGCCTATGAGCTAATGCCAGGGGAAGCATTTCCCATTTATTTCTGCACCCAGAAATGGGCTCTGCTTCTTGATAGAAGGGTGGCATATGTGTACAGGGAGGAAAGAATGGCCACAGGATGGTGGCCATTATGCAACTAAGCAACTGCAGTCTTGATCAAAAAATGTGTACATTTGAGAGAGGACTAGGGACTTTATTAACTTTCCTTTCAGATCCTTTGGCTCTAAGAATGTGACAGAGCCTCTCTAGTGAATGGAAACCAGATTGGTTTCTGTCTATTTTTAAGCTTTCCTAGAACAAAAGCCACAACTACTGAGAAGGTGATCCTAGCCTCAGTAACACTGAAGAATTCTGCGTGGTCAGAGCAGCCAGCTGAGCCAATGGTAACATCCACTGTCTTAAAGAGTAATCCTTTAGATAAAGTTTGACATCTTACTTGGTAAGGTATCTCCTAAGCCAATGTGAATTTACTGTATCTGGAAGGAGAAAGGATATATTTAGGCTTTCAAAAATGGGAAGCTAAAAGTGGGCATCAGTCAGGGTTGTCATCACCTTATATATCAAAACTGGGATCGTGCTGATGTAATTCTTGACTCAGAACATAATGAACTTAAAAATTGCCAGTCCAGAGGCTGCTGCTCATGCTTATGATTTATGACAGAAATCAAGCTGTTACATAAACATCTCCACTTCCCATTTATGTTTGCATGAAGTTCAGGGGAAAAGAGAAGCTGAACTCTTTGTCAGACATGGTCAACAAGACTATGGTCTCAGAGGGAACCAAGTTTTCCTGTACTGGGGAGTGGTCGAGATGGTGGAGCAGGAAGACACATCTCCCACACCAAAATTGCAACTACTTACAGAGCAACTATTGATGAGAACAAATTGAAGACTAGCAGAAAAGATTTTCCATAGCTAAAGATATAAAGAAGGAACCACATGATGAGTAGGAGGGGCAGAGATGTGGTATAGTCAAGACCCACACCCCAGGTAGGTGACCCACAAACAAGAGGATAATCACAATTGCAGCAGTTCTCCCCAAGGAGCAAGGAGCACACATCAGGCTCCCCAGCATAGGGGTCCTGTAATGGTAAGACAAGTCCCCAGAAGGTCAGGCCTTGAAGGCCAGTGGGGCTTGCATATGTGAGAGCCAGAAGACAGTAGGAAATAGAATCTAATCTTAAAAGGCATGCAAAATCTCACATGCTCCAAGTCCCAGCACAGAGGCAGTAATTTGCAAGGAGTCAGGGTCAGACCCACTTGCTTGTCTTGGAGAGCCTCATGGAGAGGGAGGAGGCAACTGGGACTCCCCATAGGAATACAGATGCTAGTGGGAGCCATTTTAGGGAGCTCATTCTACCACGAGGACACGGGTGCTACAAGTACCATTTGGGAGTTCTCCCTCTAGCCTACTAGTGCTGGAGGCTTAACTGCTGCAGAGCTCCATGAGTCAGCCATCCTGGGACTTGGCCCAGCCCACCAGCAGCTGACAGCCTCAGCATGAGGCAGTGCCTGGCACCAAACTGGGCTGTGGGTCAGCCCCATCTACCAGCATGCCCAAGTAGCTGGCCCTGCCATAACAGAAGAGCCCACACAGCCCACATGGGGCACACCCCTAAAACATATAGCTCTGGTCACCAGAGCAAATTGTGCTCCTGGGACCCATAGGATGTTTTCTACATAAGGCCACTTCTCTAAGATTGGGAAGTGTAAATGACCTACTTAATACTTAGAAATTAAAACAGAGAATTAGGCAAAATGAGGTGACAGAGGAATATGTTTCAAATGAAGGAATAATATAAACCTTAAGAGGAAAACTAAATGAAGTGGAGATAAGCAATCTACTTGATAAAGATTTCAAGGATATGATCATAAAGATGCTTAATGAACTTGGAAGAAGAATGGATGTTTAACAAAGAGAAAATACAAAGAAGAGCTCTGGTGGAATCAACAGTAGTTTAGATGATAAGAGGAACAGATCAGTGAACTGAAGCACAGACTAGTGGAAATCACCCAAGCTGAATTTAAAGAAAAAAGAATTTTAAAAAATGAGGACAGTTTAAGAGACCTCTGGGCCAACATCAAGCATACTATCATTTGCATTATAGGGGTCTCATAGGAGAAGAGAGAGAAAGGAGCAGAAAACTTATTTGATGACATAATACCTGAAAACTTTCTTAACTTAGGAAATGAAATAGACATCCAGGTCCAGGAAGCACAGAGTCTCAAACACTATCAATCCAAAGAGGACCACACCAAGACACATTGTAATTAAAATGGCCAAAATTAAAGATAAAGAGAGAATCTGAAAAGTAGCAAGGGAAAAGCAACTAGTTACGTACAAGGGGACTCTGATAAGACCATAGCTCACTTTTCAGCAGAAACTCTGTAGGCCAGAAGGGAATGACACAATATATTTAAAGTGATAAAAAGAAAAACGCTACAACCAAGAATACTCTACCCTGCCATGCTATCATTCAGATTTGAAGGAGAGATCAAGAGTTTTACAGACAAGCAAAAGTTCAACACCGCTAAACTGGTTTTACAAGAGACGTTAAAGGGACTTCTTGAAGCAGAAAACAAAAGACCATAACTAGAAATATAAAATTTACCAAAGGAAAAATCTCATTGGTAAAGGCAAATATACAGTAAAAATAGTAGATCAGCTACTTGTATAACTAGTCAGAAAGTTAAAAGACAAAAGTAGTAAAATCATCTATATCCACAATAAGCAGTTAAGGGATACACAAAACAAAAAATGTAAAATATGATATCAAAAACATTAAATGTGGGGGTGGGAGTAAAATTGCAGAAATGTTAGAATGCATTTGAACTTAAGAGATCATCAACATAAAGTTAAAAAATATATATATATAGCTATATATAAGCCCCATGGTAACCACAACACTAAAAAGAGAAAGGAATCCAAACATAACACTAAATATAGTTATCAAATCACAAGGGAAGAGAGCAAAAGAAGAAAGGAACAAAAAAGAACTACAAAAATAACCTGATTACAATTAACAAAATTGCAACAATTATATACCTATCAATAATTACTTTAAATGGACTAAATGCTCCAATGGAAAAACATAGAGTGGATGAATGGGCAAAAAAAAAAAAAAAAAAAGACCCATATACATACACACACACACATATGTGTGTATATATATGTATATATATATACACACACACACACACACACATATTCATATACTGCCTATAAGAGACTCACTTCAGATCTAAAGACCCACACAAACAAACTGAGGGGATGGAAAAAGGTATTACCTGTAGATGGAAATGAAAAGAAAGCTGGGGTAGCAATACTTATAGCAGACAAAATAGACTTTATTTATATATTTATTTATTTATTAAATTTTATTTATTTATTTTAAAATTGAGGTATAGTTGCTTTAAAATATATTAATTTCAGGTGTACAACACAGTGATTCAGAATTTTATGGATTATACCCCAGTTAAAGTTATTATAAAATATTGGTTATATTCCCTGTGCTGTACAATATATACTTGTAGCTTATTTATTTATTTAAATTTGTAAAATTTGTTTTTAATTTTTAATTTTTTAAATTAATTTTTTATTGGAGTATAGTTGATTTACAATGTTGTGTTAGTTTCTGCTGTACAGCAAAGTGAGTCAGTTATACATATACACCTATCCACTCTTTTGTAGATTCTGTTCCTATATAGGTCATTACAGAGTATTGAATAGAGAGTTTCCGGTGCTATACAGTAGGTTCTTATTTGTTACCTATTTTATATATAGTACTGTGTATATGTCAATCCCAATCTCCCAATTTGTCCCTCCCCACCCTTTCCTCCTTGGTAACCATAAGTTTGTTTTCTACATCTGTGACTCAATTTCTGTTTTGTAAATAGGTTCTTTTTTTAGATTCCACATATAAGTGATATCATATGATATTTGTCTTTCCCTGTCTGACTTACTTAACTCAGTATGACAATCTCTAAGTCCATCCATGTTGCTGCAAATGACATTATTTCATTCTTTTTTTCTGGCTGAGTAATATTCCATCGTATATAGGTACCACATCTTCTTTATCCATTCCTCCGTCAATGGACATTTAGGTTGATTCCATGTCCTGGTTATTGTAAGTAGTGCTGCAATGAACATTGGGGTGCATGTATCCTTTCAAATTATGGTTTTCTCTGGATATATGCCCAGGAGTGGGATTGCTGCATAATATGGTAGCTCTATTTTTAGTGTTTTAAGGAACCTCCATAGTGGTTGTACCAGTTTGCATTCTCACCAACAGTGTAGGAGGGTTCTCTTTTCTCCGCACGCTCTCCAGCATTTATTGTTTGTAGAGTTTTTGATAATGGCCATTCTAACTGGTGTGAGGTGATACCTCATTGTAGTTTTGATTTGCATTTCTCTAATGATTAGTGATGTTGAGCATCTTTTCATGTGCTTTTTGGCCATCTGTATGTCTTTTTTGTCTATTTAGATCTTCCACCCATGTTTTGATTGGGTTGTTTGTTTTTTTGATATTGAGCTTCATGAGCTGTTTGTATATTTTGAAGATTAATCCCTAATGGGTCGCTTTGTTTGCAAATATTTTCTTCCATTCTGTGGGTTTCCTTTTCGTTTTGTTGATGGTTTCCTTGCTGTGCAAAAGCTTTTAAGTTCCAGTAGGTCCCATGTGTTTATGTTTGTTTTTATTTTCATTACTCTCAGAGGTGGATCAAAAAAGATCTTGCTGTGATTTATGTCAGAGGGTGTTCTGCCTATGTCTTACTCTAAGAGTTTTATAGTATCTGGCCTTATATTTATGTCTTTAATCAATTTTGAGTTTATTTTTGTGTATGGTGCTAGGGAGTGTTCTAATTTCATTCTTTTACATGTAGCTGTCCAGTTTTCCCAGCACCACTTATTGAAGAGACTGTCTTTTCTCCATTGTATAGTCTTGCCTCCTTTGTCATAGATTAGGTGACCATAGGTGTGTGGGTTTGTCTCTGGACTTTCTATCCTGTTCCATTGGTTATTTATTTATTTATTTTTATTTTTATTTTTTATAAATTTATTTATTTATTTATTTTTGGCTGCACTGGGTCTTCGGTGTTGCACGCGGGCTTTCTCTAGGTGTGGTGAGTGGGGGTTACTTTTCATTGTGGTACACGGGCTTCTCACTGCGGTGGCTTCTCTTGTTGTGGAACACAGGCTCTAGGCACATGGGCTTCAGTAGTTGTGGCACACGGCCTCAGTAGTTGTGACTCACAGGTTCTAGAGCACAGGCTCAGTAGTTGTGGCACATGGGCTTAGTTGCTCCACGGCATGTGAGATCTTCCTGGACCAGGGCTTGAACCCGTGTCTCCTGCATTGGCAGGCGGATTCTTACCCACTGCACCATCAGGGAAGCCCAGTTATCTATTTTTTAAGTAGTAGTTTGTAACTCTTAATCCCCTTCCCGTATATCACCCCTCCCTGTTCCCTCTCCTCATTGGTAACCACTAGTTTGTTCTCTATATCAGTGAGTCTGTTTCTGTTTTCTTATATTAATTCACTTGTTTTAATTTTTAGATTCCATGTATAAGTGACAACATACAGTATTTGTCTTTCTTTGGAAAAAGCAGACTATAAAACAAAGACCATGAAAAGGGACAAAGAAGGAGTTTAAATAATGATAAAGGGACTGTTCCAACAAGAATATATAATTGTAAGTATATATGTAACCAACATAGGAGCATCTAAATACATAAAGCAAATATCAACAGACATAAAGGGAGAAATTGACAGACACAATAATAGTAGGGGACTATAACCCCACCTCCATCAATGGACAGATCATCTAGACAGAAAATCAATAAGGAAGCACTGGCCTTAAATGACACATTACACCAGTTAGACTATATATATATATATATACATATATATATATATATATATTCCATCCAAACTAAGAAATGGAAAAGGAGAAGTTACAACTAATACCACATAAATACAAAGGGTCATAAGACATTCCTACAAACATTTATACACCAATAAAATGGACAACCTGGAAGAAATATCCCTACAAACATACAATCTCCCAACACTGAACCAGAAAGAAATAGAAAATATGAACACCAATTACCATTAATGAAGTTGAATTAGTAATTAAAAAAAAGTCTCCCAACAAACAAAAGTTCAGGACCAGATGGCTTCACAGGTGAATTCTACCAAACATTTAAAGAACAGTTAATACCTATCCTTCTCAAACTATTCCAAAAATTTGCAGGGGACAGAATGCTCCTGAACTCATTCTATGAGGCCAGCATTACCCTGATACAAAACCAGACAAAGATATCACAAAAAAAGAAAATTATAGGTCAATATCACTGATGAACATAGATGCAAAGACCTCAACAATCTATTAGCAAACCAAAGTCAACAATACATGAAAAGGGTCATACATCATAATCAAGTGGGATTTATCCCAGGTATAGGAGGATGGTTCAATATCAATCAATGTGATACACACATTAATAAATTGAAGAATAAAAATCATATGACCTTCTGAATAGATACAGAAGAAGCTTTTGACAAAGTTCAACATCCATTTATGATAAAAAGCTTCAACAAAGCTGGTAGAAAGGGAACATACCTCAACATAATAAAGGTCATATATGATAAGGCCACAACTAACATCATAGTCAGTGGGGAAAAGCTGAAAGCATTTCTTCTAAGATCAGAAACAAGACAAGGATGCACATTCTTGCCCCCTTTATTCAACATGATTTTGGATTTCCTAGCCACAGCAATCAGACAAGAAAAAGAAATAAAAGGAATCCAAACTGGAAAGGAAGAAGGAAAGCTTCAATATTTTCAGATAAATGAATTCAGTAAAGTTGCAGGATATGAAGCTAATATACAGAAATCTGTTGCATTTCTATACATTAATGAAGAGCTATCAGAAAGAGAAATCAAGAAGACAATCCCATTTACAATTGCAGCAAAAAGAATAAAATAAATAGAATTTTTCACAGAACTAGAACAAATAGTTCTAAAATTTGTGTGGGAACACAAAAGACCTCAAATATCCAAGCAATCTTGAGAAAGAACAAAACTGAAACTATCAAACTCCTTGACTTCAAACTATTCTACAAAGTTACAATAATCAAAATAGTGTAGTATGGTGCAAAAACAGACACATAGATCAATGGAACAGAATCAAGAGCCCAGAAATAAACCCATGTTTATATGGTCAATTAATCCATGACAAAGGAGGAAAGATATACATAATGGGGAAAAGACAGCCTCTTAAATAAATGGTGATGGGAAAACTGGACTTTTACATGCAAAAGAATAAAAATGGACTACTTTCTCATATCATATACAAAAATAAAATTAAAATTGATTAAGGAATTAAATGTAAGACCAGAAGCTATAAAAGTCCTAGAAGAAAACATAGGCAGTATGCTCTTTGACATCAGTTTTAGTAATCTTTTTTTTTGTATATGTCTTCTCAGGCAAGGGTAACAAAAGCAGAAATAAACAAATGGGACTACATCAAAATAAAAAGTTACACACAGTGAAGGAAACTATCAGCAAAATGAAAATGTCACCTACTGAATGGGAGAAGATATTTGGGAATGGTGTATCTGATGATGGGTTAAAATCCATAATATTAAAAAAAAAAAAACTCCGACAACTCAACATCAAAAAAATGAACAACCCAATTTAAAAATGGGTAGACATAGAGAACAAACATATGGACACCAAGGGGGGAAGTGGGGGGAAGAACTGGGAGATTGGGATTGACATATATACACTATTGATACTATGTATAAAATAGATGAATAATGAGAACTTACTGTATAGCTCAGGGAACTCTACTCAATGCTCTGTGGTGACCTAAATGGGACAGAAATAAAAAAAAAGAGGGGATATATGTATACATATAGCTGATTCTCTTTGCTGTACAGTAGAAACTAACACAACATTGTAAAGCAACTGTACTCCAATAAAAATTAATTAAAAATAAAATAAAATACTCTATGCAAGAAAAAAAATGGGCAGAGAACCTGAATAGACTTTTTTCCAAAGAAGACATATCAATGGCCAACAGATACATGAATAGATGCTCAACATCATTATGAATAATCAGGGAAATGTCAATCAAAACCACAAAGAGATATTGTCTTACACTATTCAGAATGGCTATTATCAAAAGACAACAAATAATGAGTGTTGGTGAGGAAGTGGAGAAAAGGAAACCCTTGTGCACTGTTGGTGGGAATGTAAATTGGTTCAGCCATTATGGAAAACAGTACGGAGATTCCTTGAAAAATTAAAAGAGAGAACTACCATATGATCCAGTAATCCATGCTTGGGTATTTATCTGAACAAAATGAAATCACTATCTCAAAAAGATATATGCACTAGTATGTTCATTGCAGCATTATTTACAATAGCCATGGTATGGAAGCAAACTCAGTGCCCAGAAATAGATAAATGGATAAAGATCATGTGATATGTTTGTATAACAGAATATTACTCAGCCATAAAAAAGAAAGACATCTTGTCATTTGTGACAACATGGATGAACCCAGAGGGTATTATGCTAAGTGAAATAAGTTAGACAAAGACAAATAAGTATGATTTCACTTATATGTTGGATGTTAAAAAACCAAACAAATGAACAAACATAACAAAGCAGAAACATTTACAGATACAGGAGCAAACAGGTGGTTGCCAGAGGGGAGCAGAGTATGGGAAGGAGAGAAACAGGTGAGGGAGATTAAGAGGTACAAGCTTTCAGTTACAGAATAAACCAGTTATGGGTATGAAATGTACAGTGTGGGGAATATAGCCAATAATTATGTAATAGCTTTGTATGGTGACAGATGGTCACTTGACTTATCATGGTGATCATTTTGAAATAAATGTATAGAAACACCAAAACATTATGTGTTGTACCAGGAACTAACAAAGTGTTATAGGTAAATTATACTTCAAAAACAAGCAAACAAACAAACAAACTCCAGAAAAAGAGATTAGATCTGTGTTTACCAGAGTAGGGAGATGTGGGGAGTGGAGATTGGATGAGGGTAGTCAAAATGTCAAACTTCCAGTTATAAGGTAAATAAGTAATAGGGATGTAATGTACAGCATGATAAATATAATTAACACTGCTGTGTGTTATAAATGAAAGCTGTTGAGAGTAAATCCTAAGGTTCTCATCAGCACAAAAAAATTTTTTTCTATTTCTTTAAAGTAGTTTCTATATGAAATGATGGGTGTTTTCTAAATTATTGTGGTTATTATTCATGATATATGTGACAAATCATTATGCTGTATACCTTAAACTTGTACAGTGCTGTATGTCAGTTATATCTCAATAAAACTGGACTACATCAAACTAAAGAGTATTTGCATGGCAAAAAAAAAAACTATCAAGGAAACAAAAAGGCCACCTACTAAATAGAAGATATTTGCAAACGATACATCTGACAAGGGGTTAATATCCAAAATGTACAAAGAACTCCTACAATCAATATCAAAAAAATAAACTCGATTAAAAAATGGGCAGAGGACCTGAATAGATTTTTTTTACAAAGAAGACATACAGATGGCTAACAGACACATAAAAAGATGCCCTGCATCATTAATCATCAGGGAAATGCAAATCATAACCACAATGAGATACCACCTCACACCTGTCAGAATGGCTATTATCAAAGAGACAAGAAATAACAGGTGTTGGGAATTCCCTGGTGGTCCAGTGGTTAGGACTCCATGCTTTTACTGTCAATGGCCCGGGTTCAATTCCTGGTTGGGGAATTAAGATCCTGCAAGCCTAGCGGTGTGGCAAAAGAAACCAACCAACCAAACGAACAAAAACAAGTGTTGGTGGGGGTACAGAGAAAAGGGAACCCTCATGCAGGTTTGGTGGGAATGTAAATTGGTGCAGCCACCATGGAAAACATTATGGAGGTTCCTCAAAAATTTAAAAATAGAACTACCATATGATCCAGCAATTCCACTTCTGGGTATTCTGAAGAAAACAAAAACACTAATTCCAATAGATATATGCATTCCTGTGTTCATTGCAGCATTATTCACAATAGCCAAGAGGTAGGAGCAATCTAAGTGTCCATTGATTCATGAATGGATAAAGAAGGTATGATATGTTACTCAGCCGTAAAAAGAATGAAATCTTGCCATTTGTCAGAGAGAGAAAGTCAGACAGAGAAAGACAAATACAGTATGTTTTCTTTTATATGTGGAATCTAAAACAAAACAAAACAAATTAATAAATGTAACAAAACAGAAACAGAGTCATAGATGCAGAGATCAAACAGGTGGTTGCCAGAGAGGAAGGTGTGTGTGGGGGATGAGTGAAATAGGTAAGGGAGATTAAAAGGCACAAACTTACAGTTACAAAATAAATGAGTCTTGGGGCTGAAATGTACAGCATCAGGAATATAGTCAATAATAATGTGATATTTTTGTATGGTGACAGATGGTAACTTATCGTGGTGATCATTTTGCATAGAAATATCGAATCACTATTTTGTGCACATGCAACTAACAATGTTTTAGGTCAATTATATGTGCAAAAAAAAGGAAAAAAGGAAAAATGTTAGCTACCTTTTAAGATCTGGTCCTTGGCCTCTGCCTTGACTTAGAATGACACCTCTGCATTAATCACACAGACTCTCTTCTCTGCTCAGTCCCTGAGGCTTCTCAAGGGAACCAGCTGGCAAACAGGTTTAATTGAAGTTCCTGAAAAGTCAGGGAGTTGAGAACTCTTTATTTGAATGCAGTAGCTATATCAATTTAAGACACAATTAGTGACCAAATATAGAGTTTCATACAAGTGGTCCTTACCAATTTGCAGATTGCTTTTATTAAACTTACTCTTAGTGAAATCATTCAGGGCTAAGATCTAAGACATTCAACACTAGCATGAAACATGGCAAAATATGGTGATATATTAAAATTAATTAGATATACACAATGATGAGAATGTAAATGAGCATAAAACTTCAAGGGAATAATGTAAATTATAATGGCTTTTCACCAAGTGATGAGATTCATGATTTAAAGAAATCACTCTAAACATTTCTTTCAACAGTCCATAATTGACCATTCACTATGGGTCATGCACTATGCTATGTGCTAAAGATTCTGATGTGAACAAGATAGAAAGTCCCTGCCTTCAGGAGGCGTATAGTCTAGTGGAGAAAACCAGGCAATAAATGTAGCTCTGTGAAGGGTACAATATGCTAAGATCATTGAAAGGATGAAAGGTTTCCCCTGAGAAGAGACTTTGCAAGAGCCATGTTAGATGAATGGTAGGAATATTGAATGTGTTGAGGATTTAATGGGAGGTGAGAACCATAGACAACTCTTTTAAGAGGCTTGAGGAAGTCCAGAGGAGAGAGGAAAGGGAATCTATAGAGGAGAATTGTAGAAGGGAGGATTTTTAAGATTAAGTAGACCTGAGTGCATTTAAGTGTAGATGCAAAGGAAGTCAGAGACAGAGAGATGCACAGAGGCCAAGAGACAGAGACAGAGACAGAGAGATTAATTGTGGGTCCTAAGAGGGTGAGAATAATTTTACAGGTGAGCGACAGGGCATCCAGTTCATAGGTGGGAAGATTTGTTAGTCAGAATGTTGTGGTTGAACCCACCCCAGTTGCCCAATCTCTTTCCTCTTCTCTCAGTCATGAGGGGTTGTGGCTCTTTCTGCAGTTGCTACTTCCATGATACCTTAGAATTCCTTTTTGTCATTTCCAATTACCTAGTTAACAGTTTTTATAGTAAATTTTCTCTTTTACAAATAACTGGTATGGTTTGTGTCTCCTGACTGGACCGTGTCTGATGCCTACCGGTCTTTTTAGGGGGAACTTTAGGCTTATTTCTGGCTGGAATTGAGGATCCCCTGGGTCTGGGACAGACTGTCCTTCAAGCCTCCCACCCCAGGGTCACCTTGTTTCCTGCCATACAAATCCCTGGTCAAGCATGCTAACCAAGACTCTCAGCTTCTGTGACCCTCTCCCCTCTTTTCCACTGGGCACAGGGGACCTTCAGGGCCTCCACCATGTCAAGTGCAATCTGCAAGGGACCAGGGGACATTCTCTGCTATTTACTGCCTGGAACCCCTGCTGCTGTCTGTCCCATGTCTTGTGCTGTGTGTGACATCAGTGGGATTCTCAATTTCTAATGTCAGTCAAGAAAGAGCACATCAGTTCACCCATTTACAGATACACCCAAACTCCAGGGGGATCCTCTCATATTTTTCTTCCTTTCCTTCATTTTCCTCTCATTAACTGGGGACCCTCAACCACTATACCCTCTCTAACTTGTTTCATCTTCCACCGACTCTTGTCTCTCATTTCCAGGCCTCTTTATCTTGAAAAATCAATTCTGCCAGTTCATACATGCCCTCCAGTGATTTGCCTCACTTGGCCCACTGTCCTTTGTACTTAGCACCTTGGGACCTACCCCCAGCCCCTTTTAAAAAAAAGTTGTTTGTAGGTGATTTCTAGAAACATTTAATGTCTCAAATTACCAGTTGGCTACAAATGAATATGCCATGTATTAATCTGCTTTTATTATTATTACTATTAATCTTTTTTCTTTTTTGGCCGCGTGGCATGCGGGATCTTTGTTCCCCACCAGGAATCAAACCCTCACCCCCTGCGTGGCATCCTAAACACTGGACCGCCAGAGAATTCCTGTATCTGCTTTTATTATATTATGCTGTTGGGGAAGCTAGTAAAGTAGTCTTGTTCAGGCTTCAGAGGCGGCACTAGGCCTCTCTCTGACCAGACAATGACGCTAAAGTTGGCTGCATGACAAACTGCTGAGCTACACCCAGGCCAGCAGGGCACCAGCACACATCATAAACCACTAGCTAAGATAGAGAGTAAGTCATGGGACTTCTTGCTCCTTGAGGGTCTGGTCAGCCCTCGGGGATCAAGAACATTCCAAGACTTACAGGTTAAGACCAAGGCATTTATGACAATAACCAGAGATGCAAACTTGAACATAGGCTGATTGTTATCAGCCTGGGGCCTGGTGCTAAAAGCTGGGATCCTTCGTGTGGCAAACTGAAGTCTCACCCGTGGGGTGGACACACCGCCCCAGACCTTCCCAACTGGGACTCCAGATTGCTGTTCAAGGGACTTCCCAGCGCTGCTTGGATCTGGATGTAGGTGCTTCCCCAATTCAGTGATGTATAAACCTCTGTCTTTACTATTCTTTCTTAGTTATACTATTCTTTTCTTAATTAGTATACTGTAATCTTTGTTAATTCAATAAACTCTCTCTAAATTCTTGTTTAACTGAGTGTGGAGTGGTTATTTTGCCAGCGAATCCTAAGAACCTTGAAACCGAAAGTAAGGCTTTCGGCAAAACGTGTGCTTCTAAGGGTGGTGAGCAATATAAGAAGTAGAAGGCAGGACGACGTAAGCTCAAGAACCCAGGCAATCTGTCTTGAGGCCTGGCATTTTGGATTCCCCTAGCCTGTTTTGTGGATTTCATCTCACTGTGACAGAGCACCCAAGGAGATTGCAGTCAGCTCGCTTAAGCACTCTAGCCAAAGCCTAACTGTTCCATTCCACTCAAAAAAGTAAACAGCTCAGCCTCTTTCCCACAGTACCCCTTCTGCCCCAGATGCTAATTGCATTTAACTAATCCACAAGTGAAAAGCCCATACAGAATTCCATTTTAGTTAGCATACGACACTCTGTGCAAATTTGCTCTCAGAGGAGCCTCATTGCAACTGCGTGGAGATGCTAATGACAGGACCCCTTGATGTTTTCCCGATTGCTTTTAGATGTAAAAGCATTTGGGCAGAACGCCATGAGCATCTTGCCCAACTGTATTACTAGGGAACACCTGATTGGCCAGAAGTTGATCCTTTTGTAATTTTCCTCTGTTTCTTTGCATTTATTCTTAAACCTCAGATGTGTCACTTATCAGAATGCTGTAAAAGGTGGCAGTGTCTAGGATGAAATGAAGAATTAGACTATGGACTATTTTCTTTCCTCTGTGCCATGAAATTTCAATGTTAAAAAGGGACTTTATTTATTTATTTTTACTGAAGTATTGTTGATTTACAATATTGTGTTAGTGTCAGGTATAGTCTAAGGTTAGTATCAGCATAGTGATTCAGTTATTTTTTCTGATTATATTCCATTATAGATTATTACAAGATATTGAATATAATTCCCTGTGCTATACAATAAATCTTTGTTGCTTATTTATTTTATGCATAGTAGTCTTTACCTGTTAATCCCATAGTCCTAGTTTGTCCCTCCCTCCTCCATCTCCCCTTTGGTAACCATAAGTTTGTTTTCTATATCTATGAGTTTTGTATATAGATATGTTTTTTTTTTTTTTAGATTCCACATATAAGTGATATCATATAGTGTCTGTCTTTCTCTGACTTATTTCATTAAGAATAACATTCTCTAGGTCCATCCATGTTGCTGTAAATGGCAATATTTCATTCTTTTTTATGGCTGAGCAATATTCCAATATATCTGTATATATCTGTATATATACATACATATATATGGGTATTTCCATGTGTTAAAAAAATGCATAATGTGAGAGTTGCAAGTTAAGTTTTATTTGGGGCAAAATGAGGACTGCAGCCCAGGAGACAGTGTTTCAGATAGCTCTGAGAAACTGCTCTGAAGAGGTGAAGGGGGAGCTAGGATATATAGGAGTTTTGCAACAAAGGGCAGGTAGTCAGGAACATCAAAAGATTATTAATTAAAGAAAACCAGATATCTCAAGTTAAGGAAGTTAATGCTTTTCTATGTATGGGAAGATGCAAGATTCTGGGCTCACTGAAATCATTCCTTTGATATGCACCTCAGCTACCTGGGACCAGTATCCTGTATTTTCACATCCTGAGTCTCCTCAGGGCTCACAATGGGAAGTGGCTGCAGTCTGATGGCTGCTAGATGTCAGGTATTCTTTTCTTTCCTGAGTTTCCTCAGGGCTCACCAGCTCATGTTGGAGGGCTGCAATTGCTGATGACTGTGACATCCTTGTTTACTGATACGGCAGGAAATATTCTATTTCTCAAGTCTTGGCTATTGTAAATAGCACTGCTATGAACATTGGGGTGCATGTATCTTGAAAAGGAACTTTAAAATTATTTTGTCCAGTTGGTTCACTTTATAGCTGGGAAAACTATGGTCCACATTCTTTTAGTTGAACTGGGGCTAGAATCTCCACTGAGGGCCTACCTAGTGCTTCTTAATGCTGGACACACCTTAGAATCACCTGGGAGCTTTAAAAAGGTACCAATGCCAGGCCCCACTCAGACCAATGAAATCAAGTTTATGGTGGGGCCCCAGCATTGCTGTTTTTTTCAGAGCTGTTTTTTCCTTGTTATGGACTGAATTGTGTCCCTTCAAAATCCGTATGTTGAAATTCTAACCCCTGTACCTCAGAATGTGACTGTATTTGGAGTGAGGGCCTTTAAAGAAGTAATTAAGTGAAAATGAGGTCTTATGGATGGACCCTAATCCAATAAGACTAGGGTTCCTATAAGATGAGATTAAGACATGGACAACCACATAAGGTAGGCCATGTGAAGACACCAGAAGAAGAAGGCCATCTATAAGCCAAGGAGACAGGCCTCAGAAAAAACCAACCCTTCATCTCACACTTTTAGCCTCCAGAATTGTGATAAAATAACCTTCTGTTGTATAAGCCACCAGAAGTCTGTGGTACTTTGTTATGTGGCCTGAGCTAATGCACTCCCCAAATAATTGTAATGTGTAGTCACAGTGGCCTTGTTCAGGCTTCAGTGGCACCAGTGGCCTAGTACAGAGCCTGGAACTCAACAGGAGCTGCTCAATTGATTTTTTGAATGAAGGATTGAGTTTTCTAATTCTTTCCAGTGCTCTTGCCACAACACCAGGCCCACAAACATCCAAATCCACCAGAAATTTTATGAATGATAATCTTTTCCCAGGATTATATTCTGAATTGTCTGCTCAAGCCAAGGTGTTTCCTCACTAACTCTGTATGTTTTCTTGCCTCTGGCCATCTTCTCTTTGTCCTGCCTGGCTTGCTCTTGCTTTTCTCATCTGTTTCACATGCTACCTGTCCTTTAAGCTTCCCTCTCTACCCTAGTTGAAGCTGTGCCTTCCTCCTCTGGCTCCTATAACCATTATCAAGTGTGAAATCAACTTTGCATTTACATATGCACTGCCCTTGATAGTTATTCTATTGTTCTCTTGAAATGTCATCACCCTCATTGGGGTAAGCTTGCCTCACATGTCTTTGTTGTTACAACCTCAATTTCAATTAGCTGCTAAGTGTCTTCATCTGCACTTCAGAAGCAACAATTTTTCATTTCAATTCACCATCTCAACCCCAAACTTCTCCATCTTCCCATATTTCCTGTTTCTGATTAAAGCATCTCCATTTTCTAGCAGAGGACATTCAAACTTCTTTGACTGAGACCCCTATAATAAGAAATACATTTTATATCATGACTCATAAAAGTTGTGAGAAATATTACTTGCTCATGATATACTCTAATCCATTCTATTATGTTACATTCTTTTTTCTTTACTTGAATAGCTGCCATAGAAGAAGCTTTTTGGAGTCAAATTGATCATTCATTCATTTGTACAACTAATGTTTATTGAATGCCTGTATATGTCTGGTATTGCAGATGCTGGTGAGATTAGGGAAAAAACAGACACAATTCCTTGGGTTTACTTTATCAAAGAGACAGGTCTTGAACTTGTAGTTTCAAGATGACTTGGTCCAATACAGCAAGCCAGGGGAAAGGAGAGAGTCACCTAGAAATCACATCAAAATGGCAGGCTTACACTGAAAGAACCCTAAAGGCTCTTGGTGAGATGCTAGAATGGAAATAGCCATAGCGATGGTCTGGAGTTAGTTAGATCAGGTTTTTTTCTTGGCTTTGTCTCTAACCAGGCACCTGACTTTGGGTTATGTTGCAATGTAAATAGAAGTGAGAGTTTTCTTTCTTCTTCTCCTTGAGAACAAGGAAAACAAAGGGAACAGCAAACAGGCTAGAGAAGAAACATAACCTGGCCTGAAAGAGTTAATCACTCCTTGTTTTACTTTAACTGTCACTAATTTGTAGTAACTAGATTTGTACTTTACAAAGCTAACCTCACTCCCTGACACTATGTGATTTACATTCAGCACCTATCACCCCTAACTCTGTGTGAGTTACATCCCGTGTCTCTCACTTCCTAACCCTATTACGTCCCAGCGCTTACATTCTATACGCCCCTCGTAACAAATCACCCCTGTGGTTTTTGCATTTCAGAAACAAGGTCACCGGCCGATAAACCAGAGGCAAACGGACACAATTACCAGACTGCCGGACCCCGATTACCGGGCGGCCTGGCGCCAGCTGTGACTGTTTTGAAATAATGCAAAGGAAAGGAAGAATGCAAGACCTTTACTACTTTGACCCTTATCTCATACCCCGGACTGCGAGCCCCACATATAAAATCTTCCCTGATTCCCAAGCCGGGTGTGGGGGGGGCACAGTTCTTGAGGCACTAGCCTGCTGTGTCTTCCCTTCTGCCAGGCAGAAAAATAAAGCCATCTCTCTCTTCCTCCAAAATCCCTGTCTCCATATTTTTGTTCGACATTGGTGCACAGGGAAGCCGATATTTCAGCAACAATTAGTCATATCCCTTGGTGGGGTGTCTATTCCCTCACCTGTGAAAAGATAGGGCTGGACTTGATGAGTTCCTTTCCAGTTCACACATTCCACGCCTATGGATCAGTAGTGCCCTCAGCTCCTCTCTCATCTTTCTTGGCCAGCACCTGGCACAGAGCTTCTCTTTCAGGAAATGCTCAATAAATATGGAATGAATTTGTCCATGGACCATCAGACCTGAAAGGGACATAGGGTCAGAGGTTGGCAAGTAGTGAAAACTCAAAAAATAGCTGATCAACTGCCTGAATGAATGAATGAAAGGAACTTATAGATCAATTTGTTCAAACAAATCATTTTATAGATGAGGAAACTAAGATATAAAACATCATTCAGAGGAGGAGCTGTGGCTCATCTTTCAATCTGAGTGAATAAAGGGAGTCCATTAACATCCCAAACTGAGTAAAAAATGCAAACACTACAAGGCATAACAGCAGTTAACACATGTCTTTTCATTGAAAAGCTGCTTTTTTTTTTTTTTTTTTAAGTACAGCAATTTATTAAACAAATACCTTTTATTTTTCTGATTTTTGTCCTGGAACAGGAAGAAATACCAAAAACATTTTAATGCTGAGGACTAAAACTCCAAATTGCAAGGTCCAAGATGGTTGGTGAGAAGTAAACAAAAGTAATTGTATACCATCATACGAAAAGCAAGTCACATACAGAATAAAAATTTTTCCTGTATCTACTAATGTAAATCATGATGCTAATAATTATCAAATTACTACTAAGTATTTGCTAAGGATATATTATATGTATAGGACTATATTCTAGGCTATATTCTAGTTCCTGATTGGGTTCACACTAAATTAAAAATCTAGGTCTACCATATGTTCTTTTCTTCCTTTTTTAAATTGTGTTAAACATAATATAAAATTTACCATTTTTAAGTGTACAGTTCAGTGGTATTAAATGCTTTCACATTGTTGTGTAGCCATCACCACCATCCATCCCCATAACACCATGTGTTCTTTCTTTTTTTTTTTTTTAACATTTTTATTGGAGTATAATTGCTTTACAATGTTGTGTTAGTTTCTGCTGAATCTTGAATGCACATGCTTGAGGAAGAATGCCCCTATGAGCCAGGTTTGAGAGCAGAAAGGTTGCTGAAATAGGTGACAGAAGACATGCTTCTGCTTACTGCTTTATGACCTTGTGTTCTCCTTCACACGTATTTCTCCTTCTTAAAATAAAAACACAACAAAACAACAGAAAAGTAGATAGGATAATTTAACAATAGCATAGCCTAATAGTCCAGAATTTAAAAATATTAAATCCTATTTGCTTTTTATAGAAGATAGAGTATTATAGATAAAGGTGAGCTTCTTTTCACCCCCAGGCAGACCCATTCCTTCTCTTTCTACAGGCAGTTATCATCTTGAATTTGATGTTCTTCCAGTCCTTTTTTCTCCTCTTATTTTTGAGCACCACTTTGTATTTTGTCTTTCTGCTTTTTCATATAAACAATGCTTTATTGAGGTATAATTTATACACAGTAAAAGAAGAAAGCTTAAGTGTTCTTAAGATGCAACCCTGAGATCAAGACAGAACATTTTTCTCACCCCGGAAAGTCCTTTCTAGGCAGTATCATTTCCTCTAAGCGTTAACCTGACTTTTATCATCATAGATTAGTTTTGTCTGTGTTTGAACTTGGTGTAAATGCAATCCTACAACATGTACTATTTTGAATCTGGCTTCTTTTGTTCAAAGTAAAGATTTTGAGATTCATCCATATTGATACTTGTCTCAGTGATTTATTATTTTTATTGCTAAATACTATTCTACTGTATGAATACAAGGCAATTAATTTGTTTATCCCATAACTATGTATTTTTATATATTTAAAATATTACATCTAACATTTCTATGTTTTTACGGTGGAAGGGATAGTATGTGTGTGTGCTTTCCTCTAACTTTTTTTTGCCAACTTGGTAAACCTATTTATTTATTTATTGGAGTATAATTGCTTTACAATGTTGTGTTAGTTTCTGTTGTACAATGAAGTGAATCAGCTATGTGTATACATATATCCCCTCCCTCTTGGACCTCCCTCCTACACCCCCCATCCCAGCCATCTAGGTCATCGCAGAGCACCGAGCTGAGCTTCCTGTGCTTTATAGCATGTTCCCACTAGCCATCTATTTTACGCATGGTAGTGTATATATGTCAATCCTAATCTCCCAGTTCGTGCCACACTCCCCTTCCCCCCTGTGTCCACATGTCCATTCTCTACGTCTACGTCTCTATTCCTGCCCTGCAAATAGGTTCATCTGTACCATTTTTCTAGATTCCATATATATGCATTCATATATGGTATTTGTTTTTCTCTTTCTGGCTTACTTAACTCTGTATGAGAGGTTGTGGAGAAAAAGGAACCCTCTTGCACTGTTGGTGGGAATGTAAATTGATACAGCCACTGTGGAGAACAGTATGGAGGTTCCTTAAAAAACTAAAAATAGAACTACCATATGACTCAGCAATCCCACTATTGGGCATATACCCTGAGAAAACCATTATTCAAAATGACGCATGTACCCCAATGTTCATTGCAGCACTATTTAAAATAGCCAGGACATTTCTTATTTTCTATGTCTGTGAATCTATTTCTGTTTTGTAAATAAGTTCATTTGTATCTTTTTTTTAGATTCCATATATAAGCAATATCATATAATATTTGTCTTTGTCTGACTTCCTTCACTTAGTATGATAATCTCCAGCTCCATCCATGTTGCTGCAAATGGCATTATTTCATTCTTTTTTATGGCTGAGTAATATTCCATTGTATATATATACCACATCTTATTTTTCTGTTCACCTATTGATAGACATTTAGGTTGCTTTCCTGTTTTTGCTATTGTAAATAGTGCTGCTATGAACATTGGGGTGCATGTGTCTTTTTGAATTATAGTTTTCTCTGGATATATGCCCAGGAGTGGGATTGCTAGATCACATGGAAACTCTATTTTTAGTCTTTTTAAGGAACCTCCATACTGTTTTCCATAGTGGCTGCACCATTTTACATTCCTGCCAATAGTGTAGGAAGGTTCCCTTTTCTCCACACCCTCTCCAGCACTAACTATTTGTAGACTTTTAAGTGTTGGCTATTCTGACCAGTGTGAGGTGATACCTCATTGTAGTTTTGATTTGCATTTCTCTAATAATTAGTGATGTTGAGCACCTTTTCTCATGCCTGTTGGTCATCATGTATGTCTCCTTTGGAGAAATGTCTATTTAGGTCTTCTGCCCATTTTTTGATTGGGTTGTTTGTTTTTTTGTTATTGAGTTGTATGAGCTGTTCGTATATTTTGGAAATGAAGCTCTTGGCAGTCATATCGTTCGCAAATATTTTCTCCCATTCTGTAGGTTGTCTTTTTGTTTTGTTCATGGTTTTCTTTTCTGTACAAAAGCTTATAAGTTTGATTAGTTCCCATTTGTTCATTTTTGCTTTTATTTCTATTTCCTTGGGAGACTGACCTAAGAAAATATTGGTACAATTTATGTCAGAGAATGTTTCACTTATGTTCTCTTCTAGGAGTTTTATGGTGTCATGTCTTGTATTTAAGTCTTTAGGCCATTTTGAGTTTATTTTTGTGTATGGTGTGAGAGTGTGTTCTACCTTCATTGGTTTACATGCTGCTGTCCTGCTTTCCCAACACCACTTGCTGAAGAGACATTTTCTCCATTGTATATTATTGCCTACTTTGTTGAAGATTAATTGGCCATTAGTGGGTTGGCTTATTTCTGGGCTCTCTCTTCTGTTGCATTGATCCATATATCTATTTTTGTACCAATACCATGCTGTTTTGATTACTGTAGGTTTGTGGAATTGTCTGAAGTCTGGGGGGGTTATGCCTCCAGCTTTGTTCTTTTTCCTCTGGATTGCTTTGTCAATTCTGGTGGCAATTCTGGGTCTTTTATGGTTCCATATAAATTTTAATATTATTTGTTCTAGTTCTGTGAAAAATGTCATGGGAAATTTGATAGGGATTGCATTAAATCTGTAGATTGCTTTGAGGGTATGGTCATTTTAACAATATTAATTCTTCCAATCCAAGAGCATGGAATATATTTCCATTTCTTTGAATCATCTTCAATTTCCTTTATCAATGTATTATAGTTCTCAGACTATAAAACTTTCAACTCCTTGGTCAGGTTTATTCCCAAGTATTTTTTTTTTTTTGATGTGATTTTAAAAGGAATTTTTTTTTTTACTTTCCCTTTCTGATATTTCATTGTTAGTGTAAAGAAATGCAACATATTTCTGTATGTTAATCTTGTATCTTGCTACCTTCCTGAATTGTTTATCAATTCCAGTAGTTTTTGTGTGGATTCTTTAGGGTTTTCTCTATAGAATATTATGTAATCTGCATATAATGA
This sequence comes from Eubalaena glacialis, assembly GCF_028564815.1. Lineage (NCBI taxonomy): Eukaryota > Metazoa > Chordata > Mammalia > Artiodactyla > Balaenidae > Eubalaena > Eubalaena glacialis. The sequence continues at coordinate 36,865,812 of NC_083734.1, read as the reverse complement.
CAATTTTACCTCTTCTCTTCCAATGTGGATAACTTTTATTTCTTTTTCCTGTCTGAATGCTGTGACTAGAACTTCCAATACTATGTTGAATAGAAGTGGTGAGAGTGGGCATCCTTGTCTTGTTCCAAATTTTAGTGGGAAGTCTTTCAGCTTTTCATCATTAAGTATTAAGTTGGCTGTGGGTTTGTCATAAATAGCTTTTATTATGTTGAGATATGTTCCTTCTATACCCACTTTGTTAAGAGTTTTTATCATGAAGGGTTGTTGAATTCTATCAAATGCTTTTTCTGAATCTATTGAGATGAGATGGTCACATGATTTTTATTCTTCAGTTTATTAATGTGTGTATCACATTAATTGATTTTCAGATATTGAGCCCTCCTTTTATCCCTGGGATAAATCCCACTTGATCATGGTGTATGATCCTTTAAATGTATTGTTGAATTCAGTTTGTTAGTATTTTGTTGAGGATTTTTGAATCTCTGTTAATCAGTGACATTGGCCTGTAATTTTCTTTTTGGTGATATCATTGCCCAGTTTGGTATCAGGTTGATTCTGACCTCATAGATTGAGTTTGGGAGCATTCCCTACTCTGTAATTTTTTGGAATAGTTTGAGAAGGATAGGTGTTAACTCTTCTCTATATGTTTGGTTGTGCAGTCATCTGGTCCTGGATTTCTGTTTGTGGTGAATTTTTTTTTAAATTACAAAATCAGTTTCACTACTAGTAATTGGTCTGTTTAGATTGTCTGTTTCTTCCTGAGTCAGTCTTGGCAAGTTGTATGTTTCTAGTAATATATCCATTTCTTCTTTTTGTCCAATTTGTTGGCATATAACTTGGTAGTTTTCTCATTGTATTCTCTATGAGAGATCACATACTAGGCCACAAAACAAGTCTCAACAAATTTAAGAGTATAAAAATTATATCAAGTATTTTTTTCTGACCATAATGGTCAGAAACTAGAAATCAATTACAGGAAGAAAAATGGAAAAAGCACAAACACATGGAGACTAAGCAATATGCTACTCAAAAACAAATGGGTCAACATAGAAATCAAGAGGAAATCAGAAAATACCTCAAGACAAATGAAAATGGAAATACAACTTGCCAAATCTGTGTGAGGCAGCAAAAGCAGTTCTAATAGGGAAGTTTATATCTGTACAGGCCTTCCTCAAGAAACAAGAATAATCACAAATAGACAACCTAATCTTTCATTTAAAGGAATTAGAAAAAGGAGAACAAGCAAAGCCCCAAGTCAGCAGAAGGATGGAAATAAAAAGATCAGAGAGGAAATAAACAAAATAGAGGCAAAAAATAGAAAAGATCATTGAAAACAAGAGCTTGCTTTTTTGAAAATATAAACAAAATTGATAAATTCTTAGCCAGGCTCATCAAGAAGAAAAGAGAGAGGACCCAAGTAAACAAAATAAGAAGTTAAAGAGGAGAAATATGAACCTATGGCTATGATTGGAGTATTTAGTCCATTTAAAGTAATTATTGATAAGTATGGACTTATTGCCATTTTGTTAACTGTTTTTTGGTTGTTTTTGTAGTTCTTCTTTTGTTCTCTTCCTTGTGATTTGATTATTATCTTTAGCGTTAAGTTTGGATTCCTTTCTCTTTTTTTGTATCTATTATAGATTTTTGGTTTGTGGTTACCATGAGATGTATATACAGTAACTTATATTTATACATGATTACTTTAAGTTGCTGGTCTCTTAATTTTTTACTCCCCAATCTCTACAATTACTGTTTTGACATTGTATTTTACATCTTTTTGTTTTGTATATTCCTCACTTGCTTATTGCAGACATGGATGATTTTTACTACTTTTGTCTTTTAACCTTCCTATTAGTTTAATATATGGTTGATTTACTACCTTTATTGTATATTTGCCTTTACCAATGAGCTTTTTCCTTTCATAATTTTCATGTTTTTAGTTATGTCCTTTTCTTTTTCACTTAGAGAAGTCCCTTTAACATTTCTTGTAAATCTGGTTTTGTGGTACTGAACTTTTTGGCTTTTGCCTGTCTGTAAAACTTTTGATCTCTCCATCAAATCTGAATGAAAGCCTTGCCAGGTAGAGTATACTTGGTTGTAGGTTTTCCCATTTCATCATGTTAAATATATCATGGCACTCCCTTCTGGCTTGCAAAGTTTCTGCTGAAAAGTCAGATGATAGTCTGATGGGAGTTTCCTTGTACATAACTTGTTGCTTTTCTTTTACTGCCTTTAATATTTTCTCTTTATCTTTAATTTTTGCCATCTTAATTATGTGTCTTGATGTTTTCCTTTTAGTTGATCCTGTTTGATACTCTCTGTGCTTCCTGGATCTGGATGTCTATTTTCTTTCTCAGGTTAGAGAAGTTTTCAGCTATTATGTCTTCAAATATGTTCTCTGCTCCTTTCTCTCTTCTGTTTCTGGGACCAAGAGGTCTCTTAAACTGTCCTCATTTCTTTTTATTCTTTTTTCTGTTCATCTTCAGTGATTTCCACTACTCTCTTTTCCAGCTCCCAGATGTATTCCTCCATATCATCTAATTGATATCTAATTATTTATTCCTTCTAGTGTTTTTTTTTTTAATTTTTTTTACTGTGCCATGTAGCTTGTGGGATCTTAGTTCCCCAACCAGGGATTGAACCTGGACCCTCGGCACTGAAAGTGTGGAGTCCTAACCATGGAACCACCAGGGAATTCCTCCTTCTAGTGTATTTTAAATTTCAGTTATTATATTCTTTATCTCTGGTCCTTCTTATATTTTTAACTCTTTGTTACAAATTTTTAACGTCTCACACTATTCATCCAATCTTCCCCTGAGTTCTTTGATTATTCTTACAATCATTACTTTAAGCTCTTTATTGAGTAGATTGCCTATCCCCACTTCACTTAGTTCTTCTTTGGGGTTTTATCTCGCTCCTTCACTTGGAACATGTTCCTTTGTCACTTCATTTTGCCTAGTTTGCTGTTTTTATTTCTATGTCTCTGGTAGGGTGGTTATGTTTCCCACTTGCTTGGAGAAGTGGCCTTTTGTAGGAGACATCCTATGCATCCCAGCAGTGCACTCCCCTCTGGTTATCAGAGCTATATGCTCTAGGGGTGCCTCCTTTGTTGCCTGCATGTGTACTTCTGTTGTGGCGGGCTGACTACTGTGGGCCATACTGGTAGGTATGGCTGACTCCTGATCTGGTTGATTGCCAGGCCCTGCCTTGTGTGGTGTTTGCTGGCTGCTCTTTGGTGGGGCGAGGTCATGTTGGCTGGCTATGGAGCCCTGGGGGATCCTGAGGTTAGTGCTTGCCCTCTGGGGGGAAGGCTGCATCCTGGGGTAGGTGGTTGTGGGGACAGAGTTCTTGGATCTAGTGTTGGCTTGCTGGTGGATGGGCCCACTTCCTGACATGGGTGGCTGCAGATTCTGGGGTGTCCCAAAGCTGATGCGGGTCCACTGGTGAGTGGGGCTATATCCTGCCATGGTTGGCTGAGGGATCCAAGGTGTCTTGGAGCTTGTGTTGGCCTTCTGGTGGGTGGGGCCAAGACCTGGGCAGTCCCAGGACTGGTGTTGGCTTGATGGTTGACAGGTTGGGGCCCAAGGGGTCCTAAGGCTAGTGCCGGCTCACATGTGGGTGGAGATGTGTCAGGATTTCTGGCTGCAGGACCCTGGGGGTCCTGAAGCTGTTGTCAGCCTGCTGGTGGATGGGCCCAGATCCTGGGGCCAATGGCAGAGGGGCCCAAGGTGTCCCAGAGTTGGTTTTTGCCTGCTGGTGGGAAGGACTGGGGGTGGTGCAGACCTGCTGGTGGTCAGGGCCTGGCCCAGGGGAGCCTGCGACTAGCGCCTGTTCACTGGTGGGTGAGGCTGATCCTGAGTTTAGGGCTGGTCCCCTGGTGGTTGAAACAGGGTCCTGGGGACTGTGGCTTCAGGGCCCTTGGGGTCCTGAAGTTGGTCTGTCAGACTACTGGTGAGTGGGGTTGGGTCCCAGAGGGTCCTGGGACTGATGCATGCCCACTGGTGGGTGGAGCCAGGTCCTGGGGCCACTGGCTGCAGGGCCCTGGGGGTCCTGGGGCTAATACCAGCCCACTCATAGGTCAAGCCAGGTCCTGTGTCCCTGGTGGATAGGGCTACATCCTGGGGCAGCTGTGAGGTCAGGAGGTCTTAAGGTAGCCTGACTGCTGGTGAGTAGGGCTGTGTCCCTAGCCAGCTAGCTGCTTGGCTTGGGGCATTCTAGGATTGGTGTTGACAGGCTTGTTGGTGGGGCCAGTTCTAGGGTTAATAAGATAGAGGGAGGATTCCAAAATGGCACTTGCCAGCACCAGTGTCCTCATGGTAGAATGAGCTTCCTAAAATGACTGCTACCAATGTCTATGAGCTCCAGTTGCTTCCTGCCTCTCTGGAAGGCTCTCTAGGATCAGAGGGTAGGTCTGACCCAGGCTCCTTTCAAATTACTTGCTTCTGCCCTGGGTCCTGGAATGTGTGAGATTTTGTGTGTGCCCTTTAAGAATGGTGTCTCTATTTCCCACAGCTCTCATGGCCTTCAAAACCAAATGTTCTGGGGGCTTGTCCTCCACAAAATTTCAAAAGCAGTCCTCAAGTCAATATTTTCTATTATTTTATTTAAGAAACCCCCATAATACAAAACCTACAGCAAGGAAACACAAAATAACCTGGCAGATATTAAAGGTCGCTAGGAGGAGAAAGAGTGGATGTTTTAAGTTCAAACCAAGACCTTTAGGATGTGTTGGAAAAGCCCCTGGCCTGGGGTCAAGAGATCTCTGTTCTGGCTCCAGCTGTGTGACTTGGGGCAAGTTGCTTAGCTTCTCTGGGTCTCAGGTTCCCACATTGTAACTAGAAGAGGTTGGGCTGGACAGTTCCTGAGATTCTCCTCAGCTCTTGTCCTCAGTGCTTCTCAGATCCAAGAGGAGGCCTGACTGAAAGCCTTTGGTCCTGTACTCATGCCTTAACATGGATATCACCTGGATGGCGGATGCCTCCTTCCAGCTGGATTAATTTTTATTTGTGAAAAGTCTATGAAGCAAGGTAAAGCCTTTGATTCACATGAATTCTTTGCAAGAAAAAGTATTTAGTTTGGAGCTTCAGGAAAGGTAAAAACACTGCTAAGCTGGGCAGAGAGGGATTTTCACTCTACTGTGACATTGGTATGTGCAAGGGATCAGCTAATGATTTGCTAGTTGGAGTCAGAATTGCCCATCCACTATGCAGTAGTGCTAAGTCTGTATAGAAATATGTGCTGCATCCTAGAAATATAGTCTGCAGAAACCATCATGGTGTCTGGCACATGGTAAGTGCTCAGTAAATATTTGATGTTACTTTGAGTAGTCTTCTTCCTCAACCTGGGTAGAGAAAAGAGCTGTTTCCTATTCTGTTACCATGCAATTTATGTTTGAGTAGTAGGCTTTACTGCTTGCTTCTTCCTTCTGCTCACCAAGAGAGAAATTGTGGAAATAGGTGTGCTTGGGATGGGGTGAGGGTGGGTTCAGGGAATTGGGGGTAGAGAATTCATACACAAGGTTCCTTGGAAAATTTAAATTACCATCAATCTGAGAAAGGGAGTGGCTATTACGAGAACCTCTTTAGGAGGTGTAGCAAAGATACCTAGATCAAGCAGTTCCACTGATTTCTCACTTTTTCTCCCCATTTTTTTGCAGTTAACATGTATATACTAATAAAGTGTAGAATAATATAGATATCACCATCACTAGGTATTTTATTAAAACAAAGTTTTACTAAAACAAAGTTCATCAGTGTCCCTTTCCCCAATCACCTGTCAATCATGATTATGTGGGGGTAAAGAACCCAATCGCCCATTTGGAAAAAAATCATTTGAAGCACTAACACCTGAGGAATAAACACACTTGATTAGGAAGTTCCAGATATCCCTTCAACTTCACTTTTTAAAAATTTTGGCAAAAACCATGTAACATAAAATTTAACATCTTAACCATTTTAAAGTGTACAGTTCAGTTATGTTAAGTATATTCACATTTTTGTGTAACAGATCTCTAGAACTTTTTCATCTTGTAAAACTGAAACTATATGTCCCTTCTTCTTTTGAACTCTGAAAAACGCAAGAAAAACATTTTTTTGAAGGGGATGCGTTAAGAGCACAAGCTATATGGGTTTGATTTTACCCAAGGGATGGAAAGGGAGGAAATTAACTAGATCAATATTTATGGAGCACCTGCTAGGTGTCAGTCCCTGTTATGCAGCATATCCATGTACTCTACTGTTCTGAGATTCTACACTTGTCATTTTTGTTGATCTTGTTGACATGAAGATGCTATAGGGGCCTGTAAAAGCCTGACTACCTGTGTGATATATAGAATCTGGGATACTTGTCATCTTTTTTTTTTTTTTGGAATGAGGTATTTAATGTAAAGAATAATTATTCTTTGCTTTTCATTTATCAATTACTTAAAAATTATATATATATGTATATGTGTGTGTGTGTGTGTGTGTATGTATATATAATCACATACACACATATAGAGAGAGAGAGACTGGGTACCATAAGTTACATTTTCCATTTGCATTACTCTGTCCAGTTCCTTAATACTTTTTTTGAAAGAGTGCAACCCCCCTCCACAATACCCTTCATATGGGCTTAGTTCTAGTGTTCACAAATAAATGAAGAAAATAAACTATAAAGTATTTTGAAAAAAAGTATTTTACTTGGTTAGAAGTGTCATTCCCAGGCAATCAATCTGTGAGAAAGTCTAAAAGCCAGTTGCTTACACAAAAGTTTAAATATTTATTCAGCTTAAGTGTTTAAAGCATTAGAAGAAAATGAACACAATTCAATAAGTAAGAGGTGATGAAATGGATCTGGGAAAGAAAGCAATGATTGAAATCTTGTCTTTTCTACCTTCTCTTTAAGATATAGTATCTTTAAGACCATGTAGCCTGAAATGGTCCAAAGAGTTCATTTCCAATGTGATAAGGTAAAATGGGCTCAGCATATCTTGAGATGCAAATGGCTTTGACTTGGCAGTTGTCTAGCTGAAATCATTAAGGATTAGGTCTGAACAAATTCATAAGCCAAAAGCACAGCAAGGAAAACAACTATTGGCTGAATATCCTTGACTAAAGCAGATGCTCCAACAGCAGCAACATAAAATAACGTTTGCTTAGCACTTGCCAGTTTTCTCTAGGGTTCTGACATCAGTTTTGCCAACCAGCCCTGTTCACCAGACCCACTGACAGGAGTCTGGGGTGGGGGAGGGGGTGATGTTTGGGGGACCAGGCTTACTGTCTTAGTATCTTGTGTTGATATTGGCAGAAGTACTGCATTCAAATTCTGGTTGTCTGGCTTTTAACTTATTTATTCCTTGCTCCATTTCAACAAAGCATTTAGACATAGCATGAGAAACAAATGGTAATCATCAGTTTAAATAATCAATAGGAAAATTTAGACAAAGGTCAAAAGAAGGCAGGACAATAATAGGAGGAAGCTGTAAGAAATTAAACAGAACCTCAATTGAATAGAGCTGGGAAGCCAGAAGGGGGACCTCTCATACCCTACGACCATAGCAGAGCCCAACAGGAAGAAAAAGGACCTCCTCTTCTTTCCTGGCAAGAGCTCAGCCAAGGAGAGACTGTCACCACCCAGCCAATGGAAAGCCATGGACTGTTTACTAAAACCCTCCCAACTTCCTTTTCCCCTTTATAAAAGAGTTCTCCTTTCCATTTTTGCTGAGGACTTGCATATGGTTTGCGATGGTTGCAGATTCTGAACTGCAATTCTTTGCTGAGCTGGAATAAACCCATTTTTGCTGGAGAAATAATTGACAATTTATTTGTTTTAGGTCAACATTTAGGTGGCCTGTATGGGAATCCAGAGAAGACCCTGGATGACTCTGAGGCTGGTTGCTCACTGCTTTTCTTACTGACCCTGGTGTTTGAGGGTAAGTATTTCTCCTGGAACCAACCTTCTGCCCCTTTTGCATTTTGACACCCTCCACATTTATTTTGGGATCTGTTTTAAGGTTTTTGTCCTTTCTGTTAAGGACTTGTTCTGTATGTGAGTAGCTGTTTGGTTCTTAGGCCTTGTTTTGAAATCAGACTGTTCAACTTGTATGGGCTATCCATCAGCCCATTCCTTTGGGAACAGAGGCTGTTTCACTGCAACTGTGCCAGTTTAGCCTTCAGTCCAATTCCCTCTAGAATAAGGGCTGTTCTATTGGAACTGTGCTGAGCAGCTTTCGTCCTGGCTCCTCCAGGACCAGACTGTTTTTTAAGAACTGGCTGATATTAAGCCTGCAAGCTATTTGGGCTATTTGAGCTATTTAAGCTGTTGGAAAATTATTCTCTTACTCTAGAGAAAAACCTCTGAGGAATGGGATCCATTTATCTAAATATTTTGAGGGTGTCCCTCCACAGAGACCCTGGCGGATTTTATGTTTGAAAACCACGGTTCTTCTAATCATTTCTAACTAAATAGACTGACCTAATCAAAGGCAATTTAGAATATGAATGACCATTATGGGGAATTTTGAAATCCCAAAACTTACTTTTCTTAAAACCAAATTGGGCAGAGGGCTGGGCAAGATGGCGGAAGAGTAAGAAGTGGAGATCACCTTCCTTCCCACAGATACATTAGAAATACAACTACACGTAGAACTGCTCCTACAGAACACCCACTGAACACAGGCAGAAGACGTCAGACCTCCCAAAAGGCAAGAAACTCCCCACGTACTTGGGTAGGGCAAAAGAAAAAAGAAATAACAGAGACAAAAGAATAGGGACGGAACCTGCACCAGTGGGAGGGAGCTGTGAAGGAGGAAAGGTTTCCACATACTAGGAAACCCCTTTGCGGGTGGAGATTGCGGGTGGCAGAGGGGGGAAGCTTCGGAGCCACGGAGGAGAGCGCAGCCACAGGGGTGCAGAGGGCAAAGCAGAGAGATTCCTGCACAGAGGCTCGGCGCCGAGCAGCACACACCAGCCCGAGAGGCTTGTGTGCTCACCCGCCGGGGCGGGCGGGGGCTGGGAGCTGAGGCCCGGGCTACGGTCGGGATCGCAGGGAGAGGACTGGGGTTGGTGGCGTGAACACAGCCTGAAGGGGTTAGCGTACCACAGCTAGCCGGGAGGGAGTTGGGAAAAAGTCTGCAGCTGCTGAAGAGGCAAGAGAGTTTTTCTTGCCTCTTTGTTTCGCAGTGCGCAAGAAGAGGGGATTCAGAGCACGGCCTAAACGAACTCCAGAGACGGGCGCGAGCCGTGGCTATTAGCACGGACCCCAGAGACGGGCATGAGACGCTAAGGCTGCTGCTGCAGCCACCAAGAAACCTGTGTGCAAACACAGGTCACTATCCACACCGCCCCTCCCGGGAGCCTGTGCAGCCCGCCACTGCCAGGCTCCCGTGACCCAGGGACAACTTCCCCGGGAGAACGCACGGCGCGCCTCAGGCTGCTGCAACATCATGCCGGCCTCTGCCGCCGCAGGCTTGCCCCGCATCCGTACCCTTCCCTCCCCGCCCGGCCTGAGTGAGCCAGAGCCCGCGAAGCAGCTGCTCCTTTAATCCTGTCCTGTGTGAGTAAAGAACAGACGCCCTCAGGCGACCTACACGCAGAGGCCAGTCCAAATCCAAAGCTGAACCCCGGGAGCTGTATGAACAAAGAAGAGAAAGGGAAATCTCTCCCAGCAGCCTCAGAAGCAGCAGATTAAAGCTCCACAAACAACTTGAAGTACCTGCATCTGTTGAATACCTGAATAGACAACGAATCATCCCAAATTCAGGAGGTGGACTTTGCAAGCAGGATATACTAATTTTTCCCCTTTTCCTTTTTTTGTGAGTGTATATGTGTATGCTTCTGGGTGAGATTTTGTCTGTATAGCTTTGCTTTCACCATTTGTCCTAGGGTTCGGTCTGTCCGTTTTTTTTTGTTTTTTTTTTTACTTAAAAATTTTTTTTCTTACTAAATTTTTTCTTAATAATTTTTTCCTTATTTTTTATTTTAAAAAATTAAAAAAATTTTTTTTCTTAATAACTTTTTTCTTATTTTTTATTTTAAAAAATTAAAAAATTTTTTTTCTTAAATATTTTTCTTAATACTTTTTCTTATTTTTTCTTATAAAAAATTAATACATTTATTTTAAAAAATTAAAAAAATTTTTTTCTTAATACATTTTTGCTTAACAATTTTTTTCTTATTTTTTATTATAATAGCTTTATTTTATTTTATTTTATTTTATCCTCTCTCTTTCTTTCTTTCTATTTTTTCTCCCTTTTATTCTGAGCCATGTGGATGAAAGGTTCTTGGTGCTCCAGCCAGGCATCAGGGCTGTGCCTCTGAGGTGGGAGAGCCAACTTCAGGACACTGGTCCACAAGAGACCTCCCAGCTCCACGTAATACCAAACGGTGAAAATCTCTCAGAGATCTCCATCTCAACATCAAGACCCAGCTTCATTCAATGACCAGCAAGCTACAGTGCAGGACACCCTATGCCAAACAACTAGCAAGACAGGAACACAGCCCCATCCATTAGCAGAGAGGCTGCCTAAAATCGTAATAAGGCCACAGACACCCCAAAACGCACCACCAGACATGGACGTGCCCACCAGAAAGACAAGATCCAGCCTCATCCACCAGAACACAGGCACTAGTCCCCTCCACCAGGAAGCCTACACAACCCACTGAACCAACCTTAGCCACTGGGGACAGATACCAAAATCAACGGGAACTATGAACCTGCAGCCTGTGAAAAGGAGACCCCAAACACAGAAAGATAAGCAAAAATGAGATGACAGAAAAACACACAGCAGATGAAGGAGCAGGGTCAAAACACACCAGACCTAACAAATGCAGAGGAAATAGGCAGTCTACCTGAAAAAGAATTCAGAATAATGATAGTAAAGATGATCCAAAATCTTGGAAATAGAATAGACAAAATGCAAGAAACATTTAACAAGGATGTAGAAGAACTAAAGAGGAACCAAGCAATGATGAAAAACACAATAAATGAAATTAAAAATACTCTAGACGGGATCAATAGCAGAATAACTGAGGCAGAAGAACGGATAAGTGACCTGGAAGATAAAATGGTGGAAATAACTACTGCAGAGCAGAATAAAGAAAAAAGAATGAAAAGAACTGAGGACAGTCTCAGAGACCTCTGGGACAACATTAAACGCACCAACATTCGAATTATAGGGGTCCTAGAAGAAGAAGAGAAAAAGAAAGGGACTGAGAACATAGTTGAAGAGATTATAGTTGAAAACTTCCCTAATATGGGAAAGGAAATAGTTAATCAAGTCCTGGAAACACAGAGAGTCCCATACAGGATAAATCCAAGGAGAAACACGCCAAGACACATATTAATCAAACTGTCAAAAATTAAATATAAAGAAAACATATTAAAAGCAGCAAGGGAAAAACAACAAATAACACACAAGGGCATCCCCATAAGGTTAACAGCTGATCTTTCAGCAGAAACTCTGCAAGCCAGAAGGGAGTGGCAGGATATACTTAAAGTGATGAAGGAGAAAAACCTACAACCAAGATTTCTCTACCCAGCAAGGATCTCATTCAGATTTGATGGAGAAATTAAAACCTTTACAGACAAACAAAAGCTGAGAGAGTTCAGCACCACCAAACCAGCTTTACAACAAATGCTAAAGGAACTTCTCTAGGCAGGAAACACAAGAGAAGGAAAAGACCTACAAAAAAACCCCAAAACATTTAAGAAAATGGTCATAGGAACATACATATCGATAATTACCTTAAATGTAAATGGATTAAATGCTCCCACCAAAAGACACAGACTGGCTGAATGGATACAAAAACAAGACCCATATATATGCTGTCTACAAGAGACCCACTTCAGACCTAGGGACACACACAGACTGAAAGTGAGGGGATGGAAAAAGATATGCCATGCAAATGGAAGTCAAAAGAAAGCTGGAGTAGCAATTCTCATATCAGACAAAATAGACTTTAAAATAAAGACTATTACAAGAGACAAAGAAAGACACTATATAATGATCAAGGGATCGATCGAAGAGGAAGGTATAACAATTGTAAATATTTATGCACCTAACATAGGAGCACCTCAATACATAAGGCAAATACTAACAGCCATAAAAGGGGAAATCAACAGTAACACAATCATAGTAGGGGACTTTAACACCCCACTTTCACCAGTGGACAGATCATCCAAAATGAAAATAAATAAGGAAACACAAGCTTTAAATGATACATTAAACAAGATGGACTTAATTGATATTTATAGGACATTCCACCACAAAACAACAGAATACACATTTTTCTCAAGTGCTCATGGAACATTCTCCAGGATAGATCATATCTTGGGTCACAAATCAAGCCTTGGTAAATTTAAGAAAATTGAAATCGTATCAAATATCTTTTCCGACCACAACGCTATGAGACTAGTTATCAATTACAGGAAAATTACAGTAAAAAATACAAACACATGGCAGCTAAACAATACACTACTAAATAACCAAGAGATCACTGAAGAAATCAAAGAGGAATCAAAAAATACCTAGAAACAAATGACAATGGAGACACAACGACCCAAAACCTATGGGATGCAGCAAAAGCAGTTCTAAGAGGGAAGTTTATAGCAATACAAGCCTACCTCAAGAAACAGGAAACATCTCGAACAAACAACCTAACCTTGCACCTAAAGCAATTGGAGAAAGAAGAACAAAAAAACCCCAAAGCTAGCAGAAGGAAAGAAATCATAAAGATCAGATCAGAAATAAATGAAATAGAAATGAAGGAAACAATAGCAAAGATCAATCAAACTAAAAGCTGGTTCTTTGAGAAGATAAACAAAATTGATAAATCATTAGCCAGACTCATCAAGAGAAAAAAGGAGAAGATTCAAATCAATAGAATTAGAAATGAAAAAGGAGAAGTAACCACTGACACTGCAGAAATACAAACGATCATGAGAGATTACTACAAGCAACTCTATGCCAATAAAATGGACAACCTGGAAGAAATGGACAGATTCTTAGAAAGGCACAACCTGCTGAGACTGAATGAGGAAGAAATAGAAAATATGAACAGACCAATCACAAGCACTGAAATTGAAACTGTGATTAAAAATCTTCCAACACACAAAAGCCCACCAGATGGCTTCACAGGCGAATTCTATCAAACATTTAGAGAAGAGCTAACACCTATCCTTCTCAAACTCTTCCAAAATATTGCAGAGGGAGGAACACTCCCCAACTCATTCTACGGGGCCATCACCCTGATACCAAAACCAGACAAAGATGTCACAAAGAAAGAAAACTACAGGCCAATATCACTGATGAACATAGATGCAAAAATTGTCAAAAAAATACTAGCAAACAGAATCTAACAGCACATTAAAAGGATCATACACCATGATCAAGTGGGGTTTATTCCAGGAATGCAAGGATTCTTCAATATACGCAAATCAATCAACGTGATACATCATATTAACAAATTGAAGGAGAAAAACCATATGATCATCTCAATAGATGCAGAGAAATCTTTCGACAAAATTCAACACCCATTTATGATAAAAGCCCTGCAGAAAGTAGGCATAGAGGGAACTTTCCTCAACATAATAAAGGCCATATATGACAAACCCACAGCCAACATTGTCCTCAATGGTGAAAAACTGAAACCATTTCCACTAAGATCAGGAACAAGACAAGACTGCCCACTCTCACCACTATTATTCAACATAGTTTTGGAAGTGTTAGCCACAGCAATCAGAGAAGAAAAAGAAATAAAAGGAATCCAAATCGGAAAAGAAGTAAAGCTGTCACTGTTTGCAGATGACATGATACTATACATAGAGAATCCTAAAGATGCTACCAGAAAACTACTAGAGCTAATCAGTGAATTTGGTAAAGTAGCAGGATACAAAATTAATGCACAGAAATCTCTTGCATTCCTATACACTAATGATGAAAAATCTGAAAGTGAAATTAAGAAAACACTCCCGTTTACCATTGCAACAAAAAGAATAAAATATCTAGGAATAAACCTACCTAAGGAGACAAAAGACCTGTATGCAGAAAATTATAAGACACTGATGAAAGAAATTAAAGATGATACAAATAGATGGAGAGATATACCATGTTCTTGGATTGGAAGAATCAACATTGTGAAAATGACTCTAATACCCAAAGCAATCTACAGATTCAATGCAATCCCTATCAAACTACCACTGGCATTTTTTACAGAACTAGAACAAAAACTTTCACAATATTTATGGAAACACAAGACCCCAAATAGCCAAAGCAATCTTGAGAACGAAAAATGGAGCTGGAGGAATCAGGCTCCCTGACTTCAGACTATATTACAAAGCTACAGTAATCAAGACAGTTTGGTACTGGCACAAAAACAGAAACATAGATCAATGGAACAGGATAGAAAGCCCAGAGATAAACCCACGCACATATGGTCACCTTATATTTGATAAAGGAGGCAAGCATATACAGTGGAGAAAAGACAGCCTCTTCAATAAGTGCTGCTGGGAAAACTGGACAGGTACATGTAAAAGTATGAAATTAGAACACTCCCTAACACCATGCAAAAAATAAACTCAAAATGGATTAAAGACCTAAATGTAAGGCCAGACACTATCAAACTCTTAGAGGAAAACATAGGCAGAACACTCTCTGACATAAATCATAGCAAGATCCTTTTTGACCCAACTCCTAGAGAAATGGAAATAAAAACACAAATAAACAAATGGGACCTAATGAAACTTAAAAGCTTTTGCACAACAAAGGAAACCATAAAGAAGACCAAAAGACAACCCTCAGAATGGGAGAAAATATTTGCAAATGAAGCAACTGACAAAGGATTAATCTCCAAGATTTACAAGCAGCTCAATAATAAAAAAACAAACAACCCAATCCAAAAATGGGCAGAAGACCTAAATAGACATTTCTCCAAAGAAGATATACAGATTGCCAACAGACACATGAAAGAATGCTCAACATCATTAATCATTAGAGAAATGTAAATCAAAACTACAATGAGATATCATCTCACACAGGTCAGAATGGCCATCATCAAAAAATCTAGAAACAATAAATGCTGGAGAGGGTGTGGAGAAAAGGGAACACTCTTGCACTGTTGGTGGGAATGTAAATTGATACAGCCCCTATGGAGAACAGTATGGAGGTTCCTTAAAAAACTACAAATAGAACTACCATATGGCCCAGCAATCCCACTACTGGACATATACCCTGAGAAAACCATAATTCAAAAAGAGTCATGTACCAAAATGTTCATTGCAGCTCTATTTACAATAGCCAGGACATGGAAGCAACCTAAGTGTCCATCATCGGATGAATGGATAAAGAAGATGTGGCACATATATACAATGGAATATTACTCAGCCATAAAAAGAAACGAAATGGAGGTATTTGTAGTGAGGTGGATGGAGTTAGAGTCTGTCATACAGAGTGAAGTAAGTCAGAAAGAGAAAAACAAATACAGTATGCTAACACATATATTTGGAATCTAAGGAAAAAAACAAAACGGTCATGAAGAACCTAGTGGCAAGACGGGAATAAAGACACAGACCTACTAGAGAATGGACTTGAGGATATGGGGAGGGGGAGGGGTAAGATGTGACAGGGTGAGAGAGTGGCATGGACATATATACAGTACCAAATGTAAAATAGATAGCTTGTGGGAAGCAGCCGCATAGCACAGGGAGATCAACTGGGTGCTTTGTGACCACCTAGAGGGGTGGGATAGGGAGGGTGAGAGGGAGGGAGATGCAAGAGGGAAGAGATATGGGAACATATGTATATGTATAACTGATTCACTTTGTTATAAAGCAGAAACTAACACACCATTGTAAAGCAATTATACTCCAATAAAGATGTTAAAAAAAAAAAAAACCAAATTGGGCAACTGTAGCTCTAAAATTTCTAAAACTGAATGGAATCCTTATTTCAATTGGTATTTTGAGACTTCCAAACATTATCAGAAGCCTAAATTGCCTTTCTTCCAAATAATATTTTAAGATTAACTGAGGCAAACAAACAGTTAAAGAAAGATAAAATGGCTTCCAAAGCCTCATGTTCTTCCCTGGCTCCTTTGTCTCAGGCTTCACCTCCAGTGCCATCTTGCCTTTTCCCCAGCTCCTTGTGCTCAGGTCCTGCCTCCAGTACCATCTTTCTCTTTCCCTTCTATACTGCCTACACCTTCTCTATACTCTCTGTTCCCCCATACTAATTCTCTCACTGAACTTCCCTTTTTCTCTGAAACTCTCCTCACTCACTTTTCCTCTGAACCTACCAGAACCTGTCCCTTTAAAATTAAGACTTCTGAGGATCCAGAGGCTAAACCCTTAATTTCTTATATTCCCTGGACTAAAGCTGAACTGAGAGCCATGGTCAAAGATTTTCCCAAAGTAACTGAAGATCCTTACTGATTTGCTGAGGAATTTAATATAGTAATTCAAACTTATTAACCTGGCTTCTCTGACTTATATCAGATAGTTCATGGGCTTGTCAGTGAATGCCAGAGCAAGCACTGGATGGAAACTGCTAATTGGGAAAATCCTGAAAGGTTTCTACAATTACAACTGGGAGACTGGGCTTGGGCAATCACTAGGTGACTTCATCAGGCAATTCTTAGGGCTTTTCCAAAGCCTGTTGATTGGAACAAAATTCAGACTTGCTCACAAAAATCTGATGAATCTATTCATGACTATTACAATTGACTTCAGATTTTTTTTTTTTTTAATTCTTGTCTTACTTCAGATGTTGATTCCACCTGGGTAGCTTTTAACTCTATGTTTATTAATGGGTTGAACCAGGACCTCTCCCTTCTGGAAAAGAGGACCAGGATGGAATGGGAAAATATGTCCACTCCAGATTTAGTTAATCTGGTAAGCCAGCTCTCTCACACTCTAGATGAGTAACCTAAAAGGAAGACCACTAAAATTCTCAATCTTCAACTCCAGGAAATAAAGGCCCCTAAAAAAAAACAAAACCCCCCTAGCTTCTGCTATTATTGAAAAAAGACAAGACATTGGAAAAGAGATTATTCCAACTTTAAGCTTGCCAGGCACCTTCAGCTCTCTAACCAGCCTTTACAACGTTCTTCTAATTCTCAGTGATGGGACTCCAAGGAACTACAGGGGCTCTTCCTAATCCTCCCTCCTAATTGGCTTGGAGAATCAGTCTCCAGATTGGGGATGAATCTCTTCCAGTTCTAATTAACACTGGAGCCACTTTCAGCATTATTATAAAGCAGCCCCTGCCTCGGAGTACTAAAATAGTTCAAATAGTGGGGATCTCTAATAAACCTCAAGAGGTTCCTACCTCTGAACCTTTGTTTAGGTCCTTCGAGAGTTACACAACCCCCTCCCCCCCCCCTTTTTTTAGTTCCTCCACCCCCATCCATTTTGAGAACTTCTTAGAGAAGACTCATACTGGAATTTCTTTCTTCTAAAAGGGGGAAATAATTCTAGAACTTGACAGCAGTCATCAAAGCAGCCAATCAGGTGAATTAAATGACTTTGACATCTTTTATTTGCTCCATCTCTGGTGGCACCAGAGATGATTCTGGAAACATTGATCATTTGTATTGAATCAGCTACCACCCTTCTTATGGGCAAAATCTCCAACTGACACTGGCAAAATTTACAGCACACCTGCCATCAAGATTCAGATAGATCCCTCAAAACTTCTCAGAATTAATTGATATCATATATGTAAAGAAGTCCTTCAAGGTATAAAGCCCATAAAATGAGATTACAAGGCTCAAAGCCTCATTATCCCTTGTACTAGTCCCTGTAACACTCCCGTTTTGCTGGTGAGAAAACCTAAGGCCTGAGGGTGGTTGTTTGTCCAGGACCTCCAAGCAATAAACAACACTGTTATACCTTGACAACATGTTGTTCCTAATCCTCATATGCTACTAACACCCATTCATCATAGGAAGAAAATTTTTTATTGTAATTGATTTATGTAATGGATTCTTTTTTTTTAAAATTAATTTTGTAAGTGAAATAGGGAGCATTTTTTTTCTTTTTTCTTTTTTTTAAAATTTTATTTATTTATTTTATTTATGGCTGTGTTGGGTCTTCGTTTCTGTGCAAGGGCTTTCTCCAGCTGTGGCAAGCGGGGGCCACTCTTCTTCACGGTGCGCAGGCCTCTCACTATCGCGGCCTCTCTCGTTGCGGAGCACAGGCTCCAGACGCGCAGGCTCAGTAATTGTGGCTCACGGGCCCAGTTGCTCCGCGGCATGTGGGATCTTCCCAGACCAGGGTTCGAACCCGTGTCCCCTGCATTAGCAGGCAGATTCTCAACCACTGCGCCACCAGGGAAGCCCCTATGTAATGCATTCTTTAGTATTCCAGTTGATGAAGATAGCCTACATTTGACCTTCAGTTGGGAAGTAAAACAATTCACTTGGATAGTAATGCCTCAGGGTTTTAGTGAGAGTCCTTGTTTCTCGCAAATCCTGAAGGCTGGTCTAGATGATATAATGCTCCCTAGGGGCTCTACTTTGTCACAATATGTGGATGATTGCTTCTTTGCTCTTCTTTTCAAGCCTCTTCATGGGAAGACAGTGTTAAAGCTTTCAGCTTTAAAGAGACCTAAGGTAACCAAGGAAAAATTGCAATTTGCTTGAGCCCAGACTTAGCATTTAGGCCATCTGATATCAGAACAAGGGCTACAAGTAGATCCAGATAGACTTCATGGTGTGCTAAGTTTCCCCAAACCCAAAGCTAAGCACCAGCTGTGAGCTCTTCCCAGGCTAGTTGGTTATTGCCAAAATTGGACTCCAAACTTCTGTCTTATGACCAAAACTGTGTATGTTTTAGTAAAGAATAACAGCCCCAACCCAATTTTATGAGAAAAAGCAGACGACATAAACTTTAATGCCTTAAAGGAGAATTTGATATACCCACTCACCCTTGAGCATCACATCTCAATTATCAGATTCCCTTTTTTCCTTTTTGCATATGAAAAGGAAGGGAATGCTCTTGGGGTAAACACCCAAAAACATGAGGACCACCTTATACTCATAGGATATTATAGCCAACAACTGGACCCTCTGGCACAGGGATACCCCTCTTGCTTTAGAGCCATTGCTGTCACTACCCTTTTGGTTAAGGCCACTGAGAAAATTTTTGTGGGATCCCCTTTAACCATTTTTGTACATCATGCAGTAGAAACCTCCTGAATTCTCATTACACTCAACATTTCTCAGCCAGTCGCCTCACCTTCTATGAAGTCCTTTAATTAACTGTTCTTCACACAACTTTTTCACTTTGTAATAATCTTAACCCTGCTACTCCTCTCCCCTCCTTCCCACTGACAAAGTCCCTCATGACTGCTTAATGCTGATGGATCACCACCTGACTCCTGGTGGTGATCTGCTGGAAATTACTTTGGGTAATGCTGACTTCTCATCATTCACTGATGGTTCTTATTTAAAAGGTGACAATGGCAAATATTGTGCTGGGTATGCTATTGCAACTCTTTTTGATTTGTTGAGACAGCATCTTTTCCTATGGCTACTTCAGCCCAACAGTCTGAATTATATGCTCTTACATGAGTTTACACTTTAGCCAAGGTCAAAACAGCCAATATTTATACTGATAATAGATATGCTTTTAGAGTAGCTCATGATTTTGGAATGTTGTGGAAGCAACATGGCTTCCTTACTTCCAGCAGAAATAAAATTAAAAATGGCCCCTATATTCAGAAATTACTGGATACAATATTTTTCACCTGGCACTTTAGCTATTGTTATGATTCTGGGGCATTCTAAATTTGACTCTCTGGAAGCTAAGGGAAATCACCTTGCTGACACTTCTACAAGAAATGCTACCCTTAAAGGAACCAGCAGCAGCCAGACCTCTGTCATGGTCCAAAAGGGTATTTCCCCAAATGATAACTTCTAAAAACTGGCTAGAGAAGCCCAACATTTGGCCTCAGAAAGGGGAAAAAAAGATTGGAAAGTCAATAATTATTGGTTTTATAAAAAGAGAACCTCTGGTTTGGACCAAATAACTTTCTAGTTCTACCAGAGACTCTAAAATTCCCACTCCTCACCATAGTACATGCATCAAAATATTGGTCTACTGGCAAAATAATAGTATTCATGAACCAATATTGGGGGGTGAAACATTAGCAAGACTGCAAAAAGTGCCCGCCTCACTTGTTCCACTTGTTTGAAATACAACCCAGGGAAGTTTGTTTGTACTGTTCCTATTTTAAACTGTCTAATGGACTATTCAAGGTATGGCAAATGGATTCCATACAACTTTCTCCACCTTATGGATAGAAATATGTTTTAGTCATGGTCGGTATGCTTTCACATTGGACTGAAGTCTTCCCTTGCAGGCAGGCTACTGCCTCTTCTGTGACTAATGTCCTTTTGGAAGAGATTATTCCTACCTGAGAACTCCTGTCTAACTTCCTAGTGATGAAGGAACCCACTTTAGTGGTCAGGTACTTCAACTAGTCTGTGCTGTTTGGCTGGTTTTACAACACTTTCACTCAGTCCTCTCTGGTTTAGTCGAATGCACTAAAGGCATTAAGACTCAGTTGGCAAAATTTGTAGAGGCCCTTCAAATACCTTGGCTAAAAGCATTGCTTTTGGTCCTTTTACATCTTAGATCCACCCTTTTTAGAACTCATAAACTTTCACCATTTGAGATAGTCATAGGATACCCAATGCACTTGGCTCCTGTATCTTTTGAACCACAACTGATTAAAAGAGAGATAGTTCAATATTGCAAAGGCTTAACTGCTTCTATTAAAAATAATCATGTTTTGGTAGAGCAATCTTTTCACAGTGTATCCTCAGGAGACAAAGATCCTGAACATCACACCTTGCAACATGGAGATTTCATCTATTAGAAAAGACACCTCCAGAAGGACTCTTTTCAACTGGAAAGACCCCCATCAGGTACTTGTAACCAACTTTTCTGCTGCCAGACTCCAGGAAATAGACTCCTGGATTCACCTGACACACGTAAAATAGCACCAAACTCTGACTGGACCTGCACATCATTTAGTGAGTTGAACGTAAAGATTTCCCCAAATTAAAGCAGATGACATCTGATGAGACAGTTTTCCCAAGATATCCCGACCAGGCCTGTTGGAAGTTTGTCACCAAACCTTTGATGATGACATAACACTTCAGATGATCTCCAATTTCTATGATCTTGATAACATATGGACTTTAGAGAAAAAGTGCCTGAGTTCTTCTTTCTGCCCTTACTTGTTACTGAAATGTGACCTCAATAGGTTTCCAATCTGTGCACTTTCCCTCCTATGTGGGCCAGTACACCTAGGAAAGTTTCTTCCTGGCATCGAGGGACAAAAAGCCACTGACACCAGGAAACCTGACTCCTGATCAGCAATGCTTTCAGAGAAAAATCTTGATCAAAAAGGGGAAATGTAAAAAATTAGTAAACAGAAATATCAGTTAAATAGTCGGGAGACCAGAAGGGGGAGTTCCATACCCTACAATGGTAGCAGAACCCAACAGGAAGAAGAAATACTTCCTCTTCTTTCAAACAAGAACTCAGCAAATGAGAGAATATCACAACTCAGTGAATGAAAAGCCATGGACTCGTAGTTTACTATACCCTCCCAACTCCCCCCCCCCCACCCCGCATAAAAGGGTTCTCTCCATTTTTGCTGGGGACTTGTGTGGCACACAATGGTTGAAGACCCTGAATTGAAATTCTCTGCTGATTATGAATACATGTATTTTTGCTGGAGAAATAACTGGCAGTCTATTTGTTTTAGGTCAACATAGCTGAGTAAGCGTTCTTGCCGTACATCCTGTGCAGAGCTTTCTGGTTCTAGGGAGTTCATTTAAATCTTCTGATTTCAGTTCTCTCATTTATAAAATGGGACCCAAACTACTTACCTCAAAGGTAATGAGAATTACATTAGAAAACACTATATAAATGAACTATTGTTATCATAACAAATATTCCCTTTTTTGTTTTGCAACCCAGCCCAATCATCTTCCATTAAGAACAAGTTAGCTAGACAAAATTTTTAGGCAAGTGGGGAAATTTGCAGCAATGGGCAACTTCCTGACCCTTTTTGAGTTGTGACTTCCCTTTGGGTTATTAGAGAATGATGAGCAGAGCAGAATTTACACTCTTTTGACATATTATACAAAGAAACTGGGGGAAACTTCTGAATATCCAGCTCTCCAGGTATCACTTTTCAAATATTTCTTGAAATTGCTTTATGGAAGTTCTCTACATGTTTCTGTAAATAAGAAATTTGTGCTTCAGTGGAAAAGTATGTATTGTTTAAAGCATACCCTTTCAGATTATTTAATTCTGATTTTATGGGAGCTTTGAGCCTATATGGGTTGAATTGTGTGCTCCCCTCTCTGCCCAATTCATATGTTGCAGTCCTAACTACCACTAACTCAGAATGTGACCTTGTTTGGAAATAGAGTCATTGTGATTAGTTAAGAAGAGGTCGTACTGGACCTCATCTTGGGTAGGGCCCTGATGCAGTATGACTGCTGTCCTTATCAAATGGGTAAATTTGGACAAAGACACACAGGGAGAATGTCATGTGAACATGAAGGCAGAGATCGGGATGATGCATTTCATCCCAAGGAACATCAAAGATTGACAGAAAACCACCAGAAGCCAGTTGAGAGGCATGGAACAGGTTGTCTCAGAGCCCCCAGAGAGAAACAGCCCTGCTGACATGTTGGTCTCCGACTTTCAGCCTCCAGAACTGTGAGACAGTTCTCACAGTTCTAAATTTCTGTTTTTTAAGCCACCCAGTTTGTGGTACTTTGTTAAGGCAGCCCTAGAAAATGTATCCATCTTTCATGACTTTGAGCCACTTTAAACTCTGTGAGTTATAGATAACTGATAGCAATGCAAATAATCCTTGTCTATAGACATGCAAATTTTGTCCTGTCCACCTGGAGGCTTAATTGGCTTTCTCCTCCTACTGTGAAAGAAGGCAGTTTGTTCCTATTTGCACATTCATTCCAATATTCTTCATCTTTAAATGTGTTGGTTCTTTGGTTTCTCCTCTGAACTGATTATAACATTTTGCTGGTTCCCTTTTTTGATAATGAGTTAAATAAAATCTTTAACACGTGTCTATTTTACACTTGTAGGAGAGTCAAGCTTTTACATTTTTTGGAGGAAATTTATCCTTTAACAGTTCTTTATTATCAAATAGTTCTTCTATGTGTTTAATTTATATACTACTTTATTTAACAATTTTCTCTTTAGTGCTTTTTTTTTTAACATCTTTATTGGAGTATAATTGCTTTACAATGTTGTTTTAGTTTCTGCTGCATAACAAAGTGAATCAGCAATATGTATACATATATCCCCATATCCCCTCCCTCTTACGTCTCCCTCCCATGCTCCCTATCCCACCCCTCTATGTGGTCACAAAGTACCGAGCTAATCTCCCCGTGTGATGCAGCTGCTTCCCACTAGCTAGCTATTTTACATTTGGTAGTGTATATATGTCAATGCTACTCTCTCACTTCGTCCCAGCTTACCCTTCCCCCTCCTCGTGTCCTCAAGTCCATTCTCTACGTCTGCGTCTTTATTCCTGTCCTGCCCCTAGGTTCATTGGAACATTTTTTTTGGATTCCATATATATGTGTTAGCATACGGCATTTGTTTTTCCCTTTCTGACTTACTTCACTCTGTATGACAGACTCTAGGTCTATCCAACTCACTACAAATAACTCATTTTCGTTTCTTTTTATGGCTGAGTAATATTCCACTGTATATATGTGCCACATCTTCTTCATCGATTCATCTGTTAATGGACACTTAGGTTGCTTCCATGTCCTGGCTATTGTAAATAGAGCTGCAATGAATGAATTTTTTGAATTATGGTTTTCTCAAGGCATATGCCCAGTAGTGGGATTGCTAGGTAGTATGGTAGTTTTATTTTTAGTTTTTAAAAAGACCTCCATACTGTTCTCCATAGTGGCTATATCAATTTACATTCCCACGAACTGTGCAAAAGAGTTCCCTTTGCTCCACACCCTCTCCAGCATTTATTGTTTGTAGATGTTTTTGATGATGGCCATTCTGACCGGTGTGAGGTGATACCAAATTGTGGATTTGATTTGCATTTCTCTAAAGATTAATGATGTTGAGCATCCTTTCATGTGTTCGTTGGCAATCTGTATATCTTTGGAGAAATGTCTCTTTAGATCTTCTGCCCATTTTTGGATTGGGTTGTTTGTTTTTTGATATTGAGCTGCATGAGCTGTTGTATATTATGGAGATTAATCCATTGTCAGTTGCTTTGTTTGTAAATATTTTCTCCAATTCTGAGGGTTGTCTTTCCGTCTTGTTTATGGTTTCCTTTGCTGTGCAAAAGCTTTTAAGTTTCATTAGGTCTCATTTGTTTATTTTTGTTTTTATTTCCATTTCTCTAGGAGGTGGGTCAAAAAGGATCTTGCTGTGATTTATGTCAAAGAGTGTTCTTCCTATTATTTTCCTCTAAGAGTTTTATAGTGTCTGGCCTTACATTTAGGTCTTTAATCCATTTTAAGTTTATTTCTGTGTATGGTATTAGGGAGTGTTCTAATTTCATACTTTTACATGTACCTGTCCAGTTTTCCCAGCAGCACTTATTGAAGAGGCTGTCTTTTCTCCACTGTATATGCTTGCCTCCTTTATCAAAAATGAGGTGACCATATATGCGTGAGTTTATCTCTGGGCTTTCTATCCTGTTCCATTGATCTATATTTCTGTTTTTGTGCCAGTACCATACTGTCTTGATTACTGTAGCTTTGTAGTATAGTCTGAAGTCTGGGAGCCTGATTCCTCCAGCTCCGTTTTTCTTTCTCAAGATTACTTTGGCTATTTGGAGTCTTTTGTGTTTCCATACAAATTGTGAAATTTTTTGTTCTAGTTCTGTGAAAAATGCCATTGGTAGTTTCATAGGGATTGCGTTGAATCTGTAGATTGTTTTGGGTAGCATAGTTATTTTCACAATGTTGATTCTTCCAATCCAAGAACATGGTATATCTCTCCATCTGTTTGTATCATCATTAATTTTTTTTCATCAGTGTCTTAAAGTTTTCTGCATACAGGTCTTTTGTCCCCCTAGGTAGGTTTATTCCTAGGTATTTTATTCTTTTTGTTGCAATGGTAAATGGGAGTGTTTCCTTAATTTCTCTTTCAGATTTTTCATCAGTAGTGAATAGGAATACAAGAGATTTCTGTACATTAATTTAGTATCCTGCTACTTTACCAAATTCATTGATTAGCTCTAGTAGTTTTCTGGTAGCAACTTAAGGATTCTCTATGTATAGTATCATGTCATCTGCAACAGTGACAGCATTACTTGTTCTTTTCTGATTTGGATTCTTTTTATTTCTTTTTCTTCACTGATTGCTGTGGCTAAAACTTCCAAAACTATGTTGAATAATAGTGGTGAAAGTGGGAAACCTTGTCTTGTTCCTGATCTTAGAAGAAGTGCTTTATATTTTTCACCATTGAGAATGAGGTTGGCTGTGGGTTTGTCATATATGGCCTTTATTATGTTGGGGTAAGTTCCCTCTATGCCTACTTTCTGGAGAGTTTTCATCATAAGTTGGTATTGAATTTTTTCAAAAGCTTTTTCTGCATCTATTGCGATTATCATACGGTTTTTATCCTTCAGTTTGTTAATATGGTGTATCACATTGATTGATTTGCGGATATTGAAGAATCCTTGCATTCCTGGGATAAACCCCACTTGATCATGTTGTATGATCCTTTTAATGTGCTGGTGGGTTCTGTTTGCTAGTATTTTGTTGAGGATTTTTGCCTCTATGTTCATCAGTGATATTGGTCTGTAGTTTTCTTTTTTTGTGAGAGCTTTGTCTGGTTTTGGTATCGGGGTGATGGTGGCCTCATAGAATGAGTTTGGGAGTGTTCCTCCCTCTGCTATATTTTGGAAGGGTTTTAGAAGGATAGGTGTTAGCTCTCCTCTAAATGTTTGATAGAATTTGCCATAGAATAGATAGAATTTGATAGAATTCGTGAAGCCATCTGGCCCTGGACTTTTTTTGTTGGAAGATTTTTAGTCACAGTTTCATATGCAGTCCTTGTGAATGGTCTCTTTATATTTTCTATTTCTTCCTGGTTTAGGCTTGGAAGGTTGTGCTTTTCTAAAAATTTGTCCATTTCTTGCAGGTTGTCCATTTTATTGGCATATAGTTGCTTGTAGTAATCTCTCATGATTCTTTGTATTTCTGCAGTGTCAGTGGTTACTTCTCCTTTTTCATTTCTAATTCTGTTGATTTGAGTCTTCTCTCTTTTTTTCTTGATAAGTCTGGCTAGTGGTTTATCAATTTTGTTTATCTTCTCAAAGAACCAGCTTTTAGTTTTATTGATCTTTGCTATCATTTCCTTTATTTATTTTTCCTTTATTTCTGATCCGATCTTTATGATTTCTTTCCCTCTGCTAACTTTGGCAGTTTTTTGTTTTTCTTTCTCTAATTGCCTTAGGTGTAAGTTTAGGTTGTTTATTTGAGATTTTTCTTGTTTCCTGAGGTAGGATTGCGTTGCTATAAACTTCCCTTTTCGATATGCTTTTGCTGTGTCCCATAGGTTTTGGGTCATCGTGTTTTCATTGCCATTTGTTTCTAGATATTTTTTGATTTCCTCTTTGATTTCTTCAGTGATCTCTTGGTTATTTAATAGCATATTGTTTAGCCTCCATGTGTTTGTAATTTTGACAGGTTTTTTTCCAGTAATTGATACTTTATCTCATAGCATTGTGGTGAGTAAAGATACTTGATATGATTTCCATTTTCTTAAATTTACCAAGGCTTGATTTGTGACCCAAGATATGATCTATCCTGGAGGATGTTCCATGAGCACTTGAGAAGAAAGTGTATTCTGTTGTTTCGGATGGAATGTCTTATAAATATCAATTAAGTCAATCTTGTTTGATGTGTCATTTAAAGCTTGTGTTTCCTTATTTATTTTCATTTTGGATGATCTGTCCATTGGTGAAAGTGGGGTGTTAAAGTTCCCTACTATTATTGTGTTACTGTCGATTTCCCCTTTTATGGCTGTTAGTATTTGCCTTATGTATTGAGGTGCTCCTATGTTGGGTTCATAAATATTTACAATTGTTATATCTTCTTCTTAGATTGATGCCTTGATCATTACCTCAGGTCCTGCTTTGTCTCTTGTAATAGTCTTTATTTTAAAGTCTATTTTATCTGATATGAGAATTGCTACTCCAGCTTTCTTTTGATTTCCATTTACATGGAATATCTTTTTCCATTCCCTCACTTTCAGTCTGTATGTGTCCCTAGGTCTGAAGTACGTCTCTTGTAGACAGCATATATATGGGTTTTGTTATTGTATCCATTGAGCCAGCAAACGTCTTTTGGTTGGAGCATTTAATCCATTTACATTTAAGGTAATTATTGATATGTATGTTCCTATTACCATTTTCTTAATTGTTTTGGGATTGTTTTTATAGGTCTTTTCTTTCTCTTCTGTTTCCTGCCTAGAGAAGTTCCTTTAGCATTTATTGTAATGTTGGTTTGGTGGTGCTGAATTCTCTTAACTTTTTCTTGTCTGTAAAGGTTTTAATTTCTCTGTCAAATCTGAATGAGATCCTTGCTGGGTAGAGTAATCTTGGTTGTAGATTTTTCCCTTTCATCACTTTACATATGTCCTGCCACTCCCTTCAGGCTTGCAGAGTTTCTGCTGAAAGATCAGCTGTTAACCCTATGGGGATTCCCTTGTATGTTATTTGTTGCTTTTCCCTTGCTGCTTTTAATATTTCTTCTTTGTATTTACTTTTTGATAGTTTGATTAATATGTGTCTTAGTGTGTTTCTCCTTGGATTTATCCTGTATGGGACTCTCTGAGCTTCCTGAACTTGATTGACTATTTCCTTTCCCATGTTAGGGAAGTTTTCAACTATAATCTCTTTAAATATTTTCTCAGACCCTTTCTTTTTCTCTTCTTCTTTTGGAACCACTATAATTCGAATGTTGGTATGTTTAATGTTGTCCAAGATGTCTCTGAGACTGTCCTCAATTCTTTTCATTCTATTTTCTTTATTCTGCTCTGCAGTAGTTATTTCCACTATTTTATCTTCCAGGTCACTTATCCGTTCTTCTGCCTCAGTTATTGTGCTATTGATTCCTTCTAGAGAATTTTAAATTTCATTTATTGTGCTGTTCATCACTGTTTGTTTGCTCTTTAGTTCTTCTAGGTCTTTGTTAAATGTGTCTTGTATTTTCTCCATTCTATTTCCAAGATCTTGGATCATCTTTACAATCATTACTCTCAATTCTTTTTCAGGTAGACTGACTATTTCCTCTTCACTTGTTTGGTCTGGTGGGTTTTTACCTTGCTCCTTCATCTGCTACGTATTTCTCTGTCTTCTCATTTTGTTTAACTTACTGTGTTTGGGGTCTCCCTTTCACAGGCTGCAGGTTTGTAGTTCCCATTGTTTTTGGTGTCTGCCCTCAGTGGGTTAGGTTGGTTCAGTGGGTTGTGCAGGTTTCTTGGTGGAAGGGACTTGCCCCTGTGTTCTGGTGAGTGGGGCTTGATCTTGTCTTTCTGGTGGGCAGGGCTGCCTCCAGTGATGTGTTTTGGGGTGTCTGTGAACTTAGTATTATTTTAGGCAGCCTCTCTGCTAATGGGTGGGGTTGTGTTCCTATCTTTCTAGTTGTTGGCATGCTGTATCCAACACTGGAGTGTGCTGGTTGTTGAGTGGAGCTGGGTCTTAGTGTTGAGTCAGAGATCTCTGGTAGAGCTCTTGCCAATTGATATTATATGGGGCTGGGAGGTCTCTGGTGGTCCAATGTCCTGAACTCGGCTATTTCACCTCAGAGGCTCAGGCTTGACACCAGGCCGGAGCACCAAGATCCTGTCAGCCACACAGCTCAGAGGAAAAGGGAGAAAAAAAGAAAAGAGGAAAATTAGAAAAAAATAATTAAAATTAAAAAATTATTAAAATAAAAAAAGTAATTAAAACAAAAAGAGAGCAACCAAACCAAGAAACAAAACCACCAATAATAACAAGGGCTAAATACTATACTGAGATAAACATAATAATCAGAAATAAGTCAGTCACAAACAGCAAACCCCAGTTCTACAGTTGCTTCCAAAGGCCAACCCCTCAATTTTGGGTTGATTCATTTTCTATTCAGGTATTCCACAGATGCAGGGTGCATCAAGTTGATTGTGGGGATTTAATCCACTGCTCCTGAGGCTGCTGGGAGAAATTTCCCTTTCTCTTCTTTGTTCACACAGCTCCTGGGGTTCAGCTTTGGTTTCGGCCCCACCTCTGCGTGTAGGTTGCCCTCAGGCTTCTGTTCCTGCCTGGACAGGATGAGGTTAAAGCAGCAGCTGATTAGCGGGCTCTGTCACTCATGCCAGGGGGAGGGAGGAGTATGGTAGTTACAATTGGAATGCTGGGTGTACCTTCAGTGGCAGAGGGCAACGTGACATTGCAACAGCCTGAGGTGCACTGTGTGTTCTCCTAGGGAACTTGTCCCTGGATTACAGGACCCTGACAGTGGCGGGCTGCAAGGCTCCCAGGGGGTGTGGTGTGGATAGTGACCTGTGCTTGCACACAGGATTCTTGGTGGCTGAAGCAGAAGTGTTAGCTCTTCATGCCCGTCTCTGGTGTCCGAGATGATAGCCGTGGCTTGTGCCTGTCTCTGGAGCTTGTTTAGGTGGTGCTCTGCCTTCTATGGGCAGATGGGGAAGGAATCCCCTCTCCTCATCACCTGAAACAATGGTCTCTTGCCTCTTAGGCAGGTCCAGACTTTTTTCTGGGCTCCCTCCCAGCTAGCTGTCATGCACTAGCCCCCCTCATGCTGTGTTCACACAGCCAACCCCAGTCCTCTCCCTGGGATCTGACCTCCAAACCCCAAGCCTCAGCTCCCAGCCCCCACCTTCCCCGGTGGGTGAACAGACAAGCCTCTCAGGCTGGTGAGTGCTGGTTGGCACCAATCCTCTGTGTGGGAATCTCTCTGCTTTGCCCTCTGCACCCGTGTTGCTGTGCTCTCCTCTGTGGCTCTGAAGCTTCCCCCCGCCCTACCCCTGTCTCTGACAGTGAAGGGGCTTCCTAGTGTGTGGAAACTTTTCCTCCTTCAAAGCTCCCTCCCAGAGGTGCAGGTCCCATCCCTATTCTTTTGTCTCATTTTTTTCTTTTTTCTTTTGCCCTACCCATGTACGTGGGGATTTTCTTGCATTTAGGGTAGTCTGAGGTCTTCTGCCAGCGTTCAGTAGGTGGTCTGTAGGAGTTGTTCCACATGTAGATGCATTTTTGTTGTATTTGTTGGAGGATTGTGATCTCCATGTCTTACTCCTCCACCGTTTTGAAGGTCCACCCTCTCTTTAGTCCTTTTGATGGTGACATCCCAATGGGTTAGAGACACATCTATGCCAAATTGAGGAAGGGTCTTCTGTGGGACATAATAACTTTTATAAAATACTTGAAAGGCTGTCACTTGAAGGAGGGGCAGAGTCATTCCTTGTTTCCATAAGCAGCTGTCAGTTATAGGGGAACATGTTTTGGCTCCACAGAAAGATGAACTTGATTATCATCAGAGTTGTCCAAAGACAAAATGGGCTGCCTTGGGAGGCAGTGAGTTTTTGTGGTTGAAGTTGTGCAGGGAGGTTTAGGATGGCCTTTTGGTGGTATGTCATATCAGAGTTTAAGACTAAAGGGTTGGCTGGACGTTGTAGGTCCTTTCTGGTCATGAGAATCAGTAATTCAAAAATATAAAGACTTACATTAATATCTTCTCCCCCACTTCTTTTCTTGCTCCCATCTCTAAACTTCTTTTGCCTTAGTTAAATTTCAAATCCTTCTTCTCTAGTCTTGTTTCCAGCTTCTCGGTGATTGTCATTTTCCCCTTCAATCTTGAGATGGCTCTTTTGCGTAGAGAGTCTGCTTTCTCTTCATTAGCTTATGTTCACCTGGCTGCCCACCAGATGGAGTCAGGATGGAACATTTAGAGCCTTCATCCTCTGGGCCTGGGCCTGGGGGCTTCTAGTATGCAAGTTATGTTTGACAAAGATTTCAAGATGTCATTGGTAAGTGGCTGAGAAACATCGTGGGTGTGGTGTTATTGCCTGACACACTCTGGGTCTGTAGTCTTGCAAAACTCGGAGGGTATAATTAATGCCATACACATACTGTCTAATGTCATCATATATCTGTCAGTGATGGGTCCTCATGGGCGTTTTCTGACTCTTGGTGCTAAGCTTCATGAGTCCCCATCACTGCTTTCCAGGCATGTCATCATTTTGCAGGTTATAATTTGCAAAACAAGAGAGACACCTAATAACATTGCGCCAGTTAAGGTTATTCCAGCGACTTCATTATATGCCATGCATCTTACAAGTTTGTAATTATGCAGTTAAAAAAAATTGCCAAAGGCAGCCACTTGACATAGATATATAGTTCTAGTCCACAAAAATTATTGATATAATTTTGTTTTGCCTTCTTTTATTAAAAAAAAGTAGGTTAAAAAAATCAGTGAGCTTTATCAGTGTACATAGAAATCCCAATGCAGTTGCAGTGCCTGAAGTTTACTGATGTAACATAGGTCGCACCTTGGATCTTAAAAAAGTGTTGATTTGCTGCTCTTGATGCAATGGAAGTAGAGACCCCTGTTCATTTATTGTTGGGGATCTTTATTCTTCCAGGATGCTGCAACTATAGATTGTGCTGAAGATTAAAAAGGTAATGGTGAGGTAGGGATTTGACCAGTGGCAGGCAGCTGGTTCTGAGTCTTCACTGGGGGCAAGTGTGGAATGCTATTACCTAAATTCTGGCCAAAAATTACATTGCTGCAGGGCATCAGATCACTAGCATGGCATCAAATCAACCAGAAAGACAGTTAACCAG
This sequence comes from Eubalaena glacialis, assembly GCF_028564815.1. NCBI lineage: Eukaryota > Metazoa > Chordata > Mammalia > Artiodactyla > Balaenidae > Eubalaena > Eubalaena glacialis. Next base: position 36,833,957 of record NC_083734.1, on the reverse strand, counting down.
GAAACATGCAGCTAATTTCTTTCTGGAGGAAGAGCTCCTTTCACTTTATTCCCCCTGAGAACCCTCACTAGCTAGGAATCCAAGCCAGTGCCAGCCCAGCAGAACTCAGTGACCAGTGGGGAGTCTGTTTTATTGAATCTTCAGGGCCAGAGTTCCCTCCTTGCTTCTTTGCTCTAACTCCTTCCTAGGAAACTCATGTCTATCAAGTTCCAGTCCCTGGATATCCACCTTTAATTTTCTTTTTATTTCATCATGTCTCATTACACCTCAGTTACAATTAGAAAAGTTGTTTTGAGGTTTCTTCTCCCAGGAGATGGATATTAAGTCCTTTCATGTGACTTCTGGCTAATCCATCAACTCAAGCAAAATTGCTGGCTAAAAGGGTATTCAAACTTTAAAACCCTTTCTTTTTTAAAATGAATGTTTAACTTCATAAGTCATGTATACGAAAAGGAATCATTTTCACCCCTTATGAAGATCTAAAAATGAAATATTATGTCTCTCTTTTTTCTTTGCAATTTGAGTATATATTTATCCCCTCAAAAGCCGTGATTCTGAAAAGCTCAGGGTAAATGGAATTCTTTTAAACTATGTCTTATTTCACCACTAGTTTCATCTCTGAGCTTAGATTTTAGCTTAATTCTCTCTGGTGGTCGTTTAGTGAGAGTCCTAATGATCTGCTCCCAGGTTTCACTGTCAAGTAGTTAATGATCTGCAAACCAACCCTTTAATTTAACTAACTCTTGATATTTTCCATGTAAAAAGATTTCAAGGCAAAGAAATGTTCTGTAATGCAACAGATCACACTCAATTTCTATTTGATAAACTCAGATATATGTTTCTTAGATGTTTTTTAATGGAATGTATGAACAACTCAGTGTTAGGAAATCTGGATTTTAGGCTTCACCTTGTGGATAACTTGAAATAAAATCAATATCTGCAGATATTTGACATACATCCTGTTATTCCCTCTCCTTGTCTATGGCAGACGTTGCTAATAGAGCAAGCTAAGATTTCTAGTCAAGCCCAGAGACAGCTTCAGAATTCTTCTCATGGTGGCTCTCTAGGCAGCCCCTGCTAATTGATTAGGGTTACCAGAGATGAAAATTATTTGCCAGTCTAGAGCAAAGCAGTTCTTCCCTTCCAAAATTCTATTGTTGTGTATGATGTGCTATTAATGTCCTTTTTTTTTTTGGAAAAAGATAAAGTTTATAGAAAAATACCATTTCCTTCCATCTGAAGAACTCTGAATTTCCAAAAGTCAAAGTTCTGATTGGGTCTTCATGGGATGTGCTAGAATATCAGGGTCCTGGGGAGGTGCTGCAGAAAGTCAGGGCTGAATAAGACAGAGGTTGACACAGTCTGCCAGCAGTCCTACTGGCTCAGGGACCCAGTGTGAGACACTATCACCTGCAACATTGGAGATTCTGAAAGGGCCCCATACTTGGTTCCAACCCCTCCCAGCCACAGTCTGTGAGCAGTCCTGCTGGTGGGAGATACTCCTGTATGAGCCTCAGGAGATTCTGAAATGGCCCTGTAATCAGCTCGAGCCCTTCCCGCCATGGTCAGGGAGCAGTCCAGCCTACTTGGAACCTTGTGAGGGATATGCCCATCTGTGCCTCCAAAGCCAGGCATGTACCTCAATCATGGCTGTGAACCCTGAAACAGCCCTGAGATTTGGTTCCAGCCTCTCTCAGCCATGGACCAAGGATAGTCTTGTCCACCCAAGGACCCACCCAGCGACCTGGCAAGATCCCTCCCAGACACCTGGCAGGAGCCATACCTGTCCGTGCACCTGGTAATAGGTGATCTGTCTGAGGACCTAATTGTGGGCCCTGAAGTGGACGCTTGTCCCAGTGCCACCCTACTGAATAGGGTCCTGGAGGCAGTGCCATCCACCCAGGGAACAGACAGGATCCATGCCTACCTGAGCTTCTGGTAACAAGCCTGCCAACTGCAGAACCCCCTGCAAACCCAATAACAGCCTCATAACTCAGCCCCAGTGCAACATGACTGTGATTCTAGAGGTAATCCCATCATCCCAGGGAACTGCCAAAACTAGTCTGCAAAGACTGGAAGAGGTGTTTGCTCCTTCAAATACATAGACATCAATGCAAATCTACATAGATCATGAAGAATCAGGTAAATATGACATCATCAAAAGAAACTAATAAAACTCCAGAACTGAGAAATATATCCATGCATATATGATTAACTAATATTTGGTAAGGGAGCCAAGATAATTCAATGGGAAAGATACTCTCTTCAATAAATGATGTTGGGAAAATGGGATATTGACATGCAAAGAATGAAACTGGACCTCTATCCTATAACACTTAAAAAAATTAACTCGAAATGTATGAAAGGCTTAAACATAAGAACTGAAAGTGTAAAACTGCTAAGAAAACATAGAGAAAAGCTCCTTGATGTTGATCTTGGCAACAACTTTTGGGCTATAACACCAAAAGTACAAGAAACAAAAGCAAAAATAAACAAGTGGGGCTATATAAAATTTAAAAAACCTTCTGCACAGCAACAGAAACAATCAACAAAATGAAAAGGCAATCTATAGAATAGGAGAAAATATTTGCAAATAATCTATCTCATAATGGGTTAATATCCAAAATAAAGGTGGACCTCATACAACTCAATAGTAAAAAAATCACATACTGTGATTAAAACATGGGTAAAGGACCTGAATAGACATTAAAAAAAATAGACATACGAATAGCCAGTAGGTACATGAAAAGATGCTCAACATCACTAATCATCAAGGAATGCAAATCAAAACTACAGTGAGGCATCACCTCACACATGTTAGGATAGCTATTATAAAAAAGACAAGAGATAACAAGTGTTGGCAAAGATGTGAAGAAGAGGGAACCCTTGTGGACTGCTGGTGGGAATGTAAATTGGTGCAGGCACTATGAATAATAGTATGGAGTTTCTGCAGAAAATTAAAACTAGAGTTACCATATGATCTGGCAATCCCACTTCTGGGTATATATCTGAAGGAAATGAAATCACTACCTTGAAGAGATATCTGCACTCCCATGTTCATTGCAGCATTATTTACATAGTCAAGGCATGGAAACAACCTAAGTGTCAGTTGACGGGTAAATGGAAAAAGAAAACATAATATACATATATGTGTGCACACATACACATACATACACACAGAGGAATATTATTCAGCCATAAAAAGGAAGGAAATCTGCCATTTGTGACAACATGGATGGACCTTGAGGACATTATGCTAAGTGAAATAAAAGTCAGACAGAGAAAGACAAACACTGTGTGATTTCAATTATATGTGGAATCTAAAAAGCCTGAACTCATAGAAACAGAGTAGATTGGTGGTTGCCAGGGGCTGGGGGTGGAGGGGATGGGTGTTGATGGTCAAAGGGTACAAAATTCTAGTTATAAGAGAAATAAGTTCTAAGGATGTAATGTACAGCATGGTGACTATCATTAACATTACTGCATTGTATATTTGAAAGAACTAAGAGATTAGATCTAAATGTTCTCACCACACACTAAAAAGGAAACTATGTGATGTGATGGATGTGTTAACTAATATTGTAATCATTTTGTAATGTATACATATATCAAATCATCCTGTTGTACACCTTAAACTTATACAATGTTATATGTCAAATATATCTCAATAAAGCTGGAAATAAAAGGGAGGGGGGAGACAGAACCCAAGGACACTGACAAAACTACAGTGAATAGCTTAGAGATCCGATACCCAGTGTTAAAATGGCTGTGAAATATTCAAGTTGTTGGAGCAGGTGTTGGAATTCAGAGAGCCTAGTTCAGGGTTTGATAGTGGACATGTAAACAGAAGAAGGCCAGCAATATTTAGGAGGTTAAGGCGCCCATTTTCACATCCCTTCACAGCAAATTTTCAGTTAGTGAACAGGGGCACAGAGCACAGAGAATAATATTTAGCTTCCAGGGGTTGAGGGCTTGCAAATGAAGGGAGTTGTCAGATCTCCCGAGCCAAAGAGGGTGGGCTTGAGTGAGGGTTATGGTTGAGATGGGGAGCTAAAAAGGAAGAGCTGCAATCCCATGTAAATGCAAGAACTCAGGGTTTATCCCTAGCACATTAAATACCAGGGCCAGGACAGAGATGCTAAACTTGATGTTAAACTCTACAGGGAGGGTCTGGAGAATGCTGGGACTGTCACCAACCTTGGCAAGGATCTTACAGCACTCATGCCCCAGGAGTGTGTGCACATAAAACCAAGGATCCACCTGACTTGCAAACATATCCTGCAGTATAGCTAGCTCTCTCAGGGTAAAACTTGATAGAAGTGTCCAGTGTTTGGGATGCAGGGGTCTTCCCCAAGCTATTTCAGAGATGCTGAAGACTGAGGGCATGTAACTCATAAATCTTGTGGAAAAAGTTCTTTGATTGAATTGGGTGGGAGATTGAGTTCAATAGGAAGCCTGGGTAGTGGTTATTCTTTTCCTAGTTGTCTCTTGATATTCTCAGGGGACTGAGCACAAGTAAAGGTCTCATAATGGATACAGAACTACCCAGAAAACAGGCAGTTTGACATGCTCTTTCATAATCATTGCCACTTAACAGAGGAAAATCCTTTCCCCATAATGGCCTGGGTTGGGAAAAGGACTCTTCTTCCTTTTTTGGACCCAATTTGATGTGGCACATTTTGGGTCTGTTTGCAGTCATATCTGCATCTACTTGGGGATCAGGTTTCACTATCAATGTTCTTAGTGCAGCAAATCTCAATCCTGGCTGCATATTACAGTCACTGGATGAGATTTTAAAAAACAATCCTGTGGTAAGTAATCTCTTATCATCCCTTAAAATTCTATAATTTGATTAATGAGAAGCCCAGGGATAATTTTTTTAATTGAAGTATACTTCAATTGATAAGCAGTTGATTTACAATATTATATTAGTTTCAGGTGTACAGCATAGTGATTCAGTATTTTTAAAGATTATACTCCATTAAAAGTTATTATAAGATAATGGATACAATTCCCTGTGAAATAAAATATATCCTTGTTGCCAAACTATTTTACACATAGTAATTTGTATCTTTTAATCTCATATCCTTATCTTGCCTATCCACCTTCCCTCTCCCCAAAGGTAATCATTAGTTTTCTATATCTGTGGGTCTGTTTCTGTTTTGCTGTACGTATTTGTTTGCTTTATTTTTTAGATTCTACATATAAGGGATGTCATACTGTATTTGTCTTTGTCTGACTTATTTTACTAAGAATAATGTTCTCTAGGTCCATCCATGTTGCTGCAAATGACAGAATTTCATTATTTTTCATGGTGGACTAATATTCCATTATATATCATGTATAATGTGATATATATCACATCTTCTTTATCCATTCATCTGTTGATGGACACTTGGGTTGCTTCCATATCTTGGCTACTGTGACTAGCACTGCTATGAATATTAGGGTGCATGTATCTTTTCACATTAGTGTTTTCATTTTTTCTGGATATGTACTCAGGAGTAGAATTGCTGGATCATATGGTAGTTCTGTTTTTAGTTTTTTGAGGAACCTCCATACTGTTTTCAAAAGTGGCTGCACCAATTTACTTTCCCACCAACCATGTAAAGTTTTCCCTTCATCCTCGCCAACATTTGATATTTGTGGTCTTTCTGATGATAGCCATCTGAGCGCTCTAAGGTGATATCTCATTGTTTTTTTTTTTGATTTGCAAGTCTCTAAAGATTAGCTCTAAAGCTCTAAAGATTAGCTCTAAAGACATTGAGCATCTTTTCATGTGCCTGTTAGCCATCTGTATGTCTTCTCTGGAAAATATCTGTTCAGGTCTTCTTCCCATTTTTTGATTGTGTTTTTATTTTTTTGATATCGAGGTGTATGAGCTGTTTATATATTTTGAATATTAACTCCTTGTTGATCATATCATTTACAAATATTTTTCTCCCACTCCATAGGTTGTCTTTTGGTCTGTCAATGGTTTCCTTTTCTGTGCAAAAGATTTTAAGTTTAATTAGGTCCCATTTGTTTATTTTTGCTTTTATTTCTTTTGCCTAGGGGACAGATACAAAAAATTATTGCTATGATTTATGTCAAAGAGTGTTCTGCCTATGTTCTTGTCTAGGAGTTTTATGCCTTTAGGTCTTTAAACCATTTTGTGTTTATTTTGTATATGGTGTGGGGAAATGTTCTAATCTCACTGTTTTACATGTGGCTGTCCAGTTTTCCCAGCACCACTTATTGAAAAGACAGTCTTTTCTCTACTGGATATTCTTGCCTCCTTTGTTGAAGGTTAATTGAACATAAGTATGTGGGTTTATTTCTGGACTCTATTTTGTTCCATTGATTTTTGTGTCTGTTTTTGTGATAGTACCATGCTGTTTTGATTGCTGTAATTTTGTAGTATAGTCTGAAGTCAGGGCGCATGATACCTCCAGCTTTATTCTTTTTTTCAAGATTGCTTTGGCAGTTAATGGTCTTTTGTGGTTCCATGTGAATTTTAGGATTATTTGTTCTAGTTCTGTGAAAAATGTCTTGAGTCTTTTGATAGGGATTGCGTTAAGTCTGTAGATTAAGCAATCTATGGCCATTTTAACAATATTCATTCTTCCAATCCAAGAGCATGGGATATCTTTCCATTTCTTTGTATCATCTTCAATTTCCTTCATTAATGTTTTATAGTTTTCAGAGTATAGGTCTTTCACCTCTTTGGTTAAATTTATTACTAGGTATTTTATTCTTTTTTGGTGAAACTTTAATAGGGATTTTTTTTTAACTTTCTCTTTCTGACTGTTCATTGTTAGTGTAGAGAAAAGCAACAAATTTCTGTATATCAATCTTGTATCCTGCAACTTTGCTAAATTCATTTATTATTTCTAATAGTTTTTTTGGTGGAGGTTTTAGAATTTTCTATATAAAGTATCATGTTATCTGCAAATAGTGACAGTTTTACTTCTTCCCTTCCAATTTGGATGATTTTTATTTCTTTTTCTTATCTGATTGCTGTGGCTAGGACTTCCAATATTATATTAAATAAAGGTGGCAAGAATGGGCATCCTTGTGTTGTTTCTGACTTTTGAGGAAAAGCTTTCAGCTTTTCACCATTGAGTATGATGTTAGCTGTGGGTTTGTCATAAATGGCTTTTATTATGTTGAGATTTATACCCTCTATAGTCACTTTGATGAGAGTTTTAAATGGATGTTGAATTTTGTAAAATGCTATTTCTGTGTTGATTGAGATGATCAGGTGATTTTTATCTTTCCTTTTGTTAATGTGGTGTATTGATTGATTAGTGAATATTGAACTATCCTTTCATCCCTAGAATAAATCCAACTTGATCATGGTGTATGATGCTTTTTACATATTGTTGGATTCAGTTTGTTAATATTTTGTTGAGTGTTTTTTGCATCTATATTCATCAAAGATATTGGCTTGTAATTTTCTTTTTTTTGTCTGGTTTTGGTATCAGGGTAATGGTAGCCTTGGAGAATGAATTTGTGAGTGTCCCATCTTCCAATTTTTTGGAATAGCTTGAGAAGGATAGGTATTAGCTCTGTTTGATATGTTTGGTTGTATTCCCCTGTGAATCTGTCCAGTCCCAGACTTTTGTTTGTTGGGAGTTTTTTTTTAATTAAAAATTGAATTTCACTCTTAGTGATTAGTTTGTTCAAATTGTCTGTTTTGTTCTTTTTTTTAAAACATCTTTATTAGAGTATAATTGCTTTACAATGGTGTGTTAGCTTCTGCCATACAACAAAGTGAACCAGCTATACATATACACACATCCTCATATCTCCTCCCTCTTGCTTCTCCCTCCCACCCTCCCTATCCCACCCCTCTAGGTGGACACAAAGCACCTAGCTGATCTCCCTGTGCTATGTGGCTGCTTCCTACTAACAAATGTAAAATAGATAGCTAGTAGGAAGCAGTCTGTTTTGTTCTTGATTCAGTTTTGGCATGTTGTATGTTTCTAGAAACTTGTCCATTTCTTCTAGGTATTTTTAAAAGCTTCCCAGGTAAGTCTAATATGTACTAGGGTTGAGAATCTTGTTGAGAATCTCTGGGTTAGTTACTAGGTTTTGAAAACAGTGGTTAGTTCTGACAAAGACTGGAGTTAATTATAGGCCAAAAAGAAAATATTAAATGGGGCATTGACCCCTGTAGTCTGAGCATACTAATATGTTGATGGACCCATCTGAAACACAGCCAAACTTACTAGAATAAACAACTTCATTTTATTCTCCCACCAGTAGGCTGAGTGGTGGGAGAAGAGGTTGTGGTACAACCATCCTAGGCCACAGTACAGCGCTGCAGTCTGTTATAATGCATTTCCTGCTACATTTATTCCCTGTCTCCTTGTTCCAAAACAACGTTTAATCACCACCCTCCCTTTTTGACAGTACCTTACTGAAGAAACTTTTCCATACCCCAAATGCACATATCTTAAGTGTACAGCTAGATGAATTTTTACCATGTGACCACCACCCAGGTCAAGATATGGAACATTACCATCACCCCAGAAAGTTCCCTTGTGCCTCTTTCCAGCTGATATCACATCCATAAGTAACCACTCTTATGATGAAAAGTCCACTGACATTTGAATTGGTTGACTTCTATAGGCAAGGTGTTGTTTTCCCTGGCTGCTTCAAGATTTTTTCTTGTTTTTTTTTAATTGAAGTATAGTTAATTTAAAATGATGTGTTAAGTTCAAGTGCACAGAAAAGTGATTCAGTTATATGTATATGTGTGTGTGTGTGTGTATATATATATATATATATATATATATATATATATTCATTCTTTTAAAGATTTTTCCATTATAGGTTATTATTAAAATATTGAGTATAGTTCTCTGTGCTATACAGTAGGTTCTTGTTGTTTACCTATTTTATATATAGTAGTGTGTATATATTAATCCCAAACTCTTAATTTATCTCTCCTCCCCTAACACTACTATCCCCTTTGGTAACCATAAGTTATTTTCTATGTTTGTGAGTCTATTTCTGTTTTGTAAATAAGTTCATTTTTATCATTTAAAAAATATTCCATATATAAGTGATATCACATGATATTGTCTTTCTCTGTCTGACTTCACTTAATATGATAAGTCCATCCATGTTGCTGCAAATGGCATTATTTCAATCTTTTTTGTTATGGTTGGGTAATGTTCCATTGTATATATATACCACATCTTTATCCATTCATCTGTCAGTGGACATTTAGCTGGAGAAAAATAATTTGAAAAGATACATGCATCCCAAAGTTCATAGAAGCACTATTTACAATGGCCAAGACATGGAAGCAACCTAAAGATTTTTTTCATTGTTTTTAGTTTTCAGAAGTTTAATTATAATGTGTCTCAGAGTGGATTTCTTGGAGTTGAACCTATTTGGGATTCATTTAGCTTCTTAAATCTGTAGGCTTATGTCACTTGAAAAAGCTGGGAAATTTTCAGCCATTAATTCTTTAAGTATTTTTTCAGCCCTGCCTTCTTTCTCTTCTCTTTTTAGGACTCCAGTGCCATCAGGGTTACATCTTCTGTTATAGTCTTACAGATCCTGAGAGTCTGTTCTTTTTTTTTTTTTTTCAGTCTATTTTATCTCTGTTATTCAGATTGTGTAATTTCCATTGTTCTCTCTTCTTGTTCACTGCTTCTTTTCTCTGTCCTCTCTATTCTGCTGCTGGCCATTGACTGAGTTTATGTTTTCATTGTTGTATTCTTCAATACTATATTTTCCATCTGGTCTTTATAACTTCTATTTCTTTGCTAAGGCTTTCAACTTTTTTCAAGATGTGCATAATTGCTTGTTGATAATTTTTAAATCATAGTTGCATTAAAATTTTTGTCAGATTATTCTAACATTTCTGCCATCTCTCACTGAAATCTATTGATTGTTTTTATTCAGTCATTTTGAGATGTTTCTGGTTCTTGGCATGGTGTGTGATTTTCTGTTGAAACATGGACATTTTCATATTATGTTCTGAGACTCTAGATTTTATTTAAACACTTTAGCTTGCTTTCTTTGATACTACTCTGGCAGGGGAAGGGGAGTTACCACCTCATAGTGACGGGTGGAGGTATAATACCAAATTCTCTATTTAACCTCTGTTGACACCCAATGCAGGGGAAGCACCTTGTTACTGTTGAGTAGGGATGGTTCCAACTGACACAGTGGTGGAGGAAGGCTCATTACTAGTTGGTAGGGATGAAAGCTCTGGCTGGAAGTCTAGGCTTACTGATGTGGGTGGGGTGGGGCTACAGGTTTTTTCTTTTTCTTTTTTTCTTTCTGTTGAATTGGTTGAAATAGAATTGTTATTGTCTACAAGTTTTCTGTTTTCTGAACAGGCCCATTTCCTGCTCCTTTTGTTAAAGAGGTCAGGTTATTGCTAGGACTTTTGTTGTTTGTACGTGTTGGCATTTTGAGCTGCCAGTTCTTTGGTTCCAAGTCTGGGATACATGAGGCAAAAAGAGAACCCAGGGAACTCAACACTGTGTCATTCCTTAGTTCCTGAGGTCCCTAGCTAGTCTACTTGTTTTCCTTATCTTTCAGAATCTTCTATTTGTTTTACATATAATGTAGAATATTTTTAGATGTACTTAACAGGAGAGTTATGGAAAGTATATGTACTCCATCTTCTTGGAAGTGGAAATTTTATTTTTCTTTAGTTTTTGAAGCATATTTTTGCTGTATACAGAATTCAAATTCACAACTTTTTTCCTTTTAAGCATTTAAAATATGTAATTTCATTGTTCTCTGGCTTCCACTGTTTCCAAAGAGAAGTTGTTCATTGTTGTTATACCCCTGAATGCAATATGTCTTTTTCCTTCTGGCTGTTTTTAAGATTTTCTCTTTATCTGCTCTTAAGCATTTTGACTATGAGATATTAGTTGTAGAATTCTTAGCACATATTTTGCTTAGGGTTTTTAGAGCTTCTTGAATCTTCAGGTGGACAACTTTAATCAATTTTGGAAAATTATTGCTTACTATCTCTTCAAACATTTTGAACATTCAAATAGTTTCTCTTTTCTATCTTTATGAGACTCCAGTTATGTATGATATTGTCTTAGACATCTCTGATGCTTTTTTCTCCCCACCCTCTCATATTATTTTTGTATTCTCTATGCTTTAGCTTGGATGATTTCTATTTGCCTGTCTTTAAGTTCATTAATCTTGTCTTCTGCTGTGTCCAGTCTGTTATGAAGCCCATTCAATGAGTTCTTCAATTCATTTACTTTATTTTTTTTAGTTTAGTTATTTTTTGGTTTCTGTTTATCTATGGAAATTCTCCATATTTTCAACCAATTTGTTGATATTTTCCTCTAATTTATTTACCATATGTATAATAGTTATTTTAAAGATATTTTCTCTTTATTCTAACATCTCAGTCATCTGTGAGTCTGCTTGTGTTGATTGCTTTTTCTCCTAGGTTATGGGCACATTTTATAAAAGAAAATAATAGAGTCTGATAATATTTTCCCCCAGAAAGCAATCACCCTTTCTTCCATCAAGCAGCTAGGGGAAGGAATGATCTGTTTTATCTACTTGGGACTTGAGCTAGGTTGGGTCTTATTTGTTGTATAATTAGCTTCAGGTCTCCTCTGTTTCAACATAGGTTGACAATGGGATCAAGTCTCTCCCTCCATCAGAGCTTTGGGATCTAAATACTGTGAGTTCATAAAAGATCCTTCCTGGCTTTCTAGCCCAGACCTTGCTTCTGCACAACTACTTCCTAAGCAAAACTTCCATGGGGGAAATTGGCTGGCATAGAGAACTATCTTAACATTTGAAGTTCCTCCATATGCTCTATCAGCTCACATGTGGTCATTTGGCTGGTTTTTCCTTACCTCAGCTAAGTCCCTAAATCTCTTGCAAATCTGATCCTTTCCTGCCTTGCCTTGACTTGGATAGATGCCTCCAGAGACAAAAGTGATTGCCAGTTTTACTCATCTACTAAGGGCTTGTTCTTCTCTGGAATTTAATTCATTCAGAATTCTTTGCATTCATGGCTATTTGATGGTTCTAAAGTGTGTTTTCTCATTGTTATGGTAAAAGCAATGGTCTCTTGTAACTTTCTACATCCTACCCAAATTTTTTTTTGGAAAAAACAAGATCAGTGGACATTCTCTTTTCCTTTACAGGCCTCAAGTTGAGTAATAGATTCTTGAAATAAGACTGTGAGTGAATGGCTCAGAACTCTAAGATACAGACATTCATCGTAAGTGTTTTGGAACACTTTACTTCCTGCTTAAGATGACATTGAATAATAAAGACAAATATCATATGATATTGCTTATATATGGAATCTAAAAAATGGGTACAAATGAACTTATTTACAAAACTCTACAGAAGTAGAGTCACAGAGGTAGAAAGCAAACTTACAGTTACCAGGGGATAAGGGGTGGGGAGTGATAAATTGAGAGTTTGGGATTGACATATACACTCTACTATATATAAAATAGATAACTAATAAGAACATACTGTAAAGCACAGGAAACTCTACTCAATACTCTGTAATGGCCTATATGAGAAAATAATCTAAAAAAAGAATGGATATAGGTATAGGTATAATGGATTCACTTTGTTGTACAGCAGAAACTAACACAACATTGTAAATCAACTATACTCCATTAAAAATTCAAAAGAAAACAATCAGAATTTGGCAACAGTGCATTATCAGCTCTCTATGGGTGTGATCTCTCTCCTTGAACTGTTTGCAGTATTTGCACAGAGCTAGAGAGTACCCTATCCCAGTCCATTTTATGAGCGGCACATAGAAGGGCAGTCCACCAATAAGCTCTGCTGACATGACCAAGTCACTCCTGCTGCTTCTTCATGTAATCTGCTTGTTTTATAGTCAGGGTGATTTGCAATGACATCATCCAATTACAGCTTTTCCTTTCTCCTTTTGGGAACTGAGAGTTGATAATTCTAAATTCTGAATACTCTACTGGAGACTTTACAAATTAACAAGTTCACGAAAGAAAGATTGTGGAGCTCACAGGCATCCACTCACTTCCCTGTGGTAATCTGTATAAATTAACTGCTCTTTTGGTGTTCTAGTGAATATTTACCAAGTTCGTAGAAGAAAGTACTGTCTCATGGCAAAGAGCCAAGGCTTCATCAAGGGCGTCTATATTGTAATTAACTACTATATGGCTATTTACTAGACTTTAAGTTCCTTGAAGGTAGGGATTATACTTGTTTCACTCTTTTAAAAAAGTTTTTTTTAACATCTTTATTGACGTATAATTGCTTTATAATGGTGAGTTAGTTTCTGCTTTATAACAAAGTGAATCAGCTATACATATACATATATCCCCATATTTCCTCCCTCTTGCATCTCCCTCCCACCCCTCTAGGTGGTCACAAAGCACCAAGCTGATCCCCCTGTGCTATGTGGCTGCTTCCGACTAGCTATCTGTTTTACATTTGGTAGTATATGTAAGTCCATGCCACTCTCTCACTTCATCCCATCTTACCCTTCCCCTCCCGATGTCCTCAAGTCCATTCTCTACTTCTGCGTCTTTATTCCTGTCCTGCCCCTAGGTTCTTCAGCACCATTTTTTTTTTTATTCCATATATATGTGTTAGCATACGGTATTTGTTTTTCTCCTTCTGACTTACTTCACTCTGAATGACAGTCTCTAGGTCCATCCACCTTGCTACAAATAACTCAATTTCATTACCTTTTATGGCTGAGTAATATTCCATTGTTTATATGTGCCACATCTTTATCAATTCATCTGTCGATGGACACTTATGTTGCTTCCATGTCCTGGCTATTGTATATAGAGCTGCAATGAACATTGTGGTACATGACTTCTTTTGAATTATGGTTTTCTCAGGGTATATGCCCAGTAGTGGGATTGCTGGGACATATGGTAGTTCTATTTTTAGTTTTCTAAGGAACCTCCATACTGTTCTCATAGTGGCTGTATCAATTTACATTCCCACGGACTGTGCAAGAGAGTTCCCTTTTCTCCACACCTTCTCCAGCATTTATTGTTTGTAGATTTTTTAGTGATGGCCATTCTGACTGGTGTGAGGTGATACCACATTGTAGTTTTGATTTGCATTTCTCTAATGATTAGTGATGTTGAGCATTCTTTCATGTGTTTGTTGGCAATCTGTATATCTTCTTTGGAGAAATGTCAATTTAGGTCTTCTGCCCATTTTTGGATTGGGTTTTTGGTTTTTAGATATTGAGCTGCATGAGCTGCTTGTAAATTTTGGAGATTAATCTTTTGTCAGTTGCTTCGTTTGCAAGTATTTTCTCCCATTCTGAGGGTTGCTTTTTTGTTTAGTTTATGTTTTTCTTTGCTGTGCAAAAGCTTTTAAGTTTCATTAGGTCCCATATTTTTATTTTGATTTTATTTCCATTTCTCTAGGAGGTGGGTCAAAAAGGATCTTGCTGTAATTGATGTCATAGAATGTTGTTCTTATGTTTTCCTCTAAGAGTTTTAGAGTGTCTGGCCTTACATTTAGGTCTTCAATCCATTTTGAGTTTATTTTTGTGTATGGTGTTAGGGAGTGTTCTAATTTCATTCTTTTACATGTAGGTGTCCAGTTTTCCCAGCGCCACATATTGAAGATGCTGTCTTTCTTCCATTGTATATTCTTGCCTCCTTTATCAAAAATAAGGTGACCATATGTGCTTGGGTTTATCTTTGGGTTTTCTATCTTGTTCCATTGATCTATATTTCTGTTTTTGTGTCAGTACCATGCTGTCTTGATTACTGTAGCTTTGTAGTATAGTCTGAAGTCTGGGAGCCTGATTCCTCCAGCTCCGTTTTTTTTTCTCAAGATTGCTTTGGCTATTCGGGGTCCTTTGTGTTTCCATAAAAATTGTGAAATTTTTTGTTCTAGTTCTGCAAAAAATGCCATTGGTAGTTTGCTAGGGATTGCATTGAATCTGTAGATTGCTTTGGGTAGTATAGTCATTTTCACAATGTTGATTCTTCCAATCCAAGAACATGGCATATCTCTCCATCTGTTTGTATCATCTTTGATTTCTTTCATTAGTGTCTTATAGTTTCCTGCATACAGGTCTTTTGTCTCCTTAGGTAGGTTTATTCCTAGGTATTTTATTCTTTTTGTTGCAGTGGTAAATGGGAGTGCTTCCTTAATTTATCCTTCAGAGTTTTCATCATTAGTGTATAGGAATGCAAGAGATTTCGGTGCATTAATTTTGTATCCTAGTACTTTACCAAATTCATTGATTAGCTCTAGTAGTTTTCTGGTAGCATCTTTAGTATTCTCTATGTATAGTATCATGTCATCTGCAAACAGTGACAGCTTTACTTCTTCTTTTCCAATTTGGATTCCTTTTATTTCTTTTTCTTCTCTGATTGCTGTGGCTACAACTTCCAAAAGTATGTTGAATAACAGTGGTGAGAGTGGACAACCTTGTCTTTTTCCTTATCCTAGAGGAAATGGTTTCAGTTTTTCAACATTGTGAACAATGTTGGCTGTGGGTTTGTCATATATGGCCTTTATTATGTTGAGGTAAATTCCCTGTATGCCTAGTTTCTGGAGGGGTTTGATCATAAAAAGATGTTGAATTTTGTCAAAAGATTTTTCTGCATGTATCGAGATGATCATATGGTTTTTCTCCTTTGGTTTTTTAATATGTTTTATCACACTGATTGGGGTATATCAAAGAATCCTTGCATTCCTGGGATAAACCCCACTTGAGCATGGTGTATGATTGTTTTGTTGTGCTGTTGGATTCTGTTTGCTGGTATTTTGTTGAGGATTTTTGCCTCTATGTTCATCAGTGATATTGGCCTGTAGTTTTCTTTTTTTTTAAATTAATTAATTAATTAATTAATTTATTTTTGGTTGTGTTGGGTCTTCGTTTCTGTGCGAGGGCTTTCTCTAGTTGCGGCGAGTGGGGGCCACTCTTCATCGTGGTGCGCGGGCCTCTCACTATCGCGGCCTCTCTTGTTGCGGAGCACAGGCTCCAGACGCGCAGGCTCAGTAGTTGTGGCTCACAGGCCCAGTCGCTCCGCGGCATGTGGGATCCTGCCAGACCAGTGCTTGAACCCATGTCCCCTGCATTGGCAGGCAGATTCTCAACCACTGCACCACCAGGGAAACCCAGGCCTGTAGTTTTCTTTGTTTGTGACATCTTTGTCTAGTTTTGGTATCAGGGTGGGGGTGTCCTCCTAGAATGAGTTTGGAAGTGTTCCTCCCTCTGTTATATTTTGGAAGCGTTGAGAAGGATAGGTGTTAGCTCTTCCCTAAATGTTTGATAGAATTTGCCTGTGAAGTCATCTGGTCCTGGGCTTTTGTTTGTTGGAAGATTTTTAACCTCAGTCTCAATTTCAGTGCTTGTGATTGGTCTGTTTATATTTTCTATTTCTTCCTGGTTCAGTCTCGGAAGGTTGTGCTTTTCATAGAATTTGTCCATTTCTTCCAGGTTGTCCATTTTATTGGTATATAGTTGCTTGTAATACTCTCTCATGACCCTTTGTATTTCTGTAGTGTCAGTTTTTACTTCTCCTATTCATTTCTAATTTTATTGATTTGAGTCTTCTCCCTTTTTTTCTTGATGAGTCTGGCTAATGGTTTATCAATTGTGTTTATCTCTCAAAGAAGCAGCTTTTAGTTTTATTGATCTTTGCTATTGTTTCCTTCATTTTTTCCCCCCACTTATTTCTGATCTGTTCTTTATGATTTCTTTCCTTCTGCTAACTTTGGGGTTTTTTTTGTTCTTCTTTCTCTAACTGCTTTAGGTGTAAGATTATTTGAGATGTTTCTTGTTTCTTGAGGTATGATTGTATTGCTCTAAACTTCACTCCTAGAGCTGCATTTGCTGCATCCCATAGGTTTTGGATCATCATGTTTTCATTGTCTTTTGTTTCTAGGTTTTTTTGATTTCATGTTTGATTTCTTCATTGATCTCTTGGTTATTAAGTAGTGTATTCTTTTTTTTTTTTTGAAAGAGCTCCTGACTTATTTATTTATTTATTTATTTATTTTTTGGCTGTGTTGGGTCTTCATTTCTATGCAAGGGCTTTCTCTAGTTGTGGCAAGCGGGGGCCACTCTTCAGCACGGTGCGCGGGCCTTTCACTGTTGTGGCCCTCTTGTTGCAGAGCACAGGCTCCAGATGTGCAGGCTCAGTAGTTGTGGCTCACGGGCCTAGTTGCTCCGTGGCATGTGGGATCTTCCCAGACCAGGGCTCGAACCCGTGTCCCCTGCATTGGCAGGCAGATTCTCAACCACTGCTCCACCAGGGAAGCCCTAAGTAGTGTATTCTTTAGCTTACATGCATTTGTATTTTTTACAGATTTTTTCCTGTAATTGATATCTAGTCACATAGCGTTGTAGTCAGAAAAGATACTCGATATGATTTCAATTTTCTTAAATTTACCAAGGCTTGATTTGTGACACAAGATATGATCTATCTTGGAAAATGTTCCATGAACACTTGAGAAGAATGTGTATTCTGTTGTTTTTGGATGGAATGTCCTATAAATATCAATTAAGTCCATCTTGTTTAAAGTATCATTTAAAGCTTGTGTTTCGTTATTTATTTTCATTTTGGATGATCTGTCCATTGGTGAAAGTGGAGTGTTAAAGTTCCCTCCTATTATTGTGTTACTGTTGATTTCCTCTTTTATGGCTGTTAATATTTGCCGTATGTATTGAGGTGCTCCTATGTTGAGTTCATAAATATTTACAATTGTTATATCTTCTTTCTGGATTGATCCCTTGATCATTACGTACGGTCCTTCTTTGTCTCTTGTAATAGTTTTTATTTTAAAGTCTATTTTGTCTGATATGAGAATTGCTACTTCAGCTTTCTTTTGATTTCCATTCACATGGAATATCTTTTTCCATCCCCTCACTTTCAGTCTGTATGTGTCCCTAGGTCTGAAGTGGGTCTCTTTTAGACAGCATATATGGGTCTTGTTTTTGTATCCATGCAGCCAGTCTATGGTTGACGCATTTAATCCATTTACATTTAAGGTAATTATCGATATGTATGTTCCTATGACCATTTTCTTAATTGTTTTGTGTTTGTTTTTGTAGATCCTTTTCTTCTCTTGTGTTTCCCACTTAGAGAAGTTCCTTTAGCATTTGTTGTAGAGCTGGTTTGGTGGTGCTGAATTCTCTTAGCTTTTGCTTGTCTGTAAAGCTTTTGATTTCTCCATCAAATCTGGATGAGATCCTTGCCGGATAGAGTAATCTTGGTTGTAAGTTCTTCCCTTTTATCACTTTAAGTATATCATGCCACTCCCTTCTGGCTTGTAGAGTTTCTGCTGAGAAATCAGCTGTTATCCTTATGGGAGTTCCCTTGTATGTTATTTGTCATTTTTCCCTTGCTGCTTTCAATATTTTTTCTTTGTCTTTAATTTTTGCCAATTTGATTACTATGTGTCTCGGCGTGTTTCTCCTTGGGTTTATCCTGTATGGGACTCTCTGCTTTTCCTGGACTTGGGTGGCTATTTCCTTTCCCATGTTAGGGAAGTTTTGACTATAATCTCTTCAAATATTTTCTCGAGTCCTATCTCTCTCTCTTCTCCTTCTGGGACCCCTATGATGCGAATGTTGTTGTGTTTCATGTAGTCCCAGAGGTCTCTTAGACTGTCTTCATTTCTTTTCATTCTTTTTTCTTTATTCTCTTCCTCAGCAGTGAATTCCACCATTCTGTATTCCAGGTCACTTATCCGTTCTTCTGCCTCAGTTTTTCTACTATTGATTCCTTCTAGTGTGTTTTTCATTTTAGTTATTGTATTGTTCATCTCTGTTTTTTTGTTCTTTAATTCTTCTAGGTCTTTGTTAAACATTTCTTGCATCTTCTCCATCTTTGCCTCCATTCTTTTTCTGAGGTCCTGGATCATCTTCACTATCATTATTCTGAATTATTTTTCTGGAAGGTTGCCTATCTCCACTTCATTTAGTAGTTTTTCTGGGGTTTTCTCTTGTTCCTTCATCTGGTACATAGCCCTCTGCCTTTTCATCTTGTCTATCTTTCTGTGAATGTGGTTTCTGTTCCACAGACTGCAGGATTGTAGTTCTTCTTGCTTCTGTTGTCTTCCCTCTGGTGGATGAGTCTATGGAAGAGGCTTGTGTAAGTTTCCTAATGGGAGGGACTGGTGGTGGGTAGAGCTGACTGTTGCTCTGGTGGGCAGAGCTCAGTAAAACTTTAATCCACTTGACTGTTGATGGGTGGGGCAGGGTTCCCTCCCTATTGGTTGTTTGGCCTGAGGCAACGCAACATTGGAGCCTACCTGGGCTCTTTGGTGAGGCTAATGGTGGAGTCTTGGATGGTCACACCAAGGAGTACTTCCCAGGACTTCTGCTGCCAGTGTCCTTGTCCCCATGTTGAGCCACATCCCCCCACCCCCATCTCAGCAGGAGACCCTCCAGCACTAGCAGGTAGGTCTGGTTCAGTCTCCCCTGTGGTCACTGCTCCTTCCCTTAGGTCCTGATGTGCACACTACTTTGTGTGTGCTCTCCAAGAGTGGAGTCTCTGTTTCCCCCAATCCTGTCGAAGTCCTGCAATCAATTCCCACTAGACTTCAAAGTCTGATTCTCTAGGAATTCCTCCTTCTGTTGCCAGACCCCCAGGTTGGGAAGCCTGATGTGGGGCTCAGAACCTTCACTCCAGTGGGTGGACTTCTGTGTTGTAAGTGTTCTCCAGGTTGTGAGTCACCCACCCAGCAGTTATGGGATTTGATTTTATTGTGATTGCGCCCCTCCTACCGTCTCATTGTGGCTTCTCCCTTGTCTTTGGATGTGAGGTATCTTTTTTGGTGAGTTCCAGTGTCTTCCTGTTGATGATTGTCCAGCAGCTAGTTGTGATTCTGGTGTTCTCGCAAGAGGGAGTGAGAGCACGTCCTTCTACTCTGCCATCTTGGTTCCTCCTTGGACTTTACTTTTATTATCTTTCTTTTCCTAGTATCCTAGTATCTCCTAATATTTTGTTGAATAATTTATGAAAACTGGGTATAACATTTAAATTTTAAGAGCTTATTATTGTTCTCTAATTGTTTTCTTTAAGAAGATAGTGGTCTATCTTACTTCATTCTCTGAAGTAGTTAATTATAATTTTCTTGAAATTTTCTCTTGCCTTTTTTCCTATTTTTTTTCTTTTTCTGATTCCTTTCTTCCTGTTTGTTTTAGCCTCTTTCAAGTTTCCAGCTGCACCTAAATGCCTGGTGTCCATTCATAGTTAAGAGTGAGGCACTAAAAAGGCAATTATTGTTGGACTGGTCCTGTTGACTTATATGCCTTTTATGTAGGGAAATTTGTTGTCCGGGCAGATTGTCCCCAAGTGTCATTATTTGTAGGTCTTTTTTTCCTTGAGGTTGTTTATTTTCTTAAGTCTTCTCAAAGAATATAGGACTAGGTAACAGTGTTCTAAAGCTGGAATAAGGAAGAAGGTTGGGGGTTTCACTTTCACAACACAGTGTTCAGTTAATTCTTCTTGATTTGAGTTTGACACCTTGTGCCCTCCATTCTCTGTCCCTGGTGTCCTTGAGAAGGAGCCTGTCTGTTTCTATTCATCCAGAGAATCTATATCCCATCTTCCAGTGGAATGGGGGAAGGGAGGCTTTGCAGCACACAGTCATAGGTCCACTCTTGCCTTCTGAGCACTTGATGACTCTAGCTTCTTAGCTTTTCTTGAGCTCTTTGGGGTAAATTAGCTCTCTTCTCACTGGTTTCTCCCTTTGAAGACACTTGGATTTTAGTTTACTCAACCCTACTAAGTTATTTACCACTTCTCTCTCTGCTTTCTGGATTTATCCATTGTGGTTCTGAGTTACAGATATCTCCTAGTCTCATAAAAATGGACTCTGTGTTCCTTTTTCTTGTTCTCCTTGTTTTACAGTGTTTTTCAATAAGAGACTTCCTTTATGAACACAAGAACATTATACGTTAGAAGATGAGTGTGTGAGTTACTTAGATTTACCCCCAAAAGGTCCTTAGAACTAAGGTGACCATATAATTTATTGTCTGAACTGGGACACTTCAAAAGTAAGCTGGAAACTATTTACAATAGCCAGGACATGGAAGCAACCTAAGTGTCCATCATCAGATGAATGGATAAAGAAATGTGGCACATATATACAATCAAATATTACTCAGCTTTAAAAAGAAATGAAATTGAGTTATTTGTAGTGAGGTGGATGGACCTAGAGTCTGTCATACAGAGTGAAGTAAGTCAGAAAGAGAAAAACAAATACCGTATGCTAACACACATATATATGGAATCTTAAAAAAAAAAAAAGGTACGAAAGAACCTAGGGGCAGGTCAGGAATAAAGATGCAGATGTAGAGAATGGACTTGAGGACACAGAGAGGGGGAAGGGTAAGCTGGGATGAAGTGAGAGAGAGCATTGACATATATACACTACCAAATGTAAAATAGATAGCTAGTGGGAGGCAGCTGCATAGCATAGGGAGATCAGCTCGGTGCTTTGTGTCCACTTAGATGGGTGGGATAAGGAGGGTGTGAGGGAGACACAAGAGGGAGGGGATATCGGGATATATGTATACATATAGCTGATTCACTTTGTTGTACAGCAGAAACTAACACAACATTGTAAATCAATTATAATCCAATAAAGATGTTAAATTAAAAAAAGAGAAATGTAATGAAGATTTTAGATTTTTTTAAAAAAATGGCTATAGGAAAGATTGTTTTATAATTGTATTATTTTATTCTTTTCTTAAAAGTAAATAAGTAAAATTTTTTAAATTAAAAAAAAAAAGTAAGCTGGAAGAGGAAAGAGGGTTATATCCTGAGACAACAGGTATAAATTGGGACTGTCCTGGGACAACTGGGACATATGATCACCCTGTGTAGAAGTCAAACTTAAACTTTCTTTTAATCTCTAGAGTACCAACTTCATATATATATATATATATTGCAGTGTGCAGTGTCCTTCATCTTGGCTTCTGGCATGAACCCACAAGGACTGAACTAGACACTGAGGTGAAGGACAGCCTTTGTGCTGGGCTCAGAATTGCCCCTCTGTTCCTGACTTATCATTCTCTTTCATCCAGACTTGTAAACTTCCCAGGGGACTCCTTAGTGCTTCATGCAAACTGACCTTTGGAAGTTTTGCCCTATCAACCTTCCTCTCATATCCAGAGGTGTTTGAATCATAATGAATACAGCTTAGGGTTTTAAGTCTGGACCTCTGAAAGTGAATGCAGTCATGCCTATACTGTTGCCTTGGGGTCTGCAGGAGAAAAGAGACAGCAAGAATTTGAATTCACAAGTCCTCTTAGGAAGTTTATACCAGGCAGCAGATATAGGCTGCTGACCTTATCCTGACACATATCATTATCTTGAGACCCTGAAGCGCCTCTTCCATGTCTAGCTCCCAGGTCCTTATCACCATCCCTCAATTCAATGTACTTCAGTTTTTTTTTTTTTTTATACCAAACAAACATCCATCAGTGCCTACTGCATGTCAAACATAAACATTGGGTAGGGACTGAAGACATGACGATGAATTCTTGCTATCAGTGTTCTTATAGTCTAGCTGGATAGAGATGTAAGAGGGTCAGTATTTCTGAGAGACCTTCCTTAGAGGTAGCTCCTTTTATAAAGACAGAGGAGGAATGAAAGTATACCTCTGGTATGAGCAGAAAATATTGGGAGTGGAGAGAAGAATCAAGGGATGGTAGAAGAATGTAGACAGGTTTGGGGAAAATCTAGTGAAGGAAACTTCTTCCTTATTCTATGTTTCTCAAACCATTCCCTGAGAAAATTATGAGACCCTTAGAGATGCTCAACCTTCACTATGGTGCCTGATAACAATGCGTGGGTTGGGGAGGGGATGTAGATTAGAAATAGCTGGGAAAGTGTCCATATAGCTGGGCCTAAGACAGTTTTCCAGCTTCTTAGGGTTCATGCCTAATTTCTAGGAAATCAGAGGTTCCTGAGTGCCTCAGCATAGGGTATGCAAGTACTAGAGGAGGGATGGGTTGAGGAGGCCTGATGTCGGGACAGGAAGGCCATACCCTCAGCTGTGGATGCCATTGGCATGCCCCAAATGAACAGAATTAGTCACACTGTGATGGATGCCAGCACAATACTCAGTGGCCAGACTAAGTCAACCATTCTTAAGAGTGTCAGCTTCATCACATTCATGGCTGGAGCAATGCACAAGCTGGGAATAGGAGACAAACCATGACTAGTAAATAGTATGGTAGGTTTTCATTACATGGTGGCCTGGAGCAAAAGCACAGAGGAATGGGCTGAAGAACACAGGAATCATATGAAGTGAGGGACTGGATCGGAGAAGTATATGGATGCAAAACTGAGTTGGTATGGGAGTGAACGTCCGTCTGCAGGATTGTGAACACAAGTACCTCCTCTACTCGCCTGCATTAGTATCCTTGAGGGAAAGCGTTGCTCTCCCTACAAAAGATGTTCTCCCACAAGGCCACACACAGGAGCTTAAAGTAGCAGGCACCTGGCTGGCTGAAGACTTTAAGAAAAAGGTAACAATTTAGCTGTGTTTTGATGGGAGGATAGAGATTAGCAAAGTTGGGAGTAGAGGAGAGTGAATTCCAAGCAAGAGAGAAATGCAAGTAAAGGATCAGAGGTGGGAGTGTGAAGAACAGAATGCAGGATATTTGATGGCAGCAGACGGTACCTGTTGGGGAAGAGACAGATTAGATGGAAGAGGAAGGTAAGGGACAATTAGCAAGTGACTTAAATTTAGACTGAAAGCACTGGAGAGACATTGAAAGTTTGTATGCAGTAGGGTTAGGGAAAGACCACAAAATAAACATGTAAAGATATATGGTCATTACATCATTTTGTTCCCCTCACTCAGGCAATCTTTGATTGTGTGCCCTTGACTTTTATTGGAATCGTCCAATATGACTTATTCTGCATGATTTACCAAAATGTAGTTGAAGAAGTCCATTTGGTAGTTTCCAAAAGACGTTGATCCATGTGACAAATGTTCCCTGCATTTGTGCCAAAAATTCCTCTGGGCATTTATATGTTTTCTAAATTAGGCACCATATGATTTTTTTAAAAAAGTCTTTATTGGTGTATAATTGCTTTACAATGGTGTTAGTTTCTGCTGTATAACAAAGTGAATCAGCTATACATATACATATATCTCCATATCTCCTCCCTCTTGCATCTCCCTCCCACCGTCCCTATCCCACTCCTCTAGATGGTCACAAAGCACAGAAATGATCACCCTGTGCCATGTGGCTGCTTCCCACTAGCTATCTATTTTACATTTAGTAGTGTATATGTGTCCATACCAATCTCTCACTTCATCCCAGCTTACCCTTCCCCCTCCCCATGTTCTCAAGTCCATTCTCTACGTCTGCGTCTTTATTCCTATCCTGGCCTTAGGGTCTTAAGAACCATTGTTTTTTTGTATTTTGTTTTTAGATTCCATATATATGTGTTAGCGTACGGTATTCATTCTGTCTTTCTGACTTACTTCACATTGTATGACAGACTCTAGGTCCATCCACCTCACTACAGATAACTCAGTTTCATTTCTTTTTATGGCTAATATTCCATTGTATATATGTGCCACATCTACTTTATCCATTCATCTGATGATGGACACTTAGGTTGCTTCCATGTGCTCACTATTGTAAATAGAGCTGCAATGAACATTGTGGTACATGACTCTTTTTGAATTATGGTTTTCTCAGGGTATATGCCCAGTAGTGGGATTGCTGGGTCGTATGGTAGTTTTTTAAGGAACCTCCATACTGTTCTCTATAGTGGTTGTATCAATTTACATTCCCACCAACAGTGCAAGAGTGTTCCCTTTTCTCCACACCCTCTCCAACATTTATTGTTTGTAGATTTTTTGATGATGGCCGTTCTGACTGCTGTGAGGTGATACCACATTGTAGTTTTTATTTGCATTTCTCTAATGATTAGTGATGTTGAGCATCCTTTCATGTGTTTGTTGGCAATCTGTATATCGTCTTTGGAGAAATGTCTATTTAGGTCTTCTGCCCATTTTTTGGATTGGGTTGTTTGTTTTTTTGATATTGAGCTGTATGAGCTGCTGGTAAATTTTGGAGATTAATCCTTTGCCTGTTTCTTCATTTTTAAATATTTTCTTCTATTCTGAGGGTTGTCTTTTCATCTTGTTTATGTTTTCCTTTGTTGGGCAAAAGCTTTTAAGTTTCATTAGGTCCCATTTGTTTATTTTTGTTTTTATTTCCATTTCTCTAGGAGGTGTGTCAAAAAGGATCTTGCTGAAATTTATGTCATAGAGTGTTCTGCCTCTGTTTTCCTCTAAGAGTTTGATGGAGTCTGGCCTTACATTTAGGTCTTTAATCCATTTTGAGTTTATTATTGTGTATGGTGTTAGGGAGTGTTCTAATTTCATACTTTTACATGAAGATGTCCAGTTTTCCCAGCACCACTTTTTGAAAAGGCTGTCTTTTCTCCACTGTATATTCTTGCCTCCTTTATCAAAGATAAGGTGACCATATGTGCACGAGTTTACCTCTGGGCTTTCTATCCTGTTCCATTGATCTATATTTCTATTTTGTGCCAGTACCACACTGTCTTGATTACTGTAGCTTTTTAGTATTGTCTGAAGTCAGGGAGCCTGATTCCTCCAGCTCCATTTTTCTTTCTCAAGATTGTTTTGGCTATTCGGGGTCTTTTGTGTTTCCATACAAATTGTGAAATTTTTTGTTCTAGTTTTGTGAAAAATGCCATTGGTAGTTTCATAGGGATTGCATTGAATCTGTAGATTGCTTTGGGTAGTATAGTCATTTTCCCAAGTTGATTCTTCCAATCCAAGAACATGGTATACCTCTCCATCTGTTTGCATCATCATTAATTTTTTTCATCAGTGTCTTATAGTTTTCTGCATACAGGTCTTTTGTCTCCTTATGTAGATTCATTCCTAGGTTTTTTATTCTTTTTGTTGCAATGGTAAATGGGAGTGTTTTCTTAATTTCACTTTCCGATTTTTCATCATTAGTATATAGGAATGCAAGAGACTTCTGTGCATTAATTTTGTATCCTGCTACTTTACCAAATTCATTGTTTAACTCTAGTAGTTTTCTGGTAACATCTTTAGGATTCTCTATGTATAGTATCATGTCATCTGCAAACAGTGACAGCTTTACTTCTTCTTTTCCGATTTGGATTCACTTTATTTCTCTTTCTTCTCTGATTGCTGTGGCTAAAACTTCCAAAGCTACGTTAAATAATAGTGGTGAGAGTGGACAGTGTGTTTTGTTCCTGATCTTAGAGGAAATGGTTTCAGTTTTTCACCATTGAGAACGATGTTGGCTGTGCGTTTGTCATATATGGCCTATATTATGTTGAGGTAAGTTCCCTCTATGCCTAGTATCTGGAGGGTTTTTATCATAAATGGCTGTTGAATTTTGTCAAAAGATTTTTCTGCATCTATTGAGATGATCATACGATTTTTGTCCTACAATTTCTTAATATGGTTTATCACATTGATTGATTTGCTTATATTGAAGAATCCTTGCATTCCTGGGATAAACACCACTTGATCATGGTGTATGATCCTTTTAATGTGTTGCTGGGTTCTGTTTGCTAGTATTTTGTTGAGGAGTTTTGCATCTATGTTCATCAGTGATATTGGTCTGTAGTTTTCTTCTTTTGTGGCATCTTTGTCTGGTTTTGGTATCAGTGTGATGGGGGCCTTGTAGAATGAGTTTGAGAGGGTCCCTCCCTCTGCTATATGTTGGAAGAGTTTGAGAAGAGTAGGTGTTAGCTGTTCTCTAAATGTTTGATAGAATTCGCCTGTGAGACCATCTGGTCCTGGGCTTTGTTTGTTGGAAGATTTTTAATCACAGTCTCAATTTCAGTGCTTATGATTAGTCTGTTTATATTTTCTATTTCTTCCTGGCTCAGTCTCAGAAGGTTGTGCTTTTCTCAGAATTTATCCACCTCTTTCAGGTTGTCCATTTTTTTGGCACATAGTTCCTTGTAGTAATCTCTCATTATCCTTTGTATTTCTGCAGTGTCAGTTGTTACTTCTCCTTTTTCATTTCTAATTCTATTGATTTGCATCTTCTCCCTTTTTTTCTTGATGGGTCTGGCTAATGGTTTATCAATTTTGTTTAACTTCTCAAAAAACCAGCTTTTAGTTTTATTGATCTTTGCTATCATTTTCTTCATTTCTTTTTCATTTATTTCTGCTCTGATCTTTATGATTTCTTTCCTTCTGATAACTTTAGGGTGTTTTTGTTCTTCTTTCTCTAATTGTCTTATGTGTAAGGTTAGGTTGTTTATTTGAGATGTTCCTTGTTTCTTGAGGTAGGATTGTATTGCTATACACTTCCCTCTTAGAACTGCTTTTGCTGCATCCCATAGATTTTGGGTCATCGTGTTTTCATTGTCATTTGTTTCTAGGTATTTTTTGATTTCCCCTCTGATTTCTTCAGTGATCACTTGGTTATTTCATAGTGTATTGTTTAGTCTCCATGTGTTTGTATTTCTTACAGATTTTTTCCTGTAATTGATATCTAGCCTCATAGCATTGTGGTCGGAAAGACAGTTGATATGATTCTAATTTTCTTAAATTTACTGAGGCTTGATTTGTGACCCAAGGTATGATATATCCTGGAGAATGTTCCCTGAACACTTGAGAAGAAAGTGTAATCTGCTGTTGTTGGATGGAATGTCCTATAAGTATCAAGTTAAGTCCATCTTGTTTAGTGTATCATTTAAAGCTTGTGTTTCCTTATTTATTTTCATTTTGGATGATCTGTCCATTGGTGAAAGTGGGGTGTTAAAGTCCCCTAGTATTTTGTTACTGTTGACTTCCCCTTTTATGGCTGCTAGTATTTGCCTTATGTATTGAGGTGCTCCTATGTTCGGTCCATAAATATTTCTAATTGTTATATCTTCTTCTTGGATTGATCCTTTGATCATTATGTAGTGTCCTGCTTTGTCTCTTGTAATAGTCTTTATTTTAAAGTCTATTTTGTCTGATATGAGAATTGCTACTCCAGCTTTCTTTTGATTTTCCTTTGCATGGAATATCTTTTTCCATTCCTACACTTTCAGTCTGTATGTGTCCCTAGGTCTGAAGTGGGTTTCTTTTAGACAGCATATGTATGGGTGTTGTTTTTGTATCCATTCAGCCAGCAAATGTCTTTTGGTTGGAGCATTTAATCCATTTACATTTAAGGTAATTATTGATATGTATGTTCCTATTACCATTTTCTTAATTGTTTTGGGTTTGTTATTGTAAGTCTTTCCCTCCTCTTGTGTTTCCTGCCTAGAGAAGTTCCTTTAGCATTTGTTGTAGAGCTAGTATGGGGGTGCTGAATTCTCTTAGCTTTTGCTTTTCTTTAAAGGTTTTTATTTCTCTGTCGAATCTGAATGAGATCCTTGCTAGGTAGAGTAATCTTTGTTGTAGGTTTTTCCCTTTCATCACTTTAAATATGTCCTGCCACTTCCTTCAGGCTTGCAGAGTTTCTGCTGAAAGATCAGCTGTTAACCTTATGGGGATTCCCTTGTATATTAATTGTTGCTTTTCCCTTTCTGCTTTTAATATTTTTTGTTTGTATTTAATTTTTGATAGTTTGGTTAATATGTGTCTTGTCGTTTTTCTCCTTGGATTTTTTCTGTATTGGACTCTCTGCACTTCCTGGTCTTGATTGACTGTTTTCTTACCCATATTAGGGAAGTTTTCAACTATAATCTCTTCAAATAGTTTCTTAGTCCCTTTCTTTTTCTCTTCTTTTTCTGGAACCCCTATAATTCGAATATTGGTGTATGTAATGTTGTCCCAGAAGTCTCTGAGATTGTCCTCAATTCTTTTCATTCTCTTTTCTTTATTCTGCTCTGTGGTAGTTATTTCCACTATTTTATCTTCCAGGTCACTTATCCGTTCTTCTGCTTCAGTTATCTGCTATTGATTCCTTCTAGAGAATTTTAAATTTCATTTATTGTGTTGTTCATCATTGTTTGTTTGCTCTTTAGTTCTTCTAAGTCCTTGTTAAACGTTTGTTGTGTTTTCTCCATTCTCTTTCCAAGATTTTGGATCATCTTTACTATCATTAGTCTGAATTCTTTTTCAAGTAGACTGCCTATTTCCTCTTCTTTGTTTGGTCTGGTGGGTTTTTACCTTCCTCCTTCATCTGCTGTGTATCTCTCAGTCTTCTCATTTTGCTTAGTTACTGTGTTTGGGTCTCCTTTTTGCAGGCTGCAAGTTCGTAGTTCCTGTTGTTTTTGGTGTCTGCTCCCAGTGGGTAAGGTTGTTTCAGTGGTTTGTGTAGGTTTCCTGGTGGAGCGTTCTGGTGCCTGTGTTCTGGTGAATGAGGCTGGACCTTGTCTTTCTGGTTGGCAGAACAATGTCCGGTGGTGTGTTTTGGGGTTTCTGTGAACGTATTATGCTTTTAGGCAGCCTCTCTGCTAATGGGTGGGGTTGTGTTCCTGTTTTGCTAGTTGTTTGGCATAGGGTGTCCAGCACTGTAACTTGCTGGTCATTGAGTGGAACTGGGTCTTAGCGTTGAGATGGAGATCTCTGGCAGAGCTTTTGCTGTTTGGTATTACATGGGGTCAGGAGGTCCCTGGTGGCCCAATGTCCTGAACTCAGCTCTCTGACCTCAGAGGCTCAGGCCTGTTAACTGGCCACAGCAGCAAGACTCTGTCAGCCACTTGGCTCTGAAGAAAAGGGACAAATAAGAAAGAAAGAAAGACAGAAAGAAGAAAGTAAGTAAGAAAGAAAGAAAGAAAAAGAGAGAAAGAAAGAAAGTAAAATAATGTTATTAAAATAGAAAAAAATTATTAAAAATATAATATTAAAAAGTCATAAGAAAAAGAAAGAGAGAAAGAAGAGAGCAACCAAACCAAAAAACAAATCTACCAATGATAAGAAGCACTAAGAACTATACAAAAAAAAAAAAAAAAAAAGAAAGGACAGTCAGAACTCTAGGACAAATGGCAAAAGCAAAGCTATGCAGACAAAATCACACAAAGAAGCATGCACATACACAGAAAAAGAGAAAAAGGAAAAAAAATATATATATAGAAAAAAACGGAAGAGAGCAACCAAAGCAATAAACAAATCTGCCAATGATAATAAGCTCTAAATACTAAACTAAGATAAACATAAAACCAGAAACAAATTAGATGCAGAGAGCAAACCCCAAGTCTACAGTTGGTCCCAAAATCCACCACCTGAATTTTGGGATGATTTGTTGTCTATTCAGATATTCCACAGTTGCATGATTCAGATATTCCACAGTTGCACGGTACATCAAGTTGACTGTTGAGATTTTATCCGCTCCTCGTGAGGCTGCTAGGAGAAATTTCCCTTTCTCTTCTTTGTTCGCACAGCTCCTGGGGTTCAGCTTTGGATTTGGCCTTGCCTCTGTGTGTAGGTCACCTGAGGGTGTCTGTTCCCCGCCCAGACAGGTTGGGGTTAAAGGAGCAGCTGATTAGGGGGCTCTGGCTCACTCAGTCTGGGGGGACGGAGTGGTACGGAATGTGGGATGAGCCAGCGGTGGCAGAGGCCAGTGTGACGTTGCAACAGACTGAGGCATGCCATTTGTTCTCCCAGGGAAGTTGTCCCTGGATCATGGGACCCAGGCAGTGGCAGGCTGCACAGCCTCCTGGGAGGGGAGGTGTGGATAGTGCCCTGTGCTTGCACACAGGATTCTTGGTGCCTGCAGCATCAGTCTTAGTGTTTCATACCCATTTCTGGTGTCTGCGCTGATAGCCGCAGCTCACACCCATCTCTGGAGCTTGTTTAGGCATTGTTCTGAATCCCCTCTCCTCACGCACCCCAAAACAATGGTCTCTTGACTCTTAGGCAGGTCCAGACTTTTTCCTGGACTCCCTCCCAGCCAGCTGTGGTGCACTAGCCCCCTTCAAGCTGTGTTCACGCAGTCAACCCCAGTCCTCTCCCTGGGGTCTGACCTCCGAAGCCCAAGCCTCAGCTCCCAACCCCCACTCCCACCCCTTGGAGGGTGAGCAGACAAGCCTCTCAGGCTGGTGAGAGCTGGTTGGCACCGATCCTCTGTACAAGAATCTCTCTGCTTTGCCCTCTGCACCCCTGTTACTGTGCTGTCCTCCATGGCTCCAGAGCTTCCCCCACCTATCCCCCATCTCCGCCAGTGAAGGGGCTTCCTAGTTTGTAGAAACTTTTCCTCCATCACAGCTCCCTTCCAGAGGGGCAGGTCCTGTCCCTATTCTTTTGTCTCTGTTTTTTCTTTTTTCTTTTGCCCTACCCATGTACATGGGGTATTTCTTTGCCTTTTGGGAAATCTGAGGTCTTCTGTCGGCATTCAGTAGGTGTTCTGTAGGAGTTGTTCCACATGTAGATGTAGTTTTGATGTAGTTGTGGAGAGGAAGGTAATCTCCAAGTCTTACTACTCTGCCATCTTCAAAGCACACCCACCATGTGATTTTTGTTTGTTTGTTTATTTATTTCAGTTTGTCTGTCTTCCATGAAGCTCAGAGCCATATGCAAAATTGCTATAATGCCTACTTCTTTCTCTTGTATATTTATATATTTTCTAATTCCAAGTGGTCTCCAACTTTTCTTTTATGTCTCTATTAATTAAGATTAATGCTAGCCGTTTAAAAATACCCCTTGCACCCAAATAATAAGGGGTTAAACTTAGTGGAAATTTCTGTCTTTCTCCCATAATGTTCACACAGGTATTCCTGATTCCAAATCCTTTCAAACAGGGATTTAGGAACCTTGGATCCTTCTTTCTTGAGACTCTGTCTTCATGTAAGCCTATGGAGTGATCTGAATTCTAGTGGCAGATGAGGAAAGAGATGGAGGATTGTATATGATCTAGACCAGGAAATGGTGCACATAATTTGTGTTAATATTCCGTTGGATCAAATTACCTCACCAGTGGTAATGGTCAGACCATTAAAAGCCTTCTGACCACCTAATTCCAGTTTAGATTTTTTCTGCATTAACTTTCTTCTTTCTTTTCAAATGGTCTCTTTCTTCTGCATTTCCTTCATCACTGACCAATGTCTCATCTAGCTTGGTTGGGATTTAGGGATGAAGCTTTGGTCTATGTAGTTTCATTTTGATTCAGCACTGTTTCTTGTAGACACAACAGTATCCATTTAGCACTGTTCCTCTGCTTCTACTCATCTGGGGTAAGAGATTTTTAAAACTCTGGAGTTCCAAGATGGCCAATCCTGGGAACAGTCTTTGGCAGGCTGTAAACTCTGGAGATCTTGTGGATGGCCAGGTCCCTGTTCTGAGCTCATGCTACCCACTCTCCCTTGCCCTGTGCCTTGGTCTGGCTGCCCTTGCAGCACTCAGGGCTACCTAACTGCCTCCTGATCGGCCATCTGTAGGCACATTTGTTTTCTGGCAAACTTCTTTGCATAAGCGGCTTTTAAGCATGATTTGTGTGACTCATCCAGCTTTCTGATTTTTGAATCACATCCTGAATACTTACTGTCCCTCTTTGGTTCACTATTTTCTGCAAAATTGGAACCTTTTAGTTCCCCCTGTCAATGTATTCTTCTGAGCCTTTTACATAATAAAAAGCTTGCATTTCAGCATTAATCATTGTGATTAATGTGATTCCACTAATAACCTTTTTCTACTTGGAAAGGCTCCAGTTATGTCTATATTTTGTATTTGGCCTTGAGCCAATTTCTAACCCAGTGATGCAGGTTTTCATTGGTTTTATGATTCCACAGCATGGACATTAACTTTTCCTGTATCCACTTTCTCCTATGGATTTCAGGCAGAGCCAATCCTCTAGACCTTCTGCTGACCCACCCTTGGATAAAATGAGGCTGGCTGCCTGAGGAGGGAAGGTGTATCTCTCTCATACTCTCAGTATGCTCAGACACAAGCCTGTTCAATCATTATTGATGTTTTCCCCAAAGGTGATGTCAAGCCACATGCAGACTTCATAATTCTTCATTCACCCTTATAATTAATAATGGAAACCCACCAGAAACTATTTTTCTGAAAGAATGTTCTTCAAGGAGAATATTCAAAGGAACTCTTCAGTATAAAGTCTTGGCAAGCTCTGGACTCCTTTCAGACACAGAAGAGGAATTAGGCTAGCTCTTCAGAGAGGTAATATGATATACGGGAGAGAACATGGTCTTCACGGTCAGGATTAGTTGTGTGATCTTAAGAAAATTATTTAACTTCTTTGAGTCTTAATTTCCTCATTTATGAAATGGAACTATGATTATCTATCTTGCAGGAATGGGATGAGGATTAAATTGAATAATGTATCCAAAGTGGCTGGTGGTCCCATTTCCAGTAGTATTGTAATCTAAATAGTCTGAAAACCTTCCCACTAGAAAATACCTAGAAATTCTGGATAGAATATAATGAACATGCTTTTAAATGTGTAGAAGGTCAGGGGAATCCTCAGGAGCTAAAAACAGGAAAATGAAGAAGAGGGCTAATGGTCCAGCAGCCTTGGGTAGGTGGGAGTTTATCCTTATGCTAAACAAAGGGTTTGGATTTTCAAGCTCACACAGAGATGGGAGATGAGATCTTGGGCACTTGTGCAACAGGCAGTTGGAACTAAGAGCACTGGAAAAATCTGGGGTACTTGAAAGGCTATATACTTGGAGAAATGTTTAGATAGAAAGAATTCCACCCGCTGGTAGAGATCCTGTAGTGAAGTTTATCTGTCTCCTCCTGAGTTCTAAACTCCTTGTACAAGTTTGGGGTTCTAAGTTATACTACTTGTATGGTCTAAGCTGAAAAATGAACATACCCCTGGTTCCAGGCAGGGGATAATTTTGGAATGACTATAGAGGTAAATTCAAAACTGCCTCAGAAAGCTGAATGGACACCTAACTCAGGTCACTTGGTATTTCTACAGAGAAAGCCCCACTAGAATTGAGCTCAAAACCAAATTATAAAATGCACAAGGAAACCATCTTCCATATGTAAGAGTCATCAGACAAAACATACAGCAGGATTTGAACCTCAGGAGTTTCTAATCACAGAGCTATTAGCTGAAGACCATGAAATGAGTATACTCAAAAATCATCAAAATTATAATAGAAAGAAGTGAGAATATGTGAAAAGAATAGCCAAAGAGGATAGCCAAAGAGAACTTGTAGAAATGAAAATGCAGTCATTGAAATTAAAACTCAGTGGGCAGGGTAAAGAGTAGATTGGCCATGAGGGTGAGAACATGAGTGAACTCAAATACTTGCAATTAGTGGATGCTCAGAAATTTCTAGTGACCTCTCTTTCAGAATCACTGACGTGTTTACTTTCTTTTCACAGTATATTTGGGAGGTAAGGAGGCATTAGAAATGTCCATGTTCATTTTAAGATCAGCAAATGAAACTGTAAGTCAAGTTTAATGTGTCTCTAGTATGGCTGACCATTGTTGTAGCACCGTTTTGTCTATGGTGGCACTTTTCCCCTTCACCTCCCTTTACTCCTAGCAACACCAGGACTTTGTGGTCTTAAGCTTTCATTCCACTCTCGCTGCCAGAATGCCATCTCAGGAAAGGACCTTATAAGGTCCTTGTATGTATCTATGTATATAGAGCAGAGGGTGCTGGAAAATGTTCAGGATTTGGAATCAGAGAACTTGGACTTGAATAGTGACTCCATCGCTAAGAAGTTCTCTGAAATTGGAATTATATTCCCTTATCTTACACTACAGAGTTATTGACAGGATCAAATAGATCCTGTTGTGATAGTATATTGTATATGGCATAGCAGAATACAAGTTTATGAACTTGCTATTTTTTTAAAACATCTTTGTTGGCATATAATTGCTTTACAATGGTGTGTTACTTTCTGCTTTATAACAAAGTGAATCAGTTATACATATACATATGTCCCCATATCTCTTCCCTCTTGCATCTCCCTCCCTCCCACCCTCCCTATCCCACCCCTCTAGGTGGTCAAAAAGAACCGAGCTGATCTCCCTGTGCTATGCGGCTGCTTCCCACTAGCTATCTATTTTACGTTTGGTAGTGTATATATGTACATGCCACTCTCTCACTTTGTCCCATCTTACCCTTCCCCCTCCCTGTATCCTCAAGTCCATTCCCTAGAAGGTCTGCATCTTTATACCTGTCTTGCCCCTAGGTTCTTCTGACAATTTTTTTTTCTTAGATTCCATAGATATGTGTTAGCACACGGTATTTGTTTTTCGCTTTCTGACATACTTCACTCTGTATGACAGTCTCTAGGTCCATCCACCTCACTACAAATAACTCAGTTTCATTCCTCTTTATGGCTGAGTAATATTCCATTGTATATATGTGCCACATCTTCTTTATTCATTCATCTGTTGCTGGACACTTAGGTTGCTTCCATGTCCTGGCTATTGTAAATAGAGCTGCAATGAATATTTTGGTACATGACTCTTTTTGAATTACGGTTTTCAAAGGGTATATGCCCAGTAGTGGGATTGCTGGGTCATATGGTAGTTC
The DNA here is from genome assembly GCF_028564815.1 of Eubalaena glacialis. Taxonomy (NCBI): domain Eukaryota; kingdom Metazoa; phylum Chordata; class Mammalia; order Artiodactyla; family Balaenidae; genus Eubalaena; species Eubalaena glacialis. Next base: position 36,798,579 of record NC_083734.1, on the reverse strand, counting down.
TATTTTTAGTTTTTTAAGGAACCTCCATACTGTTCTCCATAGTGGCTGTATCAGATTACATTCCCACCAACAGTGCAAGAGGGTTCCCTTTTCTCTACAACTTCTCCAACATTTATTCTTTGTACATTTTTTGATGATGGCCGTTCTGACTGGTGTGAGGTGATACCACACTGTAGTTCTTATTTGCATTTCTCTAATGATTAGTGACTTTGAGCATCCTTTCATGTGTTTGTTGGCAATCTGTACATCATCTTTGGAGAAATGTCTATTTAGGTCTTCTGCGCATTTTTGGATTGGGTTGTTTGTTTTTTTGATATTGAGCTGCATGAGCTGCTAGTATACTTTGGAGATTAATCCTTTGTCAGTTGCTTCATTTGCAAATATTTTCTCCCATTCTGAGGGTTGTCTTTTCGTCTTGTTTATGGTTTCCTTTGCTGTGCAAAAGCTTTGAAGGTTCATTAGGTCCCATTTATTTATTTATTTTTTATTTCCATTTCTCTAGGAGGTTGGTCAAAAAGGATATTGCTGAGATTTATATCATAGAGTGTTCTGCCTATGTTTTCCTCTAAGAGTTTGATGGAGTCTGACCTTACATTTAGGTCTTTAATCCATTTTGAGTTTATTATTGTGTATGGTGTTAGGGAGTGTTCTAATTTCATTCTTTTACATGAAGCTGTCCTGTTTTCCCAGCACGACTTATTAAGAGGCTGTCTTTTCTCCACTGTATATTCTTGCCTCCTTTATCAAAATTATGTTGACCATATGTGCGTGGGTTTATCTCTGGGTTTTCTATCCTGTTCCATTGATCTATATTTCTGTTTTTGTGCCAGTACCATACTGTCTTGATTACAGTAGCTTTGTAGTATAGTCTGAAGACAGGGAGCCTGATTCCTCCAATTCCGTTTTTCTTTCTCAAGATTGCTTTGGCTATTCGGGGTCTTCTGTGTTTCTGTACAAATTGTGAGATTTTTTGTTCTAGTTCTGTGAAAAATGCCAGTGGTAGTTTGATAGGGATTGCATTGAATCTGTAGATTGCTTTGGGTAGTAGAGTCATTTTCACAATGTTGATTCTTCCAATCCAAGAACATGGTATATCTCTCCATCTATTTGTATCATCTTTAATTTCTTTCATCAGTGTCCTATAATTTTCTGCATACAGGTCTTTTGTCTCCTTAGGTAGGTTTATTCCTAGATATTTTATTCTTTTTGTTGCAAAGGTAAATGGGAGTGTTTTCTTAATTTCACTTTCAGATTTTTCGTCATTAGTGTATAGGAATGCAAGAGATTTCTGTGCATTAATTTTGTATCCTGCTACTTTACCAAATTCATTCATTAGCTCTAGTAGTTTCCAGGTAATATTTTTAGGATTCCTTATGTATAGTATCATATCATCTACAAATAGTGACAGCTTTACTTCTTCTTTTCCAATTTGCATTCCTTTTATTTCTTTTTCTTCTCTGATTGCTGTGGCTAAAACTTCCACAACTATGTTGAATAATAGTGGTGAGAGTGGGCAGTCTTGTCTTGTTCCTAGTCTTAGTTGAAATGGTTTCAGTTTTTCACCATTGAGGATGATGTTGGCTGTGGTTTTGTCATATATGGCCTTTATTATGTTGAGGAAAGTTCCCTCTATGCCTACTTTCTGGAGGGTTTTTATCATAAATCGGTGTTGAATTTTGTCAAAAGCTTTCTCTGCATCTATTGAGATGATCATATGGTTTTTGTCCTTCAATTTGTTAATATGGTGTGTCACGTTGATTGATTTGCATATATAAAAGAATCCTTGCATTCCTGGGATAAACCCCACTTGATCATAGTGTATGATCCTTTTAATGTGCTGTTGGATTCTGTTTGCCAGTATTTTGTTAAGGATATTTGCATCTATGTTCATAAGTGATATTGGCCTGTAGTGTTCTTTCTTACTGACATCTTTGTCTGGTTTTGGTATCAGAGTGATGGTGGCCTCTTAGAATGAGCTTGGGAGTGTTCCTCCCTCTGCTGTATTTTTGAAGAGTTTGAGAAGGATAGGTGTTAGCTCTTCTCTAAATGTTTGATAGAATTCGCCTGTGAAGCCATCTGGTCCTGGGCTTTTGTTTGTTGGAAGAGTTTTAATCACAGTTTCAATTTCAGTGCTTGTGATTGGTCTGTTCATATTTCCTATTTCTTCCTGGTTCAGTCTCGGCAGGTTGTGCATTTCTAAGCATTTGTCCATTTCTTCCAGGTTGTCCATATTATTGGCATATTGTTGCTTGTAGTAATCGCTCATGATCCTTTCGATTTCTGCAGTGTCAGTTGTTACTTCTCTTTCTTCATTTCTAATTCTGTTGATTTGAGTCGTCTCCCTTTTTTTCTGGATAAGTTTTGCTAATGGTTTATCAATTTTGTTTATCTTCTCAACGAACCAGCTTCTAGTGTTATTGATCTTTGCTATCGTTTCCTTCATTTCTTTTTCATTTATTTCTGATCTGATCTTTATGATTTCTTTCCTTCTGCTACCTTTGGGGTATTTTTTGTTCTTCGTTCTCTAATTGCTTTAGGTGCAAGGTTAGGTTGTTTATTTGAGATGTTTCTTGTTTCTTAATGTAGGATTGTATTGCTATAAACTTCCCTCTTAGGACTGCTTTTGCTGCATCCCATAGGTTTTGGTTCATTGTGTTTTCATTGTCATTTGTTTTGAAGTATTTTTTGATTTCCTCTTTGATTTCTTCAGTGATCTCTTGGTTATTAAATAGTGTATTGTTTAGCCTCCATGTGTTTGTATTTCTTACAGATTTTTTTCCTGTAATTGATATCTAGTCTCATAGTGTTGTGGTCAGAAAAGATACTTGATACAATTTCAATTTTCTTAAATTTATGAAGGCTTCATTTGTGACCCAAGTTATGATCTATCCTGTAGAATGTTCCATGAGCACTTGAGAAGAATGTGTATTCTGTTGTCTTGGATGGAATGTCCTATAAATATCAATTAGTCCATCTTGTTTAATGTATCATTTAAAGCTTGTGTTTCCTTATTTATTTTCATTTTGGATGATCTGTTCATTGGTGAAAGTGGGGTGTTAAAGTCCCCTACTATGATTTTGTTACTGTTGATTTCCCCTTTTATGACTGTTAGTATTTGCCTTATGTATTGAGGTGCTCCTATGTTGAGTGCATAAATATTTACAATTGTTATACCTTCTTCTTGGAATGATCCCCTGATCATTATGTAGTGTCCTTCTTTGTCTCTTGTAATAGTGTTTGTTTTAAAGTCTATTTTGTCTGATATGAGAATGCTCCTCCAGCTTTCTTTTGATTTCCATTTGCATGGAATAGCTTTTTCCATCCCCTCACTTTCAGTCTGTATGTGTTGCTCGGTCTGAAGTGGGTCTCTTGTACACAGTGTAAATACAGGTCTTGTTTTTGAATCCATTCAGCCAGTCTATGTCTTTTGGTTGGAGCATTTAATCCATTTACATTTAAGGTAATTATTGATATGTGTGTCCCTACTTCCATTTTCTGAATTGTTTTGGGTTTATTATTGTAGGTGTTTTCCTTCTCTTGTGTTTCCTGCCTGGAGAAGTTCCTTTAGCGTTTTTTGTAAAGCTGGTTTGGTGGTGCTGAATTCTCTTAGTTTTTGCTCGTCCGTAAAGCTTTTAATTTCTCTATCAAATCTGAACGAGATCCTTGCTGGGTAGAGTAATCTTGGTTGTAGGTTTCTCTCCTTCATCACTTTAAATATGTCTTGCCACTCCCTTCTGGCTGCAGAGTTTCTGGTGAAAATCAGTTGTTAACCTTATGGGGATTCCCTTATGTGTTGTTTGTTGTTTTTCCCTTGCTGCTTTTAATATTTGTTCTTTGTATTTAATTTTGATAGTTTGATTAATATGTGTCTTGGCATGTTTCTCCTTGGATTTATCCTGTATGGGACTCTCTGTGATTCCTGGACTTGATTAACTATTGCCTTTCCCATATTAGGGAAGTTTTCAACTATAATCTCTTCAAATATTTTCTCAGTCCCTTTCTTTTGCTCTTCTTCTTTTGGGACCCCTATAATTCGAATGTTGGTGCGTTTAATGTTGTCCCATAGGTCTCTGAGACTGTCCTCAATTCTTTTCATTCTTTTTTCTTTATTCTGCTCTGCAGTAGTTATTTCCAATATTTTATCTTCCAGGTCACTTATCCCTTCTTCTGCCTCAATTATTCTGCTAGTGATCCATTCTGGAGAATTTTAAATTTCATTTATTGTGTTTTTCAACATTGTTTGTTTGCTCTTTAGTTCTTCTAGGTCCTTGTTAAACGTTTCTTGTATTTTCTCCATTTTATTTCCAAGATTTCGGATCATCTTTACTATCATTATTCTGAATTCTTTTTCAGGTAGACTGCCTATTTCCTCTTCATTTGTTTGGTCTGGTGGGTTTTTTCCTTGCTCCTTCATCTGCTGTGTGTTTCTCTGTCTTCTCATTTTGCTTAGCTTACTGTGTTTGGGGGTGTCCTTTTTGGAGGCTGCAGGATCATAATTTCTGTTGTTTTTGGTGTCTGTCCCTACTGGATAATGTTGGTTCAGTGAGTTGTGTAGGCTTCCTGGTGGAGGGGACTAGTGCCTGTGTTCTGGTGGATGAGGCTGGATCTTGTATTTCTGGTGGGCCGGCCCACCGCTGGTGGTGTGTTTTGGGGTGTCTGTGGCCTTATTATGATTTTAGGCAGCCTCTGTGCTGATGGATGGGGTTGTGTTCCTGTCTTGCTAGTTTTTGGCATAGGGTGTCCTGCACTGTTGCTTGCTGTTTGTTCAGTGGAGCTGGGTCTTGGCGTTGAGATGGAGATCTCTGGATATTTTTGCCATTTGATATTACGTGGAGCTAGGATTTCTCTTGTGGACCAGTGTCCTGATCTTGGCTCTCACACCTCAGTGGCACAGCCCTGAGGCCTGGCTGGAGCACCAAGATCCTTTCATTCACACGGCTCAGAATAAAAGGGAGAAAAAAAGAAAGAAAGAAAGAAGAAGAGAAAATAAAATAAAGTAAAATAAAATAAAATAAATTTATTAAAATAAAAAAGAATTATTAAGAAAAAAATTTTTAAGTAATAAAAAAAAAGAAAAAAAAGGACAGAGAGAACCTTAGGAAAAATTGTAAAAGCAAAGCTATACAGACAAAATCACACATAGAAACATACACATATACACTCACAAAAAGGGAAAAAGGGAAAAATATATATATATCGTTGCTCCCAAAGTCCACCTTCTCAATTCGGGATGATTTGTTGTCTATTCAGGTATTCCACAGATGCAGGGTACATCAAGTTGACTGTGGAGAGTTAATCCACTGCTCCTGAAGGTGCGGGGAGAAATTTTACTTTCTCTTCTTTGTTTGCACAGCTCCTGGGGTCAGCTTTGGCTTTGGACCCGCCTCTGCATGTAGGTCACCTGAGGGCGTCTGTTCTTTGCTCAGACAGGACGGGGTTAAAGGAGCAGCTGATTCAGGGGCTCTGGCTCACTTAGGCCGGGAGGAGGGAGGGGTACGGATACAGGGTGAGCCTGCAGCTGCAGAGGCCAACATGACATTTCACCAGCCTGAGGCATGCTGAGGCAACCTCCCGGGGAGGTTGTCCCTGGATCACGGGACCCTGGCAGTGGCGGGCTGTACACGCTCCCAGGAGAGATGGTGTGGATAGTGACCTGTGCTTGCACACAGGCTTCTCTGTGGCTGCAGCAGCAGCCTTAGCTTCTCATGCCCGTCTCTGGGGTCTGCGCTGATAGCCACGGCTCACGCCCATCTCTGGAACTCCTTTAAGCGGCTCTCTTAATCCACTCTCCTCCTGCACCAGGAAATAAAGAGGCAAAAATAAGTCTCTTGTCTCTTTGGCAGCTCCAGACTTTTCCCGGACTCCCTCCCGGCTAGCTGTGGCGCACTACACCCTTTCAGGCTGTGTTTACGTAGCCAACACCAGTCCTCTCCCTGGGATCCGACCACCGAAGCCTGAGCCTCTCCTCCCAGCCCCCGCCCACCCCAGCGGGTGAGCAGACAAGCCTCTCGGGCTGGTGAGTGCTGGTTGGCACCGATCCTCTGTGCAGGAATCTCTCCGCTTTGCCCTCCACACCTCTGTTGCTGCGCTCTCCTCCGTGGCTCCGAAGCTTCCCCCCTTCGCCACCTGCAGTCTCCACCCATGAAGGGGCTTCCTAGTGTGTGGAAACCTTTCCTCCTTCACAGCTCGCTCCTACTGTTGCAGGTCCCATCCCTATTCTTTTGTCTCTGTTTTTTCCTTTTTTTTTTCCCTACCCAGGTACTTGGGGAGTTTCTTGCCTTTTGGGAGGTCTGAGGTCTTCTGCCAGGGTTCAGTAGGTGTTCTGTAGGGGTTGTTCAACATGTAGGTGTATTTCTGATGTATTTGTGGGGAGGAAAGTGCTCTCCTTGTCTTACTCTTCCGCCATCTTGAGGCTTCTCTTTTATTTCGCTATTATAGATACTCATACTAAAGAACAGCTAGAAGGTTCAGGGGCTATTTACCTCACCTCTTTTGCTTTCAACAGGGAAATCTATAAGTCACATGAACAGGTTGAAGTTCACACATTGGTGGGCAAGATGGGAAACACTTTATTGAGCCGTCTTAATAACTCTGAAATCACACCAAATAGGCAATTATCTTCCTTGTTCAATTTCTAGCTCATGTTTTCAATATGTGATTTGGAAGTGTGGGGTGGTATTTTTCTACAAAATGGTTCTACATATCAAAACTTAATCCTGAAGGGCAAAGTTAGGCTTAGGGAGGACAAGTGTCTGTGTCTTTGCTCCTCCCAGCACAGCTCGGTCCTCATATTTGAGCGTTTTCATATGTTTTTCTTCCACTTGTATTACTTGGTCATTGAAGAGTCATGTTCTTATTTTTTGGTATTTTTTTTTCTTAGATTGTTGGTGTTTTTCTTATTGATTTTTGCCAGCTCTAGTTACATATTAAAGAAATATGCATTGAGATTGGTTCAAGATGGTTGAGTAGAAGGACGTGCTGTCACTCCTTCCTGTGAGAACACTGGAATCACAACTAACTACTGAACAATTATCGACAGGAAGACCCTGGAACTCACCAAAATAGATACCCCACATCCAAAGACAAAGGAGAAGCCAAAATGAGACTGTAGGAAGCGTGCAATCACAATAAAATCAAATCCCATAACTGCTGGGTGGGTGACTCACAAACTGGAGAACCACAGAAGTGGTTCTTATACCACAGAAGTCCACCCACTGGAGTGAAGGTTCTGAGCCCCACATCAGGCTTCCCAACCTGGGAAGTCCGGCAACAGGAGGAGGAATTCCTAGAGACTCAGACATTGAAGGCTAGCAGCATTTGATTGCAAGACTCTGACAGGACTGGGGGAAACAGAGACTCCACTCTTGGAGGGCACACACAAAGTACTGTGCGCATGGGGACCCAGGGAAGGAACAGTGACCCCAGGGGAGAATAACCAGACCTACCTGCTAGTGTTGAAGTGTCTGCTGCAGAGGCAGTGGGTGGTGTGGCTCACTGTGAGGAGAAGGAAACTGGCAGCAGAAGTTCTGGGAAGTACTCTTTGGTGTGAGCCCCTCCAGAGTCAGCCATTAGCCTTAACAAAGAGCTCTGGTAAGTTCCAGTGTTGGGTCGCCTCAGACCAAATACCCAACTGGGAGGGAACCCAGCAACACCCATCAACAGTCAAGTGGATTAAAGTTTTACTGAGCTCTGCCCACCAGAACAACAGCCAGCTCTATCCACCACCAGTCCCTCTCATCAGGAACCTTGCACAAGCCTCTTAGATAGCCTCATCCACCGCAGGGCAGACAGCAGAAGCAAGAAGAACTACAATCCTGCAGCCTGTGGAACAAAAACTGCAATCACAGAAAGATAGACAAGATGAAAAGGCAGAGGGCTATGTACCAGATGAAGGAACAAGAGAAAACCCCAGAAAAACAACTAAATGAAGTGGAGATAGGCAACCTTCCAGAAAAAGAATACAGAATAATGATAGTGAAGATGATCCAGGACCTCGGAAAAGGAATGGAGGCAAAGATCAAGAAGATGCAAGAAATGTTTAACAAAGACCTAGAAGAATTAAAGAACAAACAAACAGAGATGAACAATACAAAAACTGAAATGAAAACTACACTAGAAGGAATCAATAGCAGAATAACTGAGGCAGAAGAACGGATAAGAGACCTGGAAGACAGAATGGTGGAATTCACTGCTGAGGAAGAGAATAAAGAAAAAAGAATGAAAAGAAATGAAGGGGCTCGGAAGAAGATGGCGGAAGAGTAAGACGCGGAGATCACCTTCCTTCCCACAGATACATTAGAAATACATCTACACGTGGAACTGCTCCTACAGAACACCCACTGAACGCTGGCAGAAAACGTCAGACCTTCCAAAAGGCAAGAAACTCCCCAAGTACTTGGGAAGGGCAAAAGAAAAAAGAAATAACAGAGACAAAAGAATAGGAACGGGACCTGCACCTGTGGGAGGGAGCTGTGAAGGAGGAAAGGTTTCCACATACTAGGAAACCCCTTTGCGGGTGGAGACTGCGGGTGGCAGAGGGGGGAAGCTTCGGAGCCACGGAGGAGAGCGCAGCCACAGGGGTGCAGAGGGCAAAGCGGAGAGACTCCCACACAGAGGCTGGGCGCCGAGCAGCACTCACCAGCCCGAGAGGCTTGTCTGCTCACCCGCCTGGGCGGGCAGGGTTTGGAAGCTGAGGCTTGGGCTTCGGTTGGATCCCAGGGAGAGGACTGGGGTTGGCGGCATGAACACAGCCTGAAGGGGTTAGTGCACCACAGCTAGCCGGGAGGGAGTCCAGGAAAAAGTCTGCAGCTGCTGAAGAGGCAAGAGACTTTTTCTTGCCTCTTTGTTTCGTGGCGTGCAAGGAGAGAGGATTCAGAGCGCCGCCTAAACGAGCTCCAGAGACGGGCGCGAGCCGCGGCTATCAGCGCGGACCCCAGAGACGGGGGCGAGCCGCGGCTATCAGCGCAGACCCCAGAGACGGGCATGAGACGCTAAGGCTGCTGCTGCCGCCACAAAAAAGCCTGTGTGCGAGCACAGGTCACTCTCCACACTGCCCCTCCCGGGAGCCGGTGCAGCCCGCCACGGCCAGGCTCTCGTGATCAGGGGACAACTTCCCCAGGAGAACGCACGGCGCGCCTCGGGCTGGTGCAACGTCACGCCGGCTTCTGCCGCCGCAGGCTCGCCCCGCATCCGTATCCCTCCCTCCCCCCGCCTGAGTGAGCCAGAGCCCCCGAAGCAGCTGCTCCTTTAACCCCGTTCTGTCTGGGCGGGGAACAGATGCCCTCAGGCGACCTACAAGCAGAGGCGGCTCCAAATCCAAAGCTGAACCCTGGGAGCTGTGCAAACAAAGAAGAGAAAGGGAAATCTCTCCCAGCAGCCTCAGAAGCAGCGGATTAAAACTTCACAAACAACTTGATGTGCCTGCATCTGTTTAATACCTGAATAGACAACGAATCATCCCAAATTCAGGAGGTGGACTTTGGGAGCAGGATATATTAATTTTTCCCCTTTTCCTTTTTTTTTTTGAGTGTATATGTATATGCTTCTGGGTGAGATTTTGTCTGTATAGCTTTGCTTTATAATAGCTTTATTTTACTTCACTATATTTTATCCCCTTTCTTTCTTTCTTTCTTTCTATTTTTTCTCCCTTTTACTCTGAGCCGTGTGAATGAAAGGCTCTTGGTGCTCCAGCCAGGCATCAGGGCTGTGCCTCTGAGGTGGGAGAGCCAACTTCAGGACACTGGTCCACAAGAGACCTCCCAGCTCCACGTAATACCAAACGGCGAAAATCTCTTAGAGATCTCCATCTCAACATCAAGACCCAGCTTCACTCAACGACCAGCAAGCTACAGTGTTGAACACCCTATGCCAAACAACTAGCAAGACAGGAACACAGCCCCATCCATTAGCAGAGAGGCTGCCTAAAATCATAATAAGGCCACAGAGACCCCAAAATACACCACCAGACGTGGACGTGCCCACCAGAAAAACAAGATCCAGCCTCATCCACCAGACCACAGGCACTAGTTCCCTCCACCAGGAAGCCTACACAACCCACTGAACCAACCTTAGCCACTGGAGACAGATACCAAAAACAACGGGAACTACGAATCTCCAGCCTGTGAAAAGGAGACCCCAAACACAGTAAGATAAGCAAAATGAGAAGACAGAAAAACACACAGCAGATGAAGGAGCAGGGTCAAAACACACCAGACCTAACAAATGAAGAGGAAATAGGTAGTCTACCTGAAAAAGAATTCAGAATAATGATAGTAAGGATGATCCAAAATCTTGGAAATAGAATACACAAAATGCAAGAAACATTTAACAAGGACGTAGAAGAACTAAAGAGGAACCAAGCAACGATGAAAAACACAATAAATGAAATTAAAAATAGTCTAGATGGGATCAATAGCAGAATAACTGAGGCAGAAGAACAGATAAGTGACCTGGAAGATAAAATGGTGGAAATAACTACTGCAGAGCAGGATAAAGAAAAAAGAATGAAAAGAACTGAAGACAGTCTCAGAGACCTCTGGGACAACATTAAACACACCAACATTTGAATTATAGGGGTCCCAGAAGAAGAAGAGAAAAAGAAAGGGACTGAGAAAATATTTGAAGAGATTATAGTTGAAAACTTCCCTAATATGGGAAAGGAAATAGTTAATCAAGTCCTGGAAGCACAGAGAGTCCCATACAGGATAAATCCAAGGAGAAACACGCCAAGACACATATTAATCAAACTGTCAAAAATTAAATATAAAGAAAACATATTAAAAGCAGCAAGGGAAAAACAACAAATAACACACAAGGGCATCCCCATAAGGTTAACAGCTGATCTTTCAGCAGAAACTCTGCAAGCCAGAAGGGAGTGGCAGGATATACTTAAAGTGATGAAAGAGAAAAACCTACAACCAAGATTAATCTACCCAGCAAGGATCTCATTCAGATTTGATGGAGAAATTAAAACCTTCACAGACAAGCAAAAGCTGAGAGAGTTCAGCACCACCAAACCAGCTTTACAACAAATGCTAAAGGAACTTCTCTAGGCAAGAAACACAAGAGAAGGAAAACACCTACAATAACAAACCCAAAACATTTAAGAAAATGGGAATAGGAACATACATATCGATAATTACCTTAAATGTAAATGGATTAAATGCTCCCACCAAAAGACACAGACTGGCTGAATGGATACAAAAACAAGACCCATATATATGCTGTCTACAAGAGACCCACTTCAGACCTAGAGACACATACAGACTGAAAGTGAGGGGATGGAAAAAGATATTCCATGCAAATGGAAATCAAAAGAAAGCTGGAGTAGCAATTCTCATATCAGACAAAATAGACTTTAAAATAAAGACTATTACAAGAGACAAAGAAGGACACTATATAATGATCAAGGGATCGATCCAAGAGGAAGATATAACAATTGTAAATATTTATGCACCCAACATAGGAGCACCTCAATACATAAGGCAAATACTAACAGCCATAAAAGGGGAAATTGACAGTAACACAATCATAGTAGGGGACTTTAACACCCCACTTTCACCAATGGACAGATCATCCAAAATGAAAATAAATAAGGAAACACAAGCTTTAAATGATACATTAAACAAGATGGACTTAATTGATATTTATAGGACATTCCACCCAAAAACAACAGAATACACATTTTTCTCAAGTGCTCATGGAACATTCTCCAGGATAGATCATATCTTGGGTCACAAATCAAGCCTTGGTAAATTTAAAAAAATTGAAATCGTATCAAGTATCTTTTCCGACCACAACGCTATGAGACTAGATATCAATTACAGGAAAAGATCTGTAAAAAATACAAACACATGGAGGCTACACAATACACTACTTAATAACGAAGTGATCACTGAAGAAATCAAAGGGGAAATCAAAAAATACCTAGAAACAAATGACAATGGAGACACGACGATCCAAAACCTATGGGATGCAGCAAAAGCAGTTCTAAGAGGGAAGTTTATAGCAATACAAGCCTACCTCAAGAAACAGGAAACATCTCGAATAAACAACCTAACCTTGCACCTAAAGCAATTAGAGAAAGAAGAACAAAAAAACCCCAAAGCTAGCAGAAGGAAAGAAATCATAAAGATCAGATCAGAAATAAATGAAAAAGCAATGAAGGAAACAATAGCAAAAATCAATGAAACTAAAAGCTGGTTCTTTGAGAAGATAAACAAAATTGATAAACCATTAGCCAGACTCATCAAGAGAAAAAAGGAGAAGACTCAAATTAATAGAATTAGAAATGAAAAAGGAGAAGTAACCACTGACACTGCAGAAATACAAACGATCATGAGAGATTACTACAAGCAACTCTATGCCAATAAAATGGACAACCTGGAAGAAATGGACAGATTCTTAGAAATGCACAACCTGCCAAGACTGAACCAGGAAGAAATAGAAAATATGAACAGACCAATCACAAGCACTGAAATTGAAACTGTGATTAAAAATCTTCCAACACACAAAAGCCCAGGACCAGATGGCTTCACAGGTGAATTCTATCAAACATTTAGAGAAGAGCTAACACCTATCCTTCTCAAACTCTTCCAAAATATTGCAGAGGGAGGAACACTCCCCAACTCATTCTACGAGGCCACCATCACCCTGATACCAAAACCAGACAAAGATGTCACAAAGAAAGAAAACTACAGGCCAATATCACTGATGAACATAGATGCAAACATCCTCAACAATTGCTAGCAAACAGAATCCAACAGCACATTAAAAGGATCATACACCATGATCAAGTAGGGTTTATCCCAGGAATGCAAGGATTCTTTAATATACGCAAATCAATCAACGTGATACACCATATTAACAAATTGAAAGAGAAAAACCATATGATCATCTCAATAGATGCAGAGAAAGCTTTTGACAAAATTCAACACCCATTTATGATAAAAGCCGTGCAGAAAATAGGCATAGAGGGAACTTTCCTCAACATAATAAAGGCCGTATATGACAAACCCACAGCCAATATTGTCCTCAATGGTGAAAAACTGAAACCATTTCCACTAAGATCAGGAATAAGACAAGGTTGCCCACTCTCACCACTATTATTCAACATAGTTTTGGAAGTGTTAGCCACAGCAATCAGAGAAGAAAAAGAAATAAAAGGAATCCAAATTGGAAAAGAAGAAGTAAAGCTGTCACTGTTTGCAGATGACATGATACTATACATAGAGAATCCTAAAGATGCTACCAGAAAACTACTAGAGCTAATCAATGAATTTGGTAAAGTAGCAGGATACAAAATTAATGCACAGAAATCTCTTGCATTTCTATACACTAATGACGAAAAATCTGAAAGTGAAATTAAGAAAACACTCCCGTTTACCATTGCAACAAAAAGAATAAAATATCTAGGAATAAACCTACCTAAGGAGACAAAAGACCTGTATGCAGAAAATTATAAGACACTGATGAAAGAAATTAAAGATGATACAAATAGATGGAGAGATATACCATGTTCTTGGATTGGAAGAATCAACATTGTGAAAATGACTCTACTACCCAAAGCAATCTACAGATTCAATGCAATCCCTATCAAACTACCACTGGCATTTTTCACAGAACTAGAACAAAAAATTTCACAATTTGTATGGAAACACAAAGGCCCCGAATAGCCAAAGCAATCTTGAGAACAAAAAATGGAGCTGGAGGAATCAGGCTCCCTGACTTCAGACTATATTACAAAGCTACAGTAATCAAGACAGTTTGGTACTGGCACAAAAACAGAAATATAGATCAATGGAACAGGATAGAAAGCCCAGAGATAAACCCACGCACATATGGTCACCTCATCTTTGATAAAGGAGGCAAGCATATACAGTGGAGAAAAGACAGCCTCTTCAATAAGTGGTGCTGGGAAAATTGGACAGATACATGGAAAAGTATGAAATTAGAACACTCCCTGACACCATACACAAAAATAAACTCAAAATGGATTAAAGACCTAAGTGTAAGGCCAGACACTATCAAACTCTTAGAGGAAAACATAGGCAGAACACTCTATGACATAAATCACAGCAAGAATCTTTTTGACCCAGGTCCTAGAGAAATGGAAATAAAAACACAAATAAACAAATGGGACCTAATGAAACTTAAAAGCTTTTGCACAGCAAAGGAAACCATAAAGAAGACCAAAAGATAACCCTCAGAATGGGAGAAAATATTTGCAAATGAAGCAACTGACAAAGGATTAATCTCCAAGATTTACAAGCAGCTCATGCAGCTCAGTAACAAAAAAATAAACAACCCAATCCAAAAATGGGCAGAAGACCTAAATAGACATTTCTCCAAAGAAGATATACAGATTGCCAACAGACACATGAAAGAATGCTCAACATCATTAATCATTAGAGAAATGCAAATCAAAACTACAATGAGATATCATCTCACACCGGTCAGAATGGCCATCATCAAAAAATCTAGAAACAATAAATGCTGGAGAGGGTGTGGAGAAAAGGGAACACTCTTGCACTGTTGGTGGGAATGTAAATTGATACAGCCACTATGGAGAACAGTATGGAGGTTCCTTAAAAAACTACAAATAGAACTACCATACGACCCAGCAATCCCACTACTGGGCATATACCCTGAGAAAACCATAGTTCAAAAAGAGTCATGTACCAAAATGTTCATTGCAGCTCTATTTACAATAGTCAGGACCTGGAAGCAACCTAAGTGTCCATCATTGGATGAATGGATAAAGAAGATGTGGCACATATATACAATGGAATATTACTCAGCCATAAAAAGAAATGAAATGGAGGTATTTATAATGAGGTGGATGGAGTTAGAGTCTGTCATACAGAGTGAAGTAAGTCAGAAAGAGAAAAACAAATACAGTATGCTAACACATATATATTGAATCTAAGGGGAAAAAAAAAAAAAGGCCATGAAGAACCTAGTGGCAAGACGGGAATAAAGACACAGACCTACTAGAGAATGGACTTGAGGATATGGGGAGGGGGAGGGGTGAGATGTGACAGGGTGAGAGAGTGTCATGGACATATATACACTACCAGATGTAAAATAGATACCTAGTGGGAAGCAGCCGCATAGCACAGGGAGATCAGCTCGGTGCTTTGCGACCACCTGGAGGGGTGGGATGGAGAGGGTGGGAGGGAGGGAGATGCAAGAGGGAAGAGATATGGGAACATATGTATATGTATAACTGATTCACTTTGTTATAAAGCAGAAACTAACACACCATTGTAAAGCAATTATACTTCAATAAAGATGTTTTTAAAATAAAAAAAAAAAAGAAATGAAGACAGCCTAAGAGACCTCTGGGACAACATTAAATGCAACAACATTCACGTTATAGGGGTCCCAGAAGGAGAAGAGACAGAAAAAGGACCCGAGAAAATATTTGAAGAGATTATAGTCAGAAATTTCCTTAACATGGGAAAGGAAATAGCTACCCAAGTCCAGGATGTGCAGAGAGTCCCATACAGGATAAACTCAAGGAGAAACATGTCGAGACACATAGTAATCAAATTGACAAAAATTAAAGACAAAGAAAAATTATTGAAATCATCAAGGGAAAAATGACAAATAACATACAAGGGAAATCTCATAAGGTTAACAGCTGATTTCTCAGTAGAAACTCTACAAGCCAGAAAGGAGTGGTATGATATACTTAAAGTGATGAAAGGGAAGAACCTACAACCAAGATTACACTACCGGCAAGGATCTCATTCAGATTCCACGGAGAAATCAAAAGCTTTAGAAACAGCAAAAAGTTAAGAGAATTCAGCACCACCAAACCAGCTCTACAACAAATGCTAAAGGAGCTTCTCTAAGTGGAAAACACAAAAGAAGAAAAGGACCTACAAAAACAAACCCATAACAATTAAGAGAATGGTCATAGGAACATATATATCAATACTTACCTTAAACGTCAATGGAGTAAATGTTCCAACCAAAAGACACAGGCTTGCTGAATGGATACAAAAACAAGACTCATATATATGCTGTCTACAAAGGACCCACTTCAGACCTAGGGACACATACAGACTGAAAGTGAGGGGATGGAAAAAGATATTCCATGCAAATGGAAATCAAAAGAAAGCTGGAGTAGCAATACTCATATCAGATAAAATAGACTTTAAAATAAAGAACAAGAGACAAGGAAGGACACTACATAATGATCAAGGGATCAATCCAGGAAGAAGATATAACAATTATAAATATATATGCAACCAATAAAGGAGCACCTCAATACATAAGGCAACTACTAACAGTAACACAATAATATGGGGGACTTTAACACCTCTCTTACACCAATCGACAGATCACCCAAACAGAAAATTAATAAGGAAATACAAGCTTTAAATGACACAACAGCCCAAATAGATTTAATTGATATTTATAGGACATTCTATCCCAAAAGAGCAGACTACACTTTCTTCTTAAGTGCACACGGAACATTCTCCCGGATAGATCACATCTTGGGTCACAAATCAAGCCTCAGTAAATTTAATAATATTGAAACCATACCAAGCATCTTTTCTGACCACAATGCTATGAGATTAGAAATGAATAACAGGGGAAAAAACGTAAAAAACACAAACACATGGAGGCTAAACAATACGTTACTAAATAACCAAGAGATCACTGAAGAAATCAAAGAGGAAATCAAGAAATACCTAGAGACAAATGACAATGAAAACACCATGATCCAAAACCTATGGGATGCAGGAAAAGCAGTTCAAGAGAGAAGTTTATAGCTATACCAGCCTACGTCAAGAAACAAGAAAAATCTCAAACAATCTAACTTTACACCTAAAGGAACTAGAGAAAGAAGAACAAACAAAACCCAAAGTTAGCATAAGTAAAGAAATCATAAAGATCAGAGCAGAAATAAATGAAATAGAAACAAAGAAAACAAGAGAAAAGATGAATAAAACTAAAAGCTGGTCCTTTGAGAAGATAAACAAAATTGATAAACCATTAGCCAGACTCATCAAGAAAAGGAAGGAGAGGACTGAAATCCATAAAATTAGAAATGAAAAAGGAGAAGTTACAACAGACACTGCAGAAATACAAAGCATCCTGAGAGTACTACAAGCAATTCTATACCAATAAACTGGACAACCTGGAAGAAATGGACAAATTCTTAGAAAGGTATAACCTTCCAAGACTGAACCAGGAAGAAATAGAAAATATGAATAGACCAATCACAAGTAATGAAATTGAAACTGTGATTAAAAATCTTCCATCAAACAAAAGTCCAGGACCAGATGTCTTCACAGGTGAATTCTATCAAACATTTAGAGAAGAGCTAACACCCTTCCTTCTCAAACTCTTCCAAAAAATTGTGGAGGAAGGAACACTCCCAAACTCATTTTATGAGGCCACCATCACCCTGATACCAAAACCAGACAAAGATACTACAAAAAAAGAAAATTACAGACCAATATCCCTGATGAATACAGATGCAAAAATCCTCAACAAAATACTAGCAAACAGAATCCAACAGCATATTAAAAGGATCATACACCATGATCAAGTGGGGTTTATCCCAGGAATGCAAGGATTCTTCAATATATGCAAATCAATCAATGTGACACACCATCTTAACAAATTGAAGGATAAAAACCATATGATCATCTCAATAGATGCAGAAAAAGCTTTTGACAAAATTCAACACCCATTTATGGTAAAAAAAAAACTCTCCAGAAAATGGGCATAGAGGGAACCTACCTCAACATAATAAAGGCCATATACGACAAACCCACAGCAAACATCATTCTCAATGGTGAAAAACTGAGAGCATTTCATCTAAGATCAGGAATGACACAAGGATGCCCACTCTCACCACTATTATTCAACATAGTTTTGGAAGTCCTGGCCATGGCAATCAGAGAAGAAAAAGGAATAAAAGGAATACAAATTGGAAACGAAGAAGAAAAACTGTCACTATTTGCAGATGACATTATGCTATACATAGAGAATTCTAAAGATGCCACCAGAAAACTACTAGAACTAATCAATGAATTTGGTAGAGTTGCAAGATACATAATTAATGCACAGAAATCTCTTGCATTCCTATATACTAATGAGGAAAAATCTGAAAGAGAAATTAAGGAAACACTCCTATTTACCATTGCAACAAAAAGAATAAAATACCTAGGAATAAACCTACCTAGGGAGACAAAAGACCTGTATGCAGAAAACTATAAGACACTGATGAAAGAAATTAAAGATGATACCAACAGATGGAGAGGTATACCATGTTCTTGGATTGGAAGAATCAATATTGTGAAAATGACTATACTACCCAAAGCAATCTACAGATTCAATGCAATCCCTATCAAATTACCGATGGCATTTTTTACAGAACTAGAACAAAAATCTTAAAATTTGTATGGAGACACAAAAGACCCGGAATAGCCAAAGCAGTCTTGAGGGAAAAAAGCAGAGCTGGAGGAATTAGACTGCCTGACTTCAGGCTATACTACAAAGCTACAGTAATCAAGACAGTATGGTACTGGCACAAAAACAGAAACATAGATCAATGGAACAAGATAGAAAGCCCACAGATAAACTCACGCACCTATGGTCAACTTGTCTATAACAAAGGAGACAAGGATATACAATAGAGAAAAGACAGTCTCTTCAATAAATAGTGTTGGGGAAACTGGACAGCTACATGTAAAAGAATGAAATTAGAACACTCCCTAAAACCATACACAAAAATAAACTCAAGAAGGATTAGAGACCTAAATGTAAGACCAGACACTATAAAACTGTTAGAGGAAAACATAGGAAAAACACTCTTTGATATAAATCACAGCAAGATCTTTGTTGATCCACCTCCTAGGGTAATGGAAATAAAATAAAAAATAAACAAATGGGACCTAACGAAACTTAAGATCTTTTGCACAGCAAAGGAAACCATAAACAAAACGAAAAGACAACCCTCAGAATGGGAGAAAATTTTTGCAAACAAATCAATGGACAAAGGATTGATCTCCAAAAGATATAAACAGCTCATGCAGCTCAATATTAAAAAAACAAACAACCCAATCCAAAAATGGGAAGAAGACCTAAATAGACATTTCTCCAAAGAAGACATACAGATGGCCAAGAAGCACATGAAAAGCTGCTCAACATCACTAATCATTAGAGAAATGCAAATCAAAACTACAATGAGTTATCACCTCACACCAGTTAGAATGGGCATTATCAGAAAATCTACAAACAACAAATGCTGGATAGGGTGTGGAGAAAAGGGAACCCTCTTGTACTGCTGGTGGGAATGTAAATTGATACAGCCACTGTGGAGAACAGTATGGAAGTTCCTTAAAAAACTGAAAATAGAGCTACCATATGACCCAGCAATCCCACTACTGGGCATATACCCAGAGAAAACCATAATTTAAAAAGACACATGCACCCCAATGTTCATGCAGCACTATTTACAATAGCCAGGTCATGGAAGCAACCTAAATGCCAATCGACAGACAAATAGATAAAGAATATGTGTTACATATATACAATGGAATATTACTCAACCATAAAAAGGAACGAAATTGGGTCATTTGTAGAGATGTGGATGGACCTAGAGACTGTCATACAGAGTGAAGTAAGTCAGAAAGAGAAAAACAAATATCGTATATGAATGCATATATGTGGAACATAGAAAAATGGTACAGATGAACTGGTTTTCAGGGCAGAAATTGAGACACAGATGTAGAGAGCAAACCTATGGACACCAAGAGCAGAAAGCGGTGGGCTGTGGGGGTGGTGGTGTGATGAATTGGGAGATTGGGTTTGACATGTTTACACTGATATATATAAAATGGATGACTAATAAGAACCTGCTGTTTAAAAAATAAATAAAATAAAATTCAAAGAATCAAAAAAAAAAAGAAATATGCCTTTATGTGTAATATCACTTACATTTCTCCCCCATTTATAATTTGTCTTTTAACTTGGCTAATGTTTCAGTGATTTAGAAGCATTTTTTTTTCTTTTTTTTCTCCATTTTTTTTTAAACATCTTTATTGAAGTATAATTGCTTTACAATGGTGTGTTAGCTTCTGCTTTATAACAAAGTGAATCAGTTATGCATATACATATGTTCCCATATCTCTTCCCTCTTGCATCTCCCTCCCTCCCACCCTCCCTATCCCACCCCTCTAGGTGGTCACAAAGCACCGAGCTGATCTCCCTGTGCTATGCGGCTGCTTCCCACTAGCTATCTATTTTACATTTGGTAGTGTATATATGTCCATGACACTCTCTCACCCTGTCACATCTCACCCCTCCCCCTCCCCATATCCTCAAGTCCATTCTCTAGTAGGTCTGTGTCTTTATTCCCATCTTGCCACTAGGTTCTTCATGACCTTTTTTTTCCCCCTTAGATTCCATATATATGTGTTAGCATACTGTATTTCTTTTTCTCTTTCTGACTTACTTCACTCTGTATGACAGACTCTAACTCCATCCACCTCATTACAAATACCTCCATTTCATTTCTTTTTATGGCTGAGTAATATTCCATTGTATATATGTAACACATATTCCTTATCCATTCATCCGATGATGGACACCTAGGTTGCTTCCATGTCCTGGCTATTGTAAACAGAGCTGCAATGAATATTTTGGTACATGACTCTTTCTGAATTATGGTTTTCTCAGGGTATATGCCCAGTAGTGGGATTGCTGGGTCGTATGGTAGTTCTATTTGTAGTTTTTTAAGGAACCTCCATACTGTTCTCCATAGTGGCTGTATCAATTTACATTCCCACCAACAGTGCAAGAGTGTTCCCTTTTCTCCACACCCTCTCCAGCATTTATTGTTTGTAGATTTTTTGATGATGGCCATTCTGACCAGTGTGAGATGATACCTCATTGTAGTTTTGATTTGCATTTCTCTAATGATTAATGATGTTGAGCATTCTTTCATGTGTCTGTTGGCAATCTGTATATCTTCTTTGGAGAAATGTCTATTTAGGTCTTCTGCCCATTTTTGGATTGGGTTGTTCGTTTTTTTGTTATTGAGCTGCATGAGCTGCTTGTAAATCTTAGAGATTAATCCTTTGTCAGTTGCTTCATTTGCAAATATTTTCTCCCACTCTGAGGGTTGTCTTTTGGTCTTGTTTATGGTTTCCTTTGCTGTGCAAAAGCTTTTGAGTTTCATTAGGTCCCATTTGTTTATTTGTGTTTTTATTTCCATTTCTCTAGGACCTGGGTCAAAAAGGATCTTGCTGTGATGTATGTCATAGAGTGTTCTGCCTATGTTTTCCTCTAAGAGTTTGATAGTGTCTGGCCTTACACTTAGGTCTTTAATCCATTTTGAGTTTATTTTTGTGTATGGTGTCAGGGAGTGTTCTAATTTCATACTTTTCCATGTATCTGTCCAATTTTCCCAGCACCACTTATTGAAGAGGCTGTCTTTTCTCCACTGTATATGCTTGCCTCCTTTATCAAAGATGAGGTGACCATATGTGTGTGGGCTTATCTCTGGGCTTTCTATCCTGTTCCATTGATCTATATTTCTGTTTTTGTGCCAGTACCAAACTGTCTTGATTACTGTAGCTTTGTAATATAGTCTGAAGTCAGGGAGCCTGATTCCTCCAGCTCCATTTTTCGTTCTCAAGATTGCTTTGGCTATTCGGGGTCTTTTGTGTTTCCATACAAATTGTGAAATTTTTTGTTCTAGTTCTGTGAAAAATGCCAGTGGTAGTTTGATAGGGATTGCATTGAATCTGTAGATTGCTTTGGGTAGCAGAGTCATTTTCACAATGTTGATTCTTCCAATCCAAGAACATGGTATATCTCTCCATCTATTTGTATCATCTTTAATTTCTTTCATCAGTGTCCTATAATTTTCTGCATACAGGTCTTTTGTCTCCTTAGGTAGGTTTATTCCTAGATATTTTATTCTTTTTGTTGCAATGGTAAACGGGAGTGTTTTCTTAATTTCACTTTCAGATTTTTCATCATTAGTATATAGGAATGCAAGAGATTTCTGTGCATTAATTTTGTATCCTGCTACTTTACGAAATTCATTGATTAGCTCTAGTAGTTTTCTGGTAGCATCTTTAGGATTCTCTATGTATAGTATCATGTCATCTGCAAACAGTGACAGCTTTACTTCTTCTTTTCCGATTTGGATTCCTTTTATTTCTTTTTCTTCTCTGATTGCTGTGGCCAACACTTCCAAAACTATGTTGAATAATAGTGGTGAGAGTGGGCAACCTTGTCTTGTTCCTGATCTTAGTGGAAATGGTTTCAGTTTTTCACCATTGAGGACAATGTTGGCTGTGGGTTTGTCATATACGGCCTTTATTATGTTGAGGAAAGTTCCTTCTATGCCTACTTTCTGCAGGACTTTTATCATAAATGGGTGTTGAATTTTGTCGAAAGCTTTCTCTGCATCTATTGAGATGATCATACGGTTTTTCTCCTTCAATTTGTTAATATGATGTATCACATTGATTGATTTGCGTATATTGAAGAATCCTTGCATTCCTGGAATAAACCCCACTTGATCATGGTGTATAATCCTTTTAATGTGCTGTTGGATTCTGTTTGCTAGTATTTTGTTGAGGATGTTTGCATCTATGTTCATCAGTGATATTGGCCTGTAGTTTTCTTTCTTTGTGACATCTTTGTCTGGTTTTGGTATCAGGGTGATGGTGGCCTCGTAGAATGAGTTGGGGAGTGTTCCTCCCTCTGCAATATTTTGGAAGAGTTTGAGAAGGATAGGTGTTAGCTCTTCTCTAAATGTTTGGTAGAATTTGCCTGTGAAGCCATCTGGTCCTGGGCTTTTGTGTGTTGGAAGATTTTTAATCACAGTTTCAATTTCAGTGCTTGTGATTGGTCTGTTCATATTTTCTATTTCTTCCTGGTTCAGTCTTGGCAGGTTGTGCATTTCTAAGAATCTGTCCATTTCTTCCAGGTTGTCCATTTTATTGGCATAGAGTTGCTTGTAGTAATCTCTCATGATCGTTTGTATTTCTGCAGTGTCAGTGGTTACTTCTCCTTTTTCATTTCTAATTCTATTAATTTGAGTCTTCTCCCTTTTTCTCTTGATGAGTCTGGCTAATGGTTTATCAATTTTGTTTATCTTCTCAAAGAACCAGCTTTTAGTTTCATTGATTTTTGCTATTGTTTCCTTCATTTCTTTTTCATTTATTTCTGATCTGATCTTTATGATTTCTTTCCTTCAGCTAGCTTTGGGGTTTTCTTGTTCTTCTTTCTCTAATTGCTTTAGGTGCAAGGTTAGGTTGTTTATTCGAGATGTTTCCTGTTTCTTGATGTAGGCTTGTATTGCTATAAACTTCCCTCTTAGAACTGCTTTTGCTGCATCCCATAGGTTTTGGATCGTCGTGTCTCCATTGTCATTTGTTTCTAGGTATTTTTTGATTTCCCCTTTGATTTCTTCAGTGATCACTTCGTTATTAAGTAGTGTATTGTGTAGCCTCCATGTGTTTGTATTTTTTACAGATCTTTTCCTGTAATTGATATCTAGTCTCATAGCGTTGTGGTCGGAAAAGATACTTGATACGATTTCAATTTTTTAAAATTTACCAAGGCTTGATTTGTGACCCAAGATATGATCTATCCTGGAGAATGTTCCATGAGCACTTGAGAAAAATGTGTATTCTGTTGTTTTTGGGTGGAATGTCCTATAAATATCAATTAAGTCCATCTTGTTTAATGTATCATTTAAAGCTTGTGTTTCCTTATTTATTTTCATTTTGGATGATCTGTCCATTGGTGAAAGTGGGGTGTTAAAGTCCCCTACTATGATTGTGTTACTGTCGATTTCCCCTTTTATGGCTGTTAGTATTTGCCTCATGTATTGAGGTGCTCCTATGTTGGGTGCATAAATATTTACAATTGTTATACCTTCCTCTTGGATCGATCCCTTGATCATTATATAGTGTCCTTCTTTGTCTCTTGTAATAGTCTTTATTTTAAAGTCTATTTTGTCTGATATGAGAATTGCTCCTCCAGCTTTCTTTTGATTTCCATTTGCATGGAATATCTTTTTCCATCCCCTCACTTTCAGTCTGTATGTGTCTCTAGGTCTGAAGTGGGTCTCTTGTAGACAGCATATATATGGGTCTTGTTTTTGTATCCATTCAGCCAGTCTGTGTCTTTTGGTGGGAGCATTTAATCCATTTACATTTAAGGTAATTATCGATATGTATGTTCCTATTCCCATTTTCTTAAATGTTTTGGGTTTGTTATTGTAGGTGTTTTCCTTCTCTTGTGTTTCTTGCCTAGAGAAGTTCCTTTAGCATTTGTTGTAAAGCTGGTTTGGTGGTGCTGAACTCTCTCAGCTTTTGCTTGTCTGTGAAGGTTTTAATTTCTCCATCAAATCTGAATGAGATCCTTGCTGGGTAGATTAATCTTGGTTGTAGGTTTTTCTCTTTCATCACTTTAAGTATATCCTGCCACTCCCTTCTGGCTTGCAGAGTTTCTGCTGAAAGATCAGCTGTTAACCTGAGGGGGATGCCCTTGTGTGTTATTTGTTGTTTTTCCCTTGCTGCTTTTAATATGTTTTCTTTATGTTTAATTTTTGATAGTTTGATTAATATGTGTCTTGGTGTGTTTCTCCTTGGATTTATCCTGTATGGGACTCTCTGTGCTTCCAGGACTTGATTAACTATTTCCTTTCCCATATTAGGGAAGTTTTCAACTATAATCTCTTCAAATATTTTCTCAGTCCCTTTCTTTTTCTCTTCTTCTTCTGGGACCCCTATAATTCGAATGTTGGTGTGTTTAATGTTGTCCCAGAGGTCTCTGAGACTGTCCTCAGTTCTTTTCATTCTTTTTTCTTTATTCTGCTCTGCAGTAGTTATTTCCACCGTTTTATCTTCCAGGTCACTTATCCGTTCTTCTGCCTCAGTTATTCTGCTATTGATCCCATCTAGAGTATTTTTAATTTCATTTATTGTGCTTTTCATCATTGCTTGGTTCCTCTTTAGTTCTTCTACGTCCTTGTTAAATGTTTCTTGCATTTTGTGTATTCTATTTCCAAGATTTTGGATCATCCTTACTATCATTATTCTGAATTCTTTTTCAGGTAGACTACCTATTTCCTCTTCATTTGTTAGGTCTGGTGTGTTTTGACCCTGCTCCTTCATCTGCTGTGTGTTTTTCTGTCTTCTCATTTTGCTTATCTTACTGTGTTTGGGGTCTCCTTTTCACAGGCTGCATGTTCGTAGTTCCCGTTGTTGTTGGTATCTGTCCCCAGTGGCTAAGGTTGGTTCAGTGGGTTGTGTAGGTTTCCTGGTGGAGGGAACTAGTGCCTGTGTTCTGGTGGATGAGGCTGGATCTTGTCTTTCTGGTGGGCCCGTCCACGTCTGGTGGTGTGTTTTGGGGTGTCTGTGGCCTTATTATGATTTTCGGCAGCCTCTCTGTTAATGGATGGGGCTGTGTTCCTGTCTTGCTAGTTGTTTGGCATAGGGTGTCCAGCACTGTAGCTTGCTGGTCATTGATTGAAGCTGGGTCTTGATGTTGAGACGGAGATCTCTGAGAGATTTTCACCATTTGGTATTACGTGGAGCTGGGAGGTCTCTTGTGGACCAGTGTCCTGAAGTTGGCTCTCCCACCTCAGATGCACAGCCCTGATGCCTGGCTGGAGCACCAAGAGCCTTTCATTCACATGGCTCAGAATAAAAGGGAGAAAAAATGGAAAGAAAGAAAGAAAGAGGATAAAATAAAATAAAATAAAGCAATTATAATAAAAAATAAGAAAAAAATTATTAAGAATAAATTTATTAAGAAAAAAAATTTTTTTACTTTTTAAAAGTAGATTTATTAATTTTTATACTAAAAATAAGAAAAAAATTATTAAGAAAAAATTTATTAAGAAAAAAACATTTTTTAATTTTTTAAAATAAAAAATATGAAAAAACGTAGTAAAAAATTTTTTTAAAAATTTTTTAAAAATAGAAAATAAGGAAAAAATTATTAAGAAAACATTTATTAGGGAAAAAAAATTTTTTTAAGTAAAAAAAAAAAAAAAAAAAAAAAACGACGGACCTAACCCTAGGACTAACGTTGAGAGCAAAGCTATACAGACAAAATCTCACCCAGAAGCATACACATATACACTCACAAAAAAAGGAAAAGGGGAAAAGTTAATATATCCTGCTCCCAAAGTCCACCTCCTAAATTTGGGATGATTCATTTTCTATTCAGGTATTCAACAGATGCAGGCACATCAAGTTGTTTGTGGAGCTTTAATCCGCTGCTTCTGAGGCTGCTGGGAGAGATTTCCCTTTCTCTTCTTTGTTCGTACAGCTCCCGGGGTTCAGCTTTGGATTTGGACCCGCCTCTACATGTAGGTCTCCTGGGGGCGTCTGTTCCCCGCCCAGACAGAACGGGGTTAAAGGAGCAGCTGATTCGGGGGCTCTGGCTCAGTCAGGCCCGGGGGAGGGAGCGGTACGGAGGAGGCGGGGCGAGCCTGCGGCGGCAGAAGCCGGCGTGACGTTGCAGCAGCCTGAGGCGCGCCATGCGCTCCCCCGGGGAAGTTGTCCCCATATTACGGGAGCCTGGCCGTGGCGGGCTGCACAGGCTCCCGGGAGGGGCGGTGTGGAGAATGACCTGTGCTCGCCCACAGGCTTTTTGGTGGCGGCAGCAGCAGCCTCAGCGTCTCATGCCCGTCTCTGGGGTCCGCGCTGATAACCGCGGCTCGCGCCCGTCTCTGGGGTCCGTGCTGATAACCGCGGCTCGCGCCCGTCTCTGGGGTCCGCGCTGATAGCTGCGGCTCGCGCCCGTCTCTGGAGTTCGTTTAAGCGGCGCTCTGAATCCTCTCTCCTTGCACGCCGCGAAACAAAGAGGCAAGAAAAAGTCTCTTGCCTCTTCGGCAGCTGCAGACTTTTTCTCGGGCTCCCTCCCGGCTAGGTGTGGTGCGCCAGCCCCTTCAGGCTGTGTTCAAGCAGCCAACCCCAGTCCTCTCCCTGGGATCCGACCGAAGCCCGCGCCTCAGCTCCCAGCCCCCGCCCGCCCCGGCAGGTGAGCAGACAAGCCTCTCGGGCTGGTGAGTGCTGCTCGGCGCCGAGCCTCTGTGCGGGAATCTCTCCGTTTTTCCCTCTGCGTCCCTGTTGCTGTGGGATCCGCGCTGATAGCCGCGGCTCGCGCCCGTCTCTGGAGCTCGTTTAGGCGGCGCTCTGAATCCCCTCTCCTTGCGCGCCGCGAAACAAAGAGGCAAGAAAAAGTCTCTTGCCTCTTTGGCAGCTGCAGTCTCTTTCCCGGACTCCCTCCCGGCTAGCACCGAAGCCCAAGCCTCAGCTCCCAGCCCCCGCCCGCCCCGGCGGCTGAGCAGACAAGCGTCTCGGGCTGGTGAGTGCTGGTCGGCACTGATCCTCTGTGCGGGAATCTCTCCGCTTTGCCCTCCGCACCACTGTGGCTGCGCTCTCCTCCGTGGCTCTGAAGCTTCCCCCCTCTGCCACCCGCAGTCTCTGCCCGTGAAGGGGCTTCCTAGTGTGTGGAAACCTTTCCTCCTTCACGGCTCCCTCCCACTGGTGCAGGTCTCGTTCCTATTCTTTTGTCTCTGTTATTTCTTTTTTCTTTTGCCCTACCCAAGTACGTGGGGATTTTCTTGCCTTTTGGGAGGTCTGACGTCTTCTGCCAGCGTTCAGTGGGTGTTCTGTAGGAGCAGTTCCACGTGTAGATGTATTTCTCATGTATCTGTGGGAAGGAAGGTGATCTCCGCGTCTTACTCTTCCGCCATCTTGCCCCTCCCTCCTAGAAGCATTTTTAATGAAGTTAAAACTGGAAGTCAAAACTCCCAGGCTTTGTGTCTTTCTTATTTTCTCACATGGATTCTTATGAAATTTTGTAGTTTCACTTTGCTATGAGATGTGAAATATAGGTCCCAAAGAGTGAAGAATCTCTTTGTATCTACATGAAGTTTCTGTTATTTCTCCTTCTTTAATGACTCTTCAGAGGTCTGAGCAATCTCTCTTTTCAGAAACTTGTGAGATCTCTCAGACTCTTTGGTAGAGCTGGTTCTAGCTTGTGCAGTTTGCATGGGAAAGGGGCACTTGTCATTCTTCTATTTGTTGTACTCTTTTGAGAATTATTTCCAACAGATGCCAAGTTTCTCTATTATTAAATATCTAACAAATTTTTTGGATGACATATAGTCATAAATGCATTTCAAAGCCCAATTTGTCAGCTAACGAGAGCCAGCTACTGAAAGTCTCTGCTTACCAGTAAATCATGCAGTAAGAGAGTGGGTAGGCAGAGCTGAGAGAGATAGGTAGAGGGTGAAATTTCTCTGGATTGAACAGGGTTCACTCACAATGCTGTAACTTGTAAAACAGGTCCCTGATGCAGAGTGTAAGTAATTGGTTCCTCTTGCATATAACAAATGGAACACACCTCCTTTTACCAGATCGCTGGAAAGCGGGTTTAGCTACCTGAGGATGAGGTTCCTGGGTGGAAAGAGTGGGAGGAAAGTGAATTTTTGTGAGAGGAAAGTGAAGTTTTCTTCTTTTGGTGGTATGAATTCACCCCTTACCCCCAGTTGTATATTTGAGCAAGACTACACGTGTTACCCTAAGCTTTTCTCACACTTTCCTTCTTCTCTTTTCTTTTCCTTTTTTCTACTTCTATTCTAGCAGTTTTCCTGGCAGTCAGTGTGCAGTGGTGGTGGCAGAAGTTGCTCCTGTTTTTCTTGCTCCTCTTAGAGATCAACTCATCTTTGACTTCCATGGGTCACCTCTCACCTTAGGCACAGGTGTGCTGGTCACACACAGCTCAGGGGCCTTGCTGAAGTGGATAAGTTATGTCATCTTAGAACACCACTGACTTCCAACCTTCTCTTTACAGGGGATAGAAGGAGCTATTTTTATTTTTCCAAATCAATATGATTCCTGAAGCAATGCTGCTTATAGGTCCTTGGTAGAAGGCCAAGCAATGCTGTCCTATCTGCTCCAACACAGTGTGAGGAATGGGGTACAGGAGAGCAATATCATGGAAATTGGCTATACACCAGGTAAGGCTATGAAATGGAAGCATATAATTTCAGGATCTTTACAATGATTGATTTAAACTCCCTCATTTTACTAATAAGAAATAGAAGTAAATGAGTTACTTGCCCAAGGTCACCGAGTTAGTGGCAGAGCAAGAATTTGATCCCAGGGCTTTTGTCTTTAATTCATTTGCTCTAATGATGAATTATGCATGACTGGCCTGTTGAAATCCTAGATTTAAAGCTGGCTGATGGCTGCCATAAAAATGCCAGACCTTCTAAGTGTGTTGGTTGAGGAGGGGAGATGATAGTTGCTTATCCAATATTCATTCTCTCTTATTCATTATTAACAGAACTCCAGCTAAAAGGTACTGACATGTCCACTAAAAGACCACATTTCCCAGGTTTGTTTGCAGATGAGATGACCACATGATATAGTTCTGTCTATATGAGGTGTAAGTGGAAGTCATTGGGTGGGGCCTCTGAGAAGTTTCCATAACAGCAGGGAAGACTCAGCTAATGTGCCATTTTCACTCTCTTCTTTTTGCCTAGCATTTGGATGCTGGATTAGAGATAGAATAGCCTTCTCATCACATGAGGTGCCCATTAGACCAAGAGAATTGCATGGGCTTTGACTTTGACATACTTGAGCTACTGAATTAATGTCAGCAACCGCCTACTTTCTGACTTATATTATTTGCAATCAAATATATTCCTCTGATATTGTCCAAAAAGAAATCTCTACCTCTATCTCTATCTTGATCATCTATATCTGTATCCCCTAATTCCCCAGAAAATAGCCTTTTGCATTGTAAAACAGTACTAACTATGTTAGCAAACAGATCATTAGAGTGTGAAATTATTCATGTTGCCAGAGGGTTTTTCACATTAAGAAAGAATCCCAGGAGCGGGGGGGACCTTCAAGATGGTGGAGGAGTAAGACGTAGAGATCACTTTCCTCCTCACAAATACATCAAAAATGCATCTACATGTGGAACAACTCCTACAGAACACTTACTGAATGTTGACAGAAGACCTCAGACTTCCCAAAAGATGCCAGAGGGAGACCTACATGCAGAGGCAGGGCCAAATCCAAAGCTGAACCCCAGGAGCTGTGTGAAGAAAGAAGAGAAAGAGAAATCTCTCCATGCAGCCTCAGGAACAGCAGATTAAATCTCCACAATCAACTTGATGTACACTGCATCTGTGGAATACCTGAGTAGACAATGAATCATCCCCAAATTGAGGCCATGTATTTTGGAAACAACTGTAGACTTGGGGCTTGCTTTCTGTATCTAATTTGTTTCTGATTTTAAGTTTGTCTTAGTTTACTATTTAGAGCTTATTATCATTGGTAGATTTGTTTATTGACTTGGTTGCTCACTTCCTTTTTTTTATATACATACATATATATTTTTTCCTTTTTCTCTTTTTGTGAGTGTGTATGTGTATGCTCTCTGTGTGATTTTGTCTGTATAGGTTTGCTTTTAAAATTTGCCCTAGGGTTTTTTTTTTGGTATAGTTTTTAGTACTTGTTATTATTGGTGGATTTGTTTATTGGTTTGGTTGCTCTATTCTTTCTTTTTTTATTACATTTTTATTTTAATAAATTTTTTTATTTTAATAAATGTATTTTATTTTATTTTTCCTATCATTCTTTTTTTTTTCTCCCTTTTCTTCTGAAGCATGTGGCTGACAGGGTCTTGGTGCTCTGGCCGGGTGTCAGGCTTGAGCCTCTGAGGTGGGAGAGCAGAGTTCAGGACATTGGACCACCAGAGACCTCCTGGCCCCATGTAATGTCAATTGGCGAGAGCTCTCCCAGACATCTCTGTCTCAACTTTAAGACCCAGCTCCACTCAATGACCAGCAAGCTCCAGTGCTGGACACCCCAAGCCAAACAACTAGCAAGACAGGAACACAGTGCCACCCATTAGCAGAGAAGCTGCCTAAAATAATAATAAGTTCATAGTCACCCTCAAACAAACCACTGGATGCGGTCCTGCTCACCAGAAAGACAAGATCCAGCCTCATCCATCAGAACACAGACACTAGTCCCCTCACCAGGAATCCTACACAACCCACTGAACCAAACTTATCCACTGGGGTAGACACCAAAAACAATGGGAACTATGAACCTGCAGCCTGTGAAAGGGAGACCCCAAACACAGTAATTTAAGCAAAATGAGAAGACAGAGAAATACACAGATGAAAGAGCAAGGTAAAAACCCACCAGACCAAACAAATGAAGAGGAAATAGGCAGTCTACCTGAAAAAGAATTCAGAGTAATGATAGTAAAGATGACTCAAATCTTGGAAATAGAATGGAGAAAATACAAGACACTTTTAACAAGGACCTAGAAGAACTAAAGAGCAAACAAACAGGGATGAACAGCACAATAAATGAAATTAAAAATTCTCTAGAAGGAATCAATAGCAGAATAACTGAGGCAGGAGAACGGATAAGAGATCTGGTAGATAAATTAGTGGAAATAACTACCATAGAGCAGAATAAAGAAAAAACAAGGAAAAGAATTGAGGACAGTCTCAGAGACTTCTGGGACAATATTAAACATACCAACTTTCGAATTATAGGGGTATCAGAAGAAGAAGAGAAAAAGAAAGGGACTGAGAAAATATTTGAAGAGATTATAGTTGAAAACTTCCCTAATATGGGAAAGGAAATATTCAATAAAGTCCAGGAAGCACAGAGAGTCCCATACAGGATAAATCCAAGGAGAAACACACCAAGACACATGAATTAACCTTTCAAAATTAAATAAAAAGAAAAAATATTAAAAGAAGCAAGGGAAAAACAACAAATAGCATACAAGGGAATCCCCATAAGGTTAACAGCTGACCATTCAGCAGAAACTCTGAAAGCCTGAAGGGAGTGGGAGGACATATTTAAAGTGATGAAAGGGAAAAGCCTTCAACCAAGTTTACTCTACCCAGCAAGGATCTTATTCAGATTCAACAGAGAAATTAAAACCTTTACAGAGAAGCAAAAGCTAAGAAAATTCAGCACCACCAAACCAGCTCTACAATAAATTCTAAAAGAAGTTTACTAGGTCTGGTGGGTTTTTGCCTTGCTCCTTCATCTGCTGTGTGTTTCTCTGTCTTCTCATTTTGCTTAAATTTCTGTGTTTGGGGTCTCCTTTTTGCAGGCTGTAGGTTCGTAGTTTCCGTTGTTTTTGGTGTCTTCCCCAGTGGCTAAGGTTGGTTCAGTGGGTTGTGTAGGCTTCCTGGTGGAGGGGACTAGTGCCTGTGTTCTGGTGGATGAGGCTGGATCTTGTCTTTCTGGTGGGCAGGTCCACGGCTGGTGGTGTGTTTTGGGGTGTCTGTGGCCTTATTATGATTTTAGGCAGCCTCTCTGCTAATGAATGGGGTTGTGTTCCTGTCTTGCTAGTTGCTTGGCATAGGGTGTCCTGCACTGTAGCTTGCTGGTCATTGAGTGGAGCTGGGTCTTGGCATTGAGATGGAGATCTCTGGGAGATTTTCACCACTTGGTATTACATGGAGCTGGGAGGTTTCTTGTGGACCAGTGTCCTGAACTTGGCTCTTCCACCTCAGTGGCACAGCCCTGATGCCTGGCTGGAGCACCAAGAGCCTGTCCTCCACACGGCTCAGAATAAAAGGGAGAAAAGAAAGAAAGAAAGAGGAAGATAAAATAAAATAAAATGAAATAAAATAAATTTATTAAAACAAGAAATAAAAAATAATTATTAAGAAAAACAAATTTTTTAAGTAAAAAAAAAGAAAAAAAAAAGGACAGACAGAACCCTAGGACAAATGGTAAAAACAAAGCTATACAGACAAAATCACACACAGAAGCATACACATACACACTCACAAAAAGAGAAAAAGGGAAAAAAATATATATATCGTTGCTCCCAAAGTCCACCTTCTCAATTTGGGATGATTCGTTGTCTTTTCGGGTATTCCAGAGATGCAGGGTACATCAAGTTGATTGTGGAGATTTAATCCACTGCTGCTTAAGCTGCTGGGAGAAATTTCCCTTTCTCTTCTTTATTGGCACAGCTCCGGAGGTTCAGCTTTGGATTTGGATCCGCCTCTGCATGTAGGTCGCCTGAGGGCATCTGTTCTTCGCTCAGACAGGACGGGGTTAAAGGAGCAGCTGATTCGGGGGCTCTGGCTCACTCAGGCCTGGGGGAAGGGAGGGGTATGGAATGCGGGGCGAGGCTGCCGTGGCAGAGGCCAGCGTGACGTTGCACCAGCCTAAGGCGTGCCGAGTGTTCCCCCGGGGAAGTTGTCCCTGGATCACGGGACCCTGGCAGTGGCGGGCTGCATGGGCTCCCGGGAGGGGAGGTGTGGACAGTGACCTGTGCTTGCACACAGGCTTCTTGGTAGTGGCAGCAGCAGCCTTAGCGTCCCATGCCGTCTCTGGGGTCCGCGCTGATAGCCGCAGCTCGTGCCCATCTCTGGAGCTCCTTTAAGTGGCGCTCTTAATCCCCTCTCCTCACGCACAAGGAAATAAAGAGGCAAGAAAAAGTCTCTTGCCTCTTCGGCAGCTCCAGACTTCTTCCCGGACTCCCTCCCAGCTAGCTGAGGCACACTAGCCCCCTCAGGCTGTGTTCACGCAGCCAACACCAGTGCTCTCCCTGGGATCCGACCTCCGAAGCCCAAGCCTCTGCTCCCAGACCCCGCCCGTCCCAGCGGGTGAGCAGACAAGCCTCTCGGGCTGGTGAGTGCTGGTCGGCACCGATCCTCTGTGCAAGAATCTCTCTGCTTTGCCCTCCGCAACCCTGTTGCTGCGCTCTCCTCCGTGGCTACAAAGCTTCCCCGCTCCACCACCCGCAGTCTCCGCCCCTGAAGGGGCTTCTAGTGTGTGGAAACATTTCCTCCTTCACAGTTCCCTCCCACTGGTGCAGGTCCTGTCCCTTTTCTTTGTCTCTGTTTTTTCTTTTTTCTTTTACCCTACCCATGTACGTGGGGAGTTTCTTGCCTTTTGGGAGGTCTGAGGTCTTCTGCCAGCGTTCAGTAGGTGTTCTGTAGGAGTTGTTCCACATGTAGATGTATTTCTGATGTATTTGTGGGGAGGAAGGTGATCTCCGCGTCTTACTCTTCCACCATCTTGAAGCTCCTCCGGAACTTTACTAGGGAGGAAACACAAAAAAAGGAAAAGACCTACAATAATAAACCCAAAACAATTAAGAAAATGGTAATAGAGGGGCTTCCCTGGTGGTGCAGTGGTTGAGAATCTGCCTGCTAATGCAGGGGATACAGGTTCGAGCCCTGGTCTGGGAAGATCCCACATGCCGTGAAACAACTAGGCCCGTGAGCCACAACTACTGAGCCTGCTCATCTGGAGCCTGTGCTCCGCAACAGGAGAGGCCGTGATAGTGAGAGGCCCATGCACCGCGATGAAGAGTGGCCCCCACTTGCCACACTAGAGGAAGCCCTCTCACAGAAATGAAGACCCAACACAGCCATAAATAAATAAATAAATAAAAGAGTATAAGTGAAGGCTTTAAAAAAAAAAAAGAAAATGGTAATAGAAACATACATATCGGTAATTACCTTATTGTAAATGGATTAAATGCTCCAACCAAAAGACACTGACTGGCTGAATGGATACAAAAACAAGACCCGTATATATGTTGTCTACAACTTAGGGACACATACGGACTGAAAGTGAGAGGATGGAAAAAGATATTCCATGCAAATGGAAATCAAAAGAAAGCTGGAGTAGCAATTCTCATATCAGATAAAATAGACTTTAAAATAAAGACTATTACAAGAGACAAAGCAGGACCCTACATAATGATCAAGGGATCAATCCAAGAAGAAGATATAACAATTGTAAATATTTATGAACTCAACATATGAGCACCTCAATACATAAGGCAAATACTAACAGCCATAAAAGAGGAAATCGACAGTAACACAATAATAGTAGGGAACTTTAACACCCCACTTTCACCAATAGACAGATCATCCAAAATCAAAATAAATAAGGAAACACAAGCTTTAAATGACACATTAAACAAGATGGACTTAATTGATATTTATAGGACATTCCATCCCAAAACGTCAGGTTACACTTTCTTCTCAAGTGCTCATGGAACATCCTGCAGGATATCTTGGGTCACAAATCATGCCTCTGTAAATTTAAGAAAATTGAAATCGTATCAAGTATCTTTTCTGACTACAACGCTATGAGACTAGATATCAATTACAGGAAAATTACAGTAAAAAATACAAAAACATGGCAGCTAAACAATACACTACTAAATAACCAAGAGATCACTGAGGAAATCAAAGAGGAATCAAAAAATACCTAGAAACAAATGACAATGAAAACACTATGATCCAAACCTATGGGATGCTGCAAAAGCAGTTCTAAGAGTGACGATTATAGCAATACAATCCTACGTCAAGAAAGAAGAAACATCTCAAATAAACAACCTAACCTTACACGTAAAGCAATAGAGAAAGAAGAAGAAAAATACCCCAAGTTAGCAGAAGGAAAGAAATTATAAAGATCAGATCAGAAAGAAATGAAAGAAATGAAGGAAACAATAACAAAGATCAATAAAACTAAAAGCTGGTTCTTTAAGAAGATAAACAAAATTGATAATCCATTAGCCAGACTCATCAAGAAAAAAAGGGAGAAAACTCAAATCAATAGAATTATAAATGAAAAAGGAGAAGTAACAACTGACACTGCAGAAATAGAAAGGATCATGAGAGATTACTACAAGAAACTATATGCCAATAAAATGGACCACTTGGAAGAAATGGATAAATTCTTAGAAAAGCACAGCCTTCCAAGACTGAACCAGGAAGAAATAGAAAATATAAACAGACAAATCACAAGCACTGAAATTGAGACTGATTAAAAATCTTCCAACAAACAGAAGCCCAGGACCAGATGGCTTCACAGGCAAATTCTATCAAACATTTAGAGAAGAGCTAACACCTATCCTTCTCAAACTCTTCCAAAATATAGCAGAGGGAGGAGCACTCCCAAACTCATTCTCCGAGGCCACCATCAGTCTGATACCAAAACCAGACAAAGATGTCACACACACAAAAAACTACAGACTAATATCACTGATGAACGTAGATGCAAAAATCCTTAGCAAAATACTAGCTAACAGAATCCAACAGCACATTAAAAGGGTCATACACCACGATCAAGTGGAGTTTATCTCAGGAATGCAAGGATTCTTCAATATATGCAAATCAATCAATGTGATACACCATATTAATAAATTGAAGGATAAAAACCATATTATCATTTCAATAGATGCAGAAAAAACTTTCGACAAAATTCAACAGCGATTTATGAAAAAAACCCTCTTGAAAGTAGGCATAGAAGGAACTTACCTCAACATAATAAAGGCCATACATGACAAACCCATAGCCAACATCGTTCTCAATGGTAAAAAACAGAAACCATTTCCTCTAGGATAAGGAACAAGTTTGTACACTCTCAAAACTATTATTCAACAAAGTTTAGAAGTTTTAGCCACAGCAAGCAGAGAAGAAAAAGAAATAAAAGGAATCCAAATCGGAAAAGAAGAAGTAAAGCTGCCACTGTTTGCAGATGACATGATACTATACATAGAGAATCCTAAAACTGCTACCAGGAATCTACTAGAGCTAATCAATGAATTTGGTAAAGTAACAAGATACAAAATTAATGCACAGAAATCTCTTGCATTCTTATACACTAATGATGAAAAATCTGAAAGGGAAATTAATGAAACACTCCCATTTACCATTGCAACAAAAAGAATAAAATACTTAAGAATAAACCTACCTAAGGAGAGAAAAGACCTGTATGCAGAAAACTATTATAAGGCACTGATGAAAAAAATTAAAGATGATACAAACAGATGGAGAGATATACCATGTTATTGGATTGGAAGAATCAACATTGTGAAATTGACTCTACTACCCAAAACAGTCTACAGATTCAATGCAATCCCTATCAAACTACCAATGGCATTTTTCACAGAACTAGATCAAAAAATTTCCCAATTTTTATGGAAGCACAAAAGACCCATAATAGCTACAGCAATCTTGAGAAAGAAAAAGGCAGCTGGAGGAATCAGGCTCCCTGACTTCATACTATACTATAAAGCTACAGCCATCAAGACATTATGGTATTGGCACAAAAACAGAAATATAGATCAATTTAAAAGGATAAAAATATAAACCCATGCACGTATGGTCACCTTATCTTTGATAAAGGAGGCAAGAATTTACAGTGGAGGAAAGACAGCCTCTTCAATAAGTGGTTCTGGGAAAACTGGACAGCTACAGGTAAAAGAATGAAATTAAGACACTTCCTAACATTATACACAAAAATGAACTCAAAATGGTTTGAAGACCTAAATGTAAGGCCAGACACTATAAAAGTCTTAGAGGAAAACATAGGCAGAATACACGATGACATAAATCACAGCAAGATCCTTTTTGACCCACCTCCTAGAGAAATGGAAATAAAAATAAAGGGATGGGACCCAATGAAACTTAAAGGCTTTTGCACAGCAAAGGAAACCATAAACAAGATGAGAAGACAACCCTCAGAATGGGAGAAAATATTTGCAAATGAAACAACTGATAAAGGATTACTCTCCAAAACTATTGAAGCAGCTCATGCAACTCAATATCAAAAAAAACACCTAATCCAAAAATGGGCAGAAGACCTAAATAGACATTTCTCCAAAGAAGATATATAGATTGCCAACAAACACATGAAAGGATGCTCAACATCACTAATCATTAGAATAATGCAAATCAAAAGTACAATGTGTTATCACCTGACACCGGTCAGAATGGCCATCATCAAAAAATCTACAAACAATAAATGCTGAAGAGGGTGTGGAGAAAAGGAAACCCTCCTTCACTGTTGGTGGGAATGTAACTTGATACATCCACTATGGAGAACAGTATGGAGGTTCCTTAAAAAACTAAAAATAGAACTACCATATGACCCAGCAATCCCACTACTGGGCATATACCCTGAGAAAACCATAATTCAAAAGGAGTGATGTACCAGAATGGTAATTGCAGCGCTATTTACAATAACCAGGACATGGAAGCAACCTAAGTGTCCATCAACAGATGAATGGATAAGAAGATGTGACACATATATACAATAGAATATTACTCAGCCATATAAAGAAACGATACTGAGTTATTTGTAGTGAGGTGGATGGACCTAGAGACTGTCATACATAGTGTGGTAAGTCAGAAAGAGAAACACAAATACTGTATGCTAACACATATATATGGAATCTAAAAAAAAAACAAAAAAGGTTCTGAAGAACCTAGGGGCAGGACAGGATTAAAGGCACAGATGTAGAGAATGGACTTGAGGACACGGGGAGAGGGAAGGGTAAGCTGGGACGAAGTGAGAGAGTGGCATGTTCATATACACACTACCAAATTTAAAATCGATAGCTATTGGGAAGCAGCCTCATAGCACAGGGGGATCAGCTTGGTGCTTTGTGTCCACCTAGATGGGTGAGATAGGGAAGGTGAGAGGGAGACACAAGAGGGAGGAAATATGGGGATATATGTATAAGTATAGCTGATTCACTTTGTTATACAGCAGAACATAACACACCATTGTAATTATTCTCATAAAGACTTAAAAAAAAAAAGAATCCCATGATCCATTTCATTTGCATCTTTTTAAGTGTTTGTTTATAGATAATTTCACACTTAACAGAGGAGAAACTAGAAGCTGAGTTTTTCCATACTATTGCTGATTAAAAATGAATCAGACACCAAGAGAAAACAAATCTGAAAGTATAATGATCAAAAAAGACATTCATATTACCAGTTAATTGTTCTCCTTCTTCCTCCCCCCCTCCTCTCTTCTTTCTCTTCCCCTTCTCCTCCCCCTCCTTCTTCTTCTCCTTCTTCCTCCACCAGGCAGGAAACTCGAACATTATGTGTCCTGGTTCAATACCAGGCATCTGGCTATCTTAGCAGAGCAGAATTGAACATATTTCTCCTCATGTGTCATTCTTTCTGTGAAAATTATTCTTCATTTTCTCCCATTTCTGTTAAAAGCTCCTCCATCCTCCTAGACACCCATGCTTGACAGCTCTATAATTTTTCTCCCTCACCCTAATCTTTAATTAGTCATCAAACCTTGTATTTGCAGAGTGGGACATAGAGAAAAAGGATCCCAGAGTGGATTTATCTAGTTGCTCTCTGTAATCTCAGTCTCACACACTCTTTGGTCTGACCCTCATTAGCCACTTGCAAAGGAAATATCAATTTGTGTGATGGTGACATTTGAGGATTACATTATTGCTTTGATGTATTAGTTTTGTAAACCAATATCCCAATTAGAGCCAACAGAACACTTTTAATTGGGACACAGAGGTAAAAGGACTTTCTGTTACCATAGTTTCAGAGGCACATATGTGGTCAGCTGCCTAAAGCTAGATTTATTTTCAGATGTAAGATGTTACTGACAGTGAGCTCTGGTGACTAAGGGACATCTGCTGTTCTGGTAGAAATGGAGTGTGATCTTGAAGCTCAACTAAAACCAAGATCTTAGGCAGAGCACATTCTGTAATGTGTAATGGAGTTGCTTTCAATGCCTTTAATTTCATATCCTTAGATTGTAAGTAAATATCTGAAAAGGCAATATTAACCTCTACCTTAATAAGTACTTCACCAATAGACTATTGTTCTGAGTGTCAGGAAAAAGGAAAAGAAAAAAGGCAAGCAGGACTTTGAGGCAAGTTAGTGATTTCAGCAACTGGTTCTGGTTCTGACCTTTGGAGAATCTCATGGAAATGGCCAAGGATATAAAAGGAAGGAAAAACCTTCATTGAACACTAGGAATGCTTATAGCCATATATATGTGAGAAAACTGTAAACTTTCTGCTAAAGATGGATCAAAACAAGGACTGATTTGACTCATGACTCCTTTTATGCTTAAAACCAGCTTGCCTGGGAGGTGGGTAGGAAAGACTTTATCAGAATTCAGTGACATCCTTTCATTTTGAGGGATGCCAACTGGAGGCAAGGGTGGGCTGTAGGTCATTAGAGAGGCATAGCTGGATCCTGCAAGAGGAAGCCCATTAAGCATCCTGTGCCAGTGTGGTACCTACTTACTGACTGCACTTGGTATAGATGTCTCTGTCAAGCAAAACATGGGGGGCACTCCCCAGCCAACTCCTGGTGGCCACTCCAGTATGGCAAAGAAAATTGTAAAAACAGATAAAACTTCTGCTATGGTACTTACAGTTTTAGCTCCTTCCTTCAGTCTGCTAGATTCTTGAATTCTGCAGTAAATCTAAACTTTTATCTGTTCCTCTCATTAGGTTTGAAAGGTGGGTAAAAACTGGGCTATAAAACTCCCTCAAATTCCAAAATAGGGTAATTGCACAGGTCATATTCGATACTGGCACAAGTACAATACTGTATAAAAGTTGAAATAAAACCCCAACCATTTGAAAATTAAAACCAAAACATAACAAATGCAAAACATTCATCTAAATAGTTCTTAGGTCAAGAAGGATATAAAAAGTACAGTTAGAATCAAATTAGCCAATAATGACATTGAGGATATGAGATACCAAATTTATAGGATATGATTAAAATTGTGCTCAGAGAAAATGCATAGCCTAAATATCTTGCTTTTAAACAAGGAATAAACTGCAAAGAAGTATTTAATAATTAGGAAAAAGAAATTGAAACAAAAATTATAACAAAGCTTAAAAATTTTGTAATATAATAGACAACTTACTAGCAACTCAAATCAAGAATTAGGTGTGACCACTCTGGCGTAGACTCCAGGCTTGCTTGCTTCTCAACACAGCTCCACACTAGGGTGAGGGCTGCCATGGCTGAGGGCAGTGCTCATTTGTGAGGGGTAGAGTCGTCCTGGATCTAGAACAGTGTCTGAATAGGTCAGGGACAACCATTACTGACACTTACAAGGCATTGTGTTGGGAGGAGTCTGGAAGCCTGATGGGCTGGGGCTACCACAGTCTGCACCCAGACCTAGGCTGAATGCCTGCTCTAGTTCCTCTTTCTCCAGCACCACTCTGCTCTGGAGTGAGGGTGCCAGGGCTGAGAGGGTGTGCACACACATGTAGAGGGAATGGAATGAGCTTGGACTTGACCCTCAGTTTTTCTGCTCCAGCAACTTGGGACCATCCCTGCCCCCAATAAGGTGATGTTGGCCACTGAGCAGAGGAGAAGCCCTGGCTAACACCTGACTCTGGCTTTAACCTCTCCATCTCCAACCTCACCACCTACAAAAGAGATAGACACCAATACGTGATTGGTGATTGCATAAAGATGTGATTCATGCTCATATCAGATCCAGCTCTCCCATCAAAGCCACTGGGCACACACAGACTGTACAGGAATGCTCCCACAATTGACACCCCTTCAAAACCAGAACAGGTAACTGTTTCACCTAATTTCCTAGACACAGAAAAAGTTAAGCAAAATGAGAAGATAGAGGAACTTGTTTCAATTTTAAGAACAAGAAAATACTCCTGAAAAAACTACTAATGGAACAGAAATAAGTAATTTACCAGATAAAGAGTTCAAAGCATTAGTAATAAGAATGCTAATTGAATTAGGGAAAGTAATAGATGAAGACAGTAAGAATTTTATTAATAACAAGGAACTAGAAAATATAAAAAAGAACCAGTCAGAACTGAAGAATACAATAACTGAAATGAAAAACACACTAGAGGGAATTAGCAAGCAGACTAAGTGATACAGAAGAATGTGTAAATGATATGGAAGATAGAATAATGGAAATCACCCAACAAGAACAGCAAAAAAGAAAAACAAATTAAAAAATGGGAACAGTTTAAGGGACCTTATGACAATATAAAGAGTACCAACATTTGCATTATATAGGCGTTCCAGAAGGAGAAGAGAGAGAAAGGGGTTGAAAATCTATTTGATGAAATTATAGCTGAAAAATTCCCAAACCTGAAGAAGGAAAGAGATATCTAGGTATAGGAAGAACAGTGTGTCCCAAATAAGATGAACACAAATCGACAAACACTGAGATATATCATATTTAAAATGACGAAAGTTAAAGATAGAGGGAGAATTCTAAAGGCAGCAAGAGAAAAACCAAGAGTCATATACAATGAAACCCTCATAAGGCTATCAGCTGATTTATCTGCAGAAACTTTGCAGGCCAGAAGGGAATGGTATGATATATTTAAGGTGCTGAAAGGGAAAAACCTGCAACTCAGGATACTCTACCCAACAAGATTATCATTTAGAATTGATAGCAAGATAAAGAATTTCTCATATAAGCAAAAACTAAAAGAGTTCATTGATACTAAACCTATCCTAAAAGAAATGTCAAAAGATCTTCTCTACGTGACAAAGAAAAGGCTGCAATAAGAAGTTAGTATCTATAGGAAAGGAAAAAATCCCACTTACTAATAAAGGCAGATGTATAGTAAAAGTTGTGGATCAACCACTTAAAAACGCTAGTATAAAGATTAAAAGAAAAAACTGTAAAATCAACTGTAACTGCAATAAACAGGGAAGGGATAAACATGAAGATGTAAACTATGACATTAAATACACAAAATGTTGGGGAGGGGAGTAAAACATGTAGATAATTTAGAATGTATTTGAACTTAAGTGACTATCAGTTTAAAACAAGTAGATATAACTATAGGTCAACATATATGAACCTCATGGTAACCACAGATCAAAAACCTACAATAGATACAAAAAAACTAGAGTGAAAGGAACACGAGCATACCACTAAATAAAATCACAGGGAAGAAACTAAAAGAAGAAAAGAACAGAGAAGAACTGCAAAAACAACCAACAAAATGGCAATAAGTATTAGGTTGGCCAAAAAGTTTGCTCATGGTTTTCCATAACATCTTACAGAAAAACCCGAATGAACTGTTTGGCCAACCCAATACATATCTATCAATAATCACTTTATCATCAATGGACTAAATGCTCCAATCAAAAGATGTAGAGGGGCTTATTGGATGA
The DNA here is from genome assembly GCF_028564815.1 of Eubalaena glacialis. Lineage (NCBI taxonomy): Eukaryota > Metazoa > Chordata > Mammalia > Artiodactyla > Balaenidae > Eubalaena > Eubalaena glacialis. The sequence continues at coordinate 36,755,579 of NC_083734.1, read as the reverse complement.
AAAAAACAAGACCCTAGATGCTGCATACAAGAGACTAACTTCAGAGCTAAAAACACACACAGACTGAAAGTGAGAAGATGGAAAAAGATATTTCATGCAATTGGAAATGATAAGAAAGTGGGGATAGCAATACTCACATAAGAAAAAATAGACTTTAAAACAAAGGCTATAATGCAAGACAAAGAAGGGCATTATATATGATAGGGGGAACAATACTAGAAGAGGATATTACACTCATTAACATATATGCACCTAATAACAGAGCACCTAAATATATAAAGCAAATATGAACAGACATAAAGGGAGAAACTGACAATATTACAAAAATAGTAGGGGACTTTAAAACCCCACATACATCTTTTTTAGATTCTACATGTTAGCGATATCATATGATATTTCTCTTTCTCTGTCTGACTTACTTTACTCAGTATGACTATGTCTAGTTCCATCCATGTTGCTGCAAATGGCATTATTTTGTTCTTTTTTATGGCTGACTAATATTCCATTGTATATATGTATGACAGTTTTATCCATTGCTTTGTTGATGGACATTTAGGTTGCTTCCATGTCTTGGCTATTGTGAATAGTGTTGCAATGAATATTGGGGTGCATGTATCTTTTCGAATTATGGTTTTCTCCAGATATATGCCCAGGAGTGGGATTGCTGGATCATATGATAGCTCTATTTTTAGTTTTTTAAGGAACCTACATACTCTTCTCCATAGTGGCTCTACAACTTACATTCCCAGAAACAGTGTAGGAGGGTTCCATTTTTTCCACACCCTCCCTCTCCAGCATTTATTGTTTTTAGATTTTTTGATGATAGCCATTCTGACCAGTGTGAAGTGATACCTCATTGTAGTTTTTATTTGCATTTCTGTAATAATTAGTGATGTTAAACATCCTTTCATGTGCTTTTTAATCATCTGTATGTCTTCTTTGGAGAAATGTCTATGTAGGTCTTCTGCCTATTTTTTGATTGTGTTGTTTGTTTTTTTGATATTGAGCTGCATGAGCTGTTTGTATATTTTGGAGGTTAATCCCATGTCGGTTTCTTCATCTGCAAATACTTTCTCCCATTCTGAGGGTTGTCTTTTTGTTTTGTTGATGGTTTCCTTTGCTGTGCAAAAGCTTTTAAGTTTCATTAGGTCCCATTTGTTTATTTTTGTTTTTATTTTCATTACTCTAGGAGGTGGACTGAAAAAGATCTTGCTGCGATTTATGTAAAAGAGTGTTCTGCCTACATTTTCCTCTAATAGTTTTATAGTATCCAGCCTTATATTTAGGTCTTTAATCCATTTTGAGTTTACTTTTGTGTATCATGTTAGGTAATGTTCTAATTTCATTTGTTTACATGTAGCTGTTCAGTTTTCCCAGCACCACTTATTGAAGAGACTGTCTTTTCTCCATTGTATATCCTTGCCTCCTTTGTCATAGATTAGGGGACCATAGGTGTGTGGGTTTATGTCTGGGCTTCCTATCCTGTGCCATTGATCTATATTTCTGTTTTTGGGCCAGTACCATACTGCCTTGATTACTGCAGCTTTGTAGTATAGTCTGAAGTCAGGGAGCCTGATTCCTCCAGCTCCATTTTTCTTTTTCAGATTGCTTTTGCTATTCGGGGTCTTTTGTGTTTCCATATAATTTGCAATTTTTTTGTTCTAGTTCTGGGGAAAATGCCATTGGTAATTTGATAGGGATTGCACTGAATCTGTAGATTGCTTTGGGTAGTATAGTCATTTTCACAATGTTGATTCTTCCAATCGAAGGACATGGTATATCTCTCCATCTGTTTGTGTCATCTTTGATTTCTTTCATCAGTATCTTATTGTTTTCTGAGTACGGGTCTTTTGCCTCCTTAGGTAGGTTTATTCCTAAGTATTTTATTCTTTTTGTTGTAATGGTAAATGGGATTGTTTCCTTAATTTCTCTTTCAGATTTTTCCTTGTTAGTGTATAGACATGCAAGAGATTTCTGTGCATTAATTTCATATCGTGAAACTTTACCAAATTCATTGATGAGCTCTAGTAGTTTTCTGGTAGCATCTTTAGGATTTTCTCTGTATAGTATCATGTCATCGCAAACAGTGACAGTTTTACTTCTTTTCCAATTTAGATTCCTTTTATTTCTTTTTCTTCTCTGATTGCCCTGGCTTGGACTTCCAAAACTATGTTGAATAATAGTGGTGAGAGTGGACATCCTTGTCTTTTTCTTGATCTTAGAGGAAAACGCTTTCAGTTTTTCACCATTGAGAATGATGTTTGTTGTGGGTTTGTCATATATGCCCTTTATTATGTTGAGGTAAGTTCCCTCTATGCCCACTTTCTGGAGAGTTTTTATCATAAAAGGGTGTTGAATTTTGTCAAAAGTTTTTTCTGCATCTATTGAGATGATCATATGGGTTTTATTCTTCAGTTTGTTAATATGGTGTATCACACTGATTGATCTGCAGATATTGAAGAATCCTTGCATCTCTGTGATAAATCCCACTTGGTCATAGTGTATGATAAGTTTAACATGTTGTTGTATTTGGTTTACTAATATTTTGTTGAAGATCTTTGCATTTATGTTCATGCGTGAAATTGGTCTGTAATTTTCGTTTTTTGCATTATCTTTGTCTGGTTTTTTTGTATCAGGGTGATGCTGGCCTCGTAGAACAAGTTTGGGAGTGTTCCTCCCTCTGCAATTTTTGTAAGAGTTTGAGAAGGGTTGATGTTAACTCTTCTCTAAATGTGTGACAGAATTTGCCTGTGAAACCATCTGGTCCTGGACTTTTGTTTGTTGGAAGACTCTTAATTACAGTTTCAATTTCATTGCTTGTGATTGGTGTGTTCATATTTCTATATCTTCCTGTTTCAGTCCTTGAAAGTTGAACCTTTCAAACAATTTGTCCATTTTCTAGGTTGTCCATTTTATTGGCATATTGTTGCTTGTAGTAGTCTCTTATGATCTTTGTATTTCTGTGGTGTCAGTTCTAACTTCTCCCTTTTCATTTCTAATTTTATTGATTTGAGTGCTCTCCCTTTTTTTCTTGATAAGTCTGGCTAAATGTTTATCAATTTTGTTTATCTTCTCAAAAAACCAGCTTTTAGTTTCATTGATCTTGCTATCCTTTTCTTCATTTATTTCTGCTCTGACCTTATGATCTCTTTCTTACTACTAACTTTGAGTTTTGTTTCTTCTTCTTTCTCTATTTTCTTTATGTGTAAGGTTCTGTTGTTTATTTGAGGTTTTCCTTGTTTCCTGAGGTAAAATTATATTGTTATAAACTTCCCTCTTAGAACTGCTTTTGCTGCATCCCATAAGTTTTGGATTGTCGTGTTTTCATTGTCATTTATCTCTAGGTATTTTTTGATTTCCTCTTTGATTTCTTCTGTGATTCATTGGTTATTTAGTAACATTGTTTAGCCTCCTTGTGTTTGTGTTGTTTACAGTTATTTTTTTCCTGTAACTGATTTCTAAACTCATAGTGTTGTGGTCAGAAAAGATTTTTGATATGATTTCAATTTTCTTAAATTTACCGAGGCTTTCTTTATGGTCCAATATGTGATCTATCCTGGAGAATGTTCTATGTGCACTTGAGAAGAAAGTGTATTCTGCTGCTTTCAGATGGAATGTCCTATAAATATCAATTAAGTCTATCTGATCTAATGTGTCATTTAAAGCTTGTGTTTCCTTATTAATATTCTGTTTGGATGATATGTCCATTGGTGTAAATGGGGTGTTAAAGTCCCTCACAATTATTGTGTTACTGTTGATTTCTCCTTTTATGGCTGTTAGTATTTGCCTTATATATTGAGGTGCTCCTATGTTGGGTGCATATATATTTACAATTGTTACATTTTCTTCTTGGATTGATCCCTTGATCAATATGTAGTGTTCTTCCTTGTCTCTTGTAATAGTCTTTATTTTCAAGTCTATTTTGTTTGATATGATTGTTGCTAATCCAACTTTCTTTTGATTTCCAGTTGCATGGAATATGTTTTTTCCATCCCCTTACTTTCAGTCTGTATGTGTCCCTAGGTCTGAAGTGTTTCTCTTGTAGACAGCCTATATATGGGTCTTGTTGTTGTATCCATCCAACCACTCTATGTCTTTTGGTTGGAGCATTTAATCCGTTTACAGTTAAGGTAATTATCAATACGTATGTTCCTCTTGCCATTTTCTTAATTGTTTTTCGTTTGTTTTTGTAGGGCTTTTTTTTACCCTTTCTCTTTGTTCTCTTCTCTTGTGGTTTGATGACCTTTTTAGTGTTTTGTTTAGGTTGCTTTCTCTTTTTTGTGTGTGTACCTATTGTAGTTTTTTGTTTGCATTTCCCATGAGGTTACAATAAAGCAGTCTATATATATACAAGGTTGTTTTAAGTTGCTGGTCTCTTAATTTCAAATGCAACTCCCATTTCCTGCATTTGTACTCTCCTCTACTCATGGTTGCTGTTTTTGATACCGTATTTGTATCTGGATAATTTCCTACTTTTACTGTATGTTTACCTTTACTAGTGAGCTTTCCCATTTGTGATTTTCTTATTTCTAGTTGTGACCTCTTTGTTTCCCTGCCTAGAGAAGTTCCTTTTGCATTTCTTGTAAAGCTGGTTTGGTGATGTTAAATTCTCTTAGCTTTTGCTTGTCTGTAAAACTTTTGATTTCTCTGTCAAATCTGAATGAGAGCTTTGCTGGGTAGAGTATTCTTGGTGGTAGGTTTTTCCTTTTCTTCACTTTAAATATATCATGCCACTCCCTTCTTGCCTGCAGAGTTTCTGCTGAAAAATCAGCTGATAAACTTATGGGGTTTCCCTTGTATGTTATTTGTTGCTTTTCTCTTGTTGTTTTTAATATTTTTTCTTTGTATTTAATTTTTGTCAGTTTGATTACTATTTGTCTCAGTGTGTTCCTCCTTGGATTTATCCTGTATGGGACTCTGCATTTTCTGGACTTGGGTGACTATTTTCTTTCCCATGTTAAGGAAGTTTTTGACTATAATCTCTTCAAATATTTTCTCAGGCCCTTTCTCTTTCTCTTCTTCTTCTGGGACCAACCCCTATAATTCAAATATTGGTGCATTTAATGCCATCCCAGAGGTCTCTGAGAAGGTGCTCATTTCTTTTCATTCTTTTTTCTTTATTCTGTTCCATGGCAGTGATTTCAACAGTCCTGTCTTCCAGCTCACTTATCCATTTTCTGTCAGTTATTCCGCAATTGATTCCTTCTAGTGTATTTTTCCTTTCAGTTATTGTATTATTCATCTCTGTTTGTTCTTAGTTCTTCTAGGTCTTTGTTAATTATTCTTGTATCTTCTTGATCTGTGCCTCCATTCTTTTCTGAGATCTTGGATCATCTTTACTATCATTACTCTGAATTCTTTTTCAGGTAGACTGTCTATCTCCTCTTCAGTTATTTTTGTAGGCTTTTATCTTGTTCCTTCATCTGCAACATATTTTTCTGTCATCTCATTTTGTCTAATTTACTGTGTTTGTGATCTCCTTTCCACAGGCTGTAGGATCATAGTTCCTCTTGCTTCTGGTGTTTGCTCCCTGGTGGCTGAGGTTGTTCCAGATGCTTGTGCCGTTATCCCCTTGATAAGGGGTTTGACTGGTGTTGTGGTGACAAAAGCCTGCCCTGAATATTGAGTGGGGACTCCCCTTTGGTCTCTGGTTGTCACTTCCATGTCACTGGTGGGGTCTGCTCCCTAGTTTTTGGAGTAGAGACCCCCTGATCTGTTCTTAGCTGTGTTTCTGATCTGTGGTGTGAGGTAAGTGGGATTGGAGTACTCCCACTGGGAGAGAAACCACTGAGTATTTCTCTTCTGGAGGTGTTCACTTGTGAAAGTGCTCTGTTGTGTCCCCTTTCACTTGTTGTGCAGTCTCACAAAGTACACTGTTGTTGGCACTGCTCTCAATCCCACCTGAACTGTGGATATGCTGGCAATTGGCCCTGGTGACTCTCAGGCATTGTTTTCACCAGGCCACCAGCACCGATCCACTGAGGTCAGGTCCCAGGACTGCAATAGTCATGCACCTGGACCCGCTGTGGGAGATATGGAGGAAGCTTGGACTCTGTTCTGGCCCACCTCCTGCATGTACATGCCCACAAAGCCCACAGCTGCTAAAGCCAGACCTGTCTCAGATGCAGGTGCACTTGTTGTCTGTTCAGTTGTTCCACAGATGCTGAATTTAGGAAGCCATCACTGGAGGTGTAACTGCAGTTCGTGTAGCCATGAGGAGAAGATTGCAGCTCTTCTTCCTTAGTCACACGGCCCCTGGACCTCAGCTATTGTTTCAGCCCCACCTCTGTGTGTTTTCCTCCCACTGGAGTCTGCTCTACAGGTTGCCAGAGCACACAAGCTCATCAGGTGTGAGGGGGCTAAGGTGGCAATCAGAGCGAGTGGGTTGCCCAGGCAGTACAGTTCCAGGGTGGTGATTTGGACACACAAGCGCATCAGGCAGGATGAGGCTGAGGTGGCAGTTGAGGCGAGTGAGTCGTCTACGTTGGAGGGTCCTGGGGAAGTGATTGGAATGCGTGAGTCTGTCAGGTGGTGATTGAGGTGAGTGGGTTGCCCAGGAGAGGGGGAGAGAGGTCATGGTGGGGGCGCAAGAGCTGGCTCTGACAGGAGCCCTCCCTAGTGCCCATGGAAGCACAGGCCTGTGCATGAGGAGAGAGGCTGCAATGGCGGCCCTGCCCTTTGTGCATTACTCAACAATGGTGCTTTGTTTCTATGGCAGTCTGCACTTCCTCCACAAGCATTCCTGGTTGCAGAGCTCCTCACTCCCAACCCCCCAGGCTGTCTCCTCACATCCAACTGCAGTACCCTCCCTGGGTCTGCTTTCCAAACCACACATTCCAGCACCCAGCCCCTGTGCACACCAGTGGACACCCGTCTCAGGCTGGGGAGTGCAGGGCTGTGGCACAGGCCATCTGTGTAAGTCTCACTCTGTCCTGAGCTCACAGTTGCTGGGCTCTCCTCTGAGCCCCTGAAGCTCTCCTTCTGTCCCAGCTGATCTCCCCACTGGTGAGGGGGCTTCCCCAGATGTGGGAAGGTCTCCTCACCTTCAGCTCCCTCTCAGGGCACAAGTCCTGTCCTGCTTCCGCTATTCTTCTTTTTCTCTTTTTTTTCTTTCATCCTACTCAGTTATATGGGGATCCTTCTTGTGCTTTTAGGTGTCTGAGGTCTTCTGCTAGTGTTCAACAGGTGCTCTGTGAGAACTGTTCCATTTGTAGATGTATTCTTGATGCATTTGTAGGGAAAGATGAACTCCACATCCTCCTACTCCTCTGGCGTCTTGAGGATCTGCTGATCTTGGAGAGTTCCCCAGATAGGCAGACGGCATTTGGGACTCACCATGGCAACATAGATGCTGGCAGCAGCCATTTTTTAAGAGCTCATCCTACCATAAGGACACTTGTGCTGGCAAGAGCCTTGTGATGACTTTTTAATAGCTTGGACCAAGATTTATTTTCAACGCCTAATAATACCTTCCCTCTATTGCCTCTGCCTCCTTTTTTTCTTTTTTTAAGATTCCAGATATAAATGAGGTCATGTGGTCATTTATCTTTCTCTGCCTGAGTTATTTCACTTAGCATAATACCCTCAAGGTCCATCCATGTAGTCACAAATGGCAGGATTTCCTTCTTTTTTATGGCTGAATAATATTCCATTATAAGTATGGAAATGGAAAATGTGATATATATCACATTTTCTTTATCCATTTGTCCATTGATGGACACTTAGTTTACTTCCACATCTTGGCTATTGTAAATAATGCTGCCATGAACATAAGGGTGCATGTATATTTTTGAATTGGTGTTTTTGTTTTCTTCAGGTAATACCCAGAATTGAAATTCCTGGATCATATAGCAGTTCTAGTTTGAATGTTTTGAGTAACCTCCATACTGTTTTCCATAGTGGCTGCACCAATTTACATTCACACCAACAGTGCACCAGAGTTCCTTTTATTCCTCATCCTCACCAACACTTGTTATGTGTTATCTTTTTGATAATAGCCATTCCGACGGCTGTGAGTCATGGTTTTGACTTGCATTTCCCTGATGATTCGTGCTGTTGAGCACCTTTTCATTTGTCTGTTTGTCATCTGTATTTTTCCTTTGGAAAAATGTCCATTCAGATCCTCTGCTCATTTTTAATGAGTTTTTTGTTTGTTTGTTTGTTTTGCTATTGAGTTGTATGAATTCTTTATCTGTTTTGGCTATTAACCCCTTATCAGACATATGATTTATAAATATTTACTTTCACTCAGTAGTTTGCCTTTTCATTTTGTTGATGATTTCCTCTCCTCACAGAAACTTTTTAGTTTGATGTAGTCCCACTTGTTTATGTTTGCTTTTGGTGTCAAATCCAAAAAAATCATTGCCAAGACCAATGTCAAGGAGCTTACCACCTGTGTTTTCATCCAGTAGTTTTATGTTTCATGTCTTACAGTCAAGTCTTTAATTCATTTTCAGTTAATTTTTTATGTGATGTATGATAGTGGCTGTTTCATTCTTTTGCATGTGGCTATCCAGTATTCCCAGCATCATTTATTAAAGAGACTGTTCTTTCCCCATTGTATATTCTTGGCTCCTTGTTGTAAATTAATTGACCACATTTGTGTGAGTTTATTTCTGGGCACTCTAGTCTGTTCCATTTATCCATGTGTCTGTTTTTATGCCAATATCATACTGTCTTGATTACTACAACTTTGTAGTATAGTTTGAAATTAGGAAGTGTGATGCCTTCAGCTTTGTTCTTTCTCAAGATTGCTTTGGCTATTCCAGGTCTTTTGTGGTTTCATACAAATTTTAGGATTGTTTGTTCTATTTCTGTGAAAAATACTGATGGAATTTTGATAGGGATTGCATTCAATCTGTGGATTTCTTTGGGTAGTATGGCCATTTTAACAATACTAATTTTTCCAATCCATGAGCATGGAATATCTCTCCATTTATTTGTGTCTTCTTCAATTTCTTTCATCAGTGCCTTATAGTTTTCAGTGTGTAGTTCTTCTACTTCCTTGGTCAAATTTATTCCTAGATATTTTATTTTATTGATGCAATTTTAATTGAGATTGTTTTTCCTAATTTATCTGACTCATCTTTACTAATTGTTTGCTGTGTGATCTTTAGCAGGTTTACTCATATGTTCATAACCTGAATTTCCTCATCTTTCAAATGTGATAACAGTACCTACCTAACAGTATTGTTATGAGGATTCATTAAGGATATATATTCATGCACCTATTTCTGTGCTTGAATACATAGTAGGCATTGAGAAAGGACAACCATGCTTCATGGATGCACCTAGTCAGATCCACAAAATTTTGGCATTGCTTGCATGCGGGAGTGTGATTTCTATGAAGGGAGAGGATATTACTCTGTGCTATCTACCAGGGGAGTGGGAATAAAACATTTCCACAAAGGTTCTGAAAAGTAGTGGTCCTATGTGGAAAGTCCTATTTGCAAAGTAGTGGAGAGGTTATATCAGCAAGGTATAGCTAGTAAAATGAATCCCAATTTACAGCTCAATGGTTTTCCCCATGTCAAGAAGGCTTTCATTTTTCTCCCTATTAAGTTCCATAACAGGAGAGACTGTGTCTTATTTTTGATTGCTGTTGTCCCCCTATGTGCTAGTATAGTTCTTGGTACATAGAAGGTGCTCAATCAATATTTATAGAATGGCTGAATGGAATGTGAAGAGGATGGGGCTATGAGAAGGGAGAAGTTGGCCTTGAGGTCTCCTTAGGAGAAAGACCATACTGTCCAGCTCATATAACTAGGGAGAAAATGTCTCTTTTGTTGACCTTTTCCCCATCAATTAGAATTCAGGGTTGGAAGCTCAGGGTTGTTGTTGGTGGTGGTGGCACAAGGGGAAGAGAACGTACACTGCTAAGAAGCCTTTTTTCACTTCCATCTCCAGAGAGGAACCAGTTATCACTAGTGACATCTAAGGGTTCAAAAGTTTGTGTAGGGGTCTTCACAAACTATAGGTCGCAAAGCAGTGCACCACTAGGCTTCAGATCATCACATGATTTGTGTAATTTCAGTTTCACATGAGTAGCTTTAGGATTTCCAGAGAGTTGAATGAGCTATCCCTCAAAGAAACAAGTATTTTCTATTTTTCATGTTTTTCCTTCCCTGCCTTTAGTTAAGTAAGTTGAGTAAGCATTTTACTTGTTTCCAAGCAGTTACTGTAAAAGGATAGATGCTAGGCTTTAGCTCAGCTATTTCAGAACCATCTGGGTTTCAGAGATCATTTGTAAAAATGTTGTGTTACTGGAAATTGTTGGGAAAACTACTGTGTGCTTTCACTTGCTGAACATGGACAGCCAAGTGAACAGACAGTGCTTTTCTTTGTGGTAATTGTTCACTTATTCCCTTGTTTTCTGTCTATTCCAAATTGCCAGGGGTTAGAGTGGAACAAGCCATTCAAGAGACAAAATCCATCAATAGTCTCTTAAAAAACAAGGGAAAATAAATTAATATTTATTAATAGTTTATTATGTCAGGTATTTTACATGTAACTTGAAGTCAGCAGATTCTTCCAGCTCTTTTAAGATCTAGATATGATTGATCCAAAATGCTATGCCAGGAAAAAAACCTGTAAAAACACAAACCCATGGAGGCTAAACAATATGCTACTAAATAACCCAGAGGTTACTGAAGCAATCAAAGAGGAAATAAAAAAAATACTTAGAAAAAAATGAGAATGAAAACACAATGCCCAAAACCTATGGGATGCAGCAAAAGCTTTTCTAAGATGGAAGTTAATAGCAATAAAATCTTACCCCAAGAAACAAGAAAAATCTCAAATAAACAACCTAACATTACACCTAAAGCAGTTAGAGAAAGAAGAATAAAAAACCCCAAAGTTAGTAGAAGGAAAGAACTTGTAAAGATCAGAGCAGAAATAAATGAAAAAGAAATGAAGAAAACAATAGCAAAGATCAATAAAACTAAAAAGCTGGTTCTTTGAAAAGATAAACAAAAGTGATAAACCATTAGCCAGACTCATCAAGAAAAAAAGGGAGAAGACTCAAATCAATAAAATTAGAAATGAAAAGGAAGTTACAACTGATGCCACAGAAATACAAAGGATAAGAGATACGACAAGCAACTATATGTGAATAAAATGGAAAACCTTGAAGAAATGGACAAATTCTTAGAAAAGTATAACCTTCCAAGACTGAATCAGGAATAAATAGAAAATATGAACAGACCAATCACTGAAGCACTGAAATTGAAACTGTGACTAAAAATCTTCCAACAAACAAAAGCCCAGGGCCAGATGGCTTCACAGGCAAATTCTATCAAATATTTAGAGAAGAGCTAACCCCTATTCTTCTCAAACTCTTCCAAAAAATTGCAGAGGGAGGAACACTCCCAAACTCCTTGAATGAGGTCACCATCACCCTGATACCAAAACCAGACAAATATATCACACACAAAAAACTACAGGCCAATATCATGGATGAACATAGATGCAAAAATCTTCAACAAAATACTAGCAAACAGAATCCAGCAGCATATTAAAAATATCATACACCTTGATCAAGTGGGATTGATCCCAGAGATGCAAGGATTCTTCAATATATGCAAATCAATCAATGTGATACACCATATAACAAATTGAAAGATAAAAACCATATGATAATCTCAATTGATGTAGAAAAACTTTTGGCAAAATTCAACACCCATTTATGGTAAAAACTCTCCAGAAAGTGGACATAGAGGGAAACTACCTCAACATAATAAAGGCCATATATGACAAACCCACAGCAAACATCATTCTCAATGGTGAAAAACGGAAAGCATTTCCTCTAAGATCAGGAATGAGACAAGGATGTCCACTCTCACCACTATTATTCAACATAGTTTTGGAAGTCCTAGCCATGGCAATGAGAGAAGAAAAAGAAATAAAAGGAATCCAAATTGGAAAAGAAGAAGTAAAACTGTCACTGTTTGCAGATGACACAATACTGTACATGAAAATCCTAAAGATGACACCAGAAAACTATGAGAGCTAATCAATGAATTTGGTAAAGTTGCAGGATACAAAATTAATGCACAGAAATCTCTTGCATTCCTATACACTAACAACGAAAAATCAGAAAGAGAAATTAAGGAAACACTCCCATTTACCATTGCAACAAAAAGAGTAAAATATCTAGGAATAAACCTACCTAAAGAGACAAAAGACTTGTATGCAGAAAACTATAAGACACTGATGAAAGTAATCAAAGATGACACAAACAGATGGAGAGGTATACCATGTTCTTGGATTGGAAAAATCAACATTGTGAAAATGACTGTACTACCCAAAGCAATCTACAGATTAGAAGCAATCCCTATGAAACTACCAATGGCATTTTTCACAGAACTAGAACAAAAAATTTACAGTTTGCATGGAAACACAGAAAACCCCAAATAGCCAAAGCAATCTTGAGAAAGAAAAACGGAGCTGGAGGAATCAGGCTCCCAGACTTCAGACTATACTACCAAACTGCAGTAATCAAGGCAGTATGGTACTGGCACAAAAACAGAAATATAGATCAATGAACAGGATAGGAAGTCCAGAGATAAACTCACACACATACGGTCACCTTATTTTTGAAAAAGGAGGCAAGAATATACAATGGAGAAAAGATAGTCTATTCAATTAGTAGTGCTGGGAAAACTGGACAGCTACGTGTAAAAGGAAGAAAATAGAACACTCCCTAACACCATACACAAAAATAAACTCAAAATGGATTAAAGATCTAAATGTAAGGCCAGACACTATAAACTCTTTGAAGAAAACATAGACAGAACACTCTTTGACATAAATCACATCAAGATCTTTTTTGACCCACTTCCCAGAGTAAGGAAAATAAAAACAAAAATAAACAAATGGGACCTAATGAAACTTAAAAGCTTTTGCACGGCAAGGAAACCAGAAGCAAGACAAAAGGACAACCCTCAGAATGGGAGAATCTATTTGCAAATGAAGCAACTGACAAGGGATTAATCTCCAAAATATAAAAGCAGCTCATGCAGCTCAAAATCAGAAAAACAAAAATCCCACTCAAAAAGTGGGTGAAGACCTAAATAGACATTTCTCCAAAGAAGACATACAGATTGCCAGTACCTCTCCATCTGTTTGTGTCATCTTTGATTACTTTCATCAGTGTCTTATAGTTTTCTGCATACAGGTCTTTTGTCTCTTTAGGTAGGTTTATTCCTAGGTATTTTACACTTTTTGTTGCAATGGTAAATGGGAGTGTTTCCTTAATTTCTCTTTCTGATTTTTCATTGTTAGTGTATAGGAATGCAAGAGATTTCCATGTATTAATTTTGTATCCTGAGACTTCACTAAATTCATTGATTAGCTCTCATAGTTTTCTGGTGTCATCTTTAGGATTTTCTATGTACAGTATTGTGTCATCTGCAAACAGTGACAGTTTTACTTCTTCTTTTCCAATTTGGATTCCTTTTATTTCTTTTTCTTCTCTCATTGCCATGAAAATATGCTCAACATCACTAATTATTAGAGAAATGCAAATCAAAACTGCAATGAGGTATCATCTCATACCAGTAAGAATGGCCATCATCAAAAAATCTACAAACAACAAATGCTGGAGAGGGTGTGGAGAAAAGGGAACCTTCTTACACTGTTGGCAGGAATGTAAATTCATACAGCCACTATCGAGAACAGTATGGAAGTTCTTTAAAAAACTAAACATAGAACTACCATATGACCCAGCAATCCCACTACTGGGCATATATTCTGAGAAAAACATGATTCAAAAAGATATATGTACCCCAATGTTCACTGCAGCACTATTTACAATAGCCAGGACATGGAAGCAACCTAAATGTCCATTGACAGGTGAATGGATAAAGAAGATGTGGTACATAAATACAACGGAATATTACTTAGCCATAAAAAGGAACAAAATTGGGTCATTTGTAGAGACATGGATGGACCTAGAGAGCGTCATCCAGAGTGAAGTTGTCATAAAGAGAAAAACAAATAATGTATATTAATGCATATATATGGAATCTAGAAAAATGGTACTGATGAACCTATCTGCAAGGCAGGAAAAGAGATGCAGACGTAGAGAAAAGACTTGTGGACACAGTGGTGGAAGGGATGGATGGGACGAATTGAGAGAGTAACATTGACATATATACACTACCATGTGTTAAATAGATAGCTAGTGGGAACCTGCTGTATAGCACAGGGAGCTCAGCTTGGTACTCTGTGATGATGTAGAGGGGTGGGGGTGTAGGAGGGAGGCTCAAGAGGGAGGGATATATGTATACATATAGCTGATTCACTTTGTTCTACAGCAGAAACTAACCAACATTGTAAAACAATTATACTCCAATAAAAACAAACAAAAAACAAAAACCCAAAGTGCTATGCCATGAACAACAGAAAGACCAAAGTCCTCCCCAACCATAGGCAAATTTCCTGGGGGCTTAAATTTTCATGGTCTGCCCTGGCTCTGAGCTCATTTTCCTGCTGAATAAATTGAGTGTTTGGTTCCCTGTTAGGCACCATCCAACCTAGATGTGAAACAATTCTCTTCATGGTTTCCTCCCCACCTTCCAGTTATGAAGGACTTTTCTGTATGCACAGAAGACTTTACTGAAGGTTGAGGAGAGAGGAAAGAGTTATATCACATCAGTATAAGCCACCTCAAATTTACTATTAGATTTCCCTATTTTTATGTCTCTGTTGGCCATGATTATGAAGTTGGTAGCTAAGGCAGATCACTTTGCATGTAGCCTACTGCCTGATCATGGATTCTTCTCTCCAGGCAAGACTTCATTTATTTAAATGGTTTAAAATATATCATTCTCCTTCATTTAATTACACACATGCTAACACATTTACTACATGACAGCTCTGAGAAGTATGTATTGCTTATAGATGATATCTATGATCTCAGAGGTAAATGATTTAACTGAGGTCCCATGGCTGGTTGTTGAGAAACTGGATTTCAGACTGAGGTTTATCTAGTTCCAAAGTCCATGCTCTTTGTATTTCTCTTTGTAAGTGTGATTGCTTTTGAAAACAGCCATAAGAATTCCTAGACTCTCTTTTCCTCATAATGAACGCTTATCTTTGAAGTCACTGCTTGAGCAACATGGCATTCCTTTCTTGGTCCACTTACCCACTTGTGCACTCACTCAGCACGGTTGCTGGGTGCCCCATATCACTAAGTGATACGCTTTGTGCAGGATGCCAGATGCCCCAAACAGTCCAGAAATTGCCCTGTGAAGAAAGGACTCATGGGAGGGAGAGATAACGTTGTTCTGAAAAGTTGGCTTTTTTTTTGTCTAACAAAAGATCATTTTTGCTAATTTATCTAGCTGCCTCCCAACCCCTGCTTCTACACAAGACTGTGCATAATCAGAACAGGACAGATGGGAGGGGATCTCAGTTCTTTATGATTTCTAGTTATGCATTATCAGAAGAGGGCACAGTAAGCCAGTGGAGAGGGTAACTCAGGGTACAATACAGAATCTCTCATTGGAGCAGGAACCAACTTCTTGGGTCAACCTAAGGAAGAGGGCCCGTTAACACCAACTCCCCTCCTCATCTTCCCACTGTGTATCAGGACTCTACTTCCATCTGCAGGCATTGCTGACGGGACTCTATGAACACTGAGATGTTCCATGCACCAACCCATAAGCCCCCTATACAGTGGAAGTTAAGCTGGATAAATTCTTGGGTGCTTGAGCCTTGGGACACTTAAAAAAAGTTGAAAGTAGAGTCCTCTAGGTAAGTATGGGGTAGGGAAGAGGGAAACTTTAAGAAATGAGATTGTTTAGCCTAAGAAAAAAGATGGCCTGTGTGTAGTGATGTAAAATGATAGACTGGATTCTAGTCCATTCTTCATCTGTTTCTTCAAGATCCTGGGCAAGTTGCTTTGTCTCTCAGTGCCTCAGGTTTATTTGCAAACAAACAATCTTTGGAACCCTTCTAGATCTGACATTTTCTAATTTTCCCACAAGTTTTGGAGGCGAGAATTCTTGCCCATTATTGACTGGTAAGGCTTAGTGCTCTGTTGTTATATGGAGGCATTTATTTTGCACTCTGGTTCTTAGTTCTGCCTCTTTTCCTTGCTGTTGGAATCACCTTCCATCCCTTCTGTCTTCAGTTCTTCCTTCTTTACTTCCGATTGACATTGATGGAGAAACAAGTACATGCAAGAATTGGAGCAGCCTGTGCCTGAAGGAGGCCCTGCTCAAATCACCACAAAGTTCTTAAACCCGGTGCCTGTAGAAGTATTGATTCTGATTTTATATTTTCTCCTTTTGGTTAGGAATCTTAATTGAACTGCTTGTAGCCACGATTGCCAGGGGCTCACCCCTATTAAGCCCCCAACACACTCTCCTGAAATTTCTGCTCAATCAATAGCACCTAGTTTAAATGAGAAGATAAAGGTTACAAATTTTGTATATAAAAGTGTATTGAAAACTTCCTCTGGTCAGCCTCAGGTCATCCAATTCACAGCATTTTATGAGGGTAATTCTTCAGAGAGAGATTTTTCAGCCCGTGGAAGTAACTTTCATAAGGTATGGGGGCCAGCAAGAAAACTCCTCTTTGTATGAAAAGTTGATGGGGGTGGAAAAAGACAGCCAGGCCTGTTTGTGTGCTGCTGGGTTTGGAGGGAGGAAGAGGCTGGTAGTGGTGTGGTCCTATGGACACTCAGGTGAGGACTGCCAGTGCCTGGAGGGAATTTACTTTCTGTTCCCTCCTCTGTTCTCTTTAACTGCCAGAAGGGAACAAACCTTCATTAAGTCCATCTTAGTTAATAATCATACAAACTATTTCATTTAATTCATTCAATAATTATTGAGTATCCACTATAAGTCAGGTGAAGGGTATCCAGTGGTGATTCATCTGTGCCAGGGAACTTAATTCTTACAACAACATTAGATATTATCATGTCTAAGACTTGGATTGCTGTCTTGTTGCAAAGCTTGCAAGAATTTGACTTCTGAAGTAAGATGATCTTTCAGGATCCTTCAAGAAGAAGATACCAAGATGAGTTAGACATGAAAGAGATTCACTGAGGGAAACACTGATGAGGGAAAATGGGAACGGAGCCAGAGAAGGCTGGGAGAGTCATCAGATTGTGTTGCAGGTCTAGCCCCTATGAGGGAGAGAGAGAGAAGGGAGGAGGGAGGAAGAAAATTGCAGTAAAATTCTAGAGGTTTCAACCAGGTTGATGGGGAATCTCAAGGCCAAGTTGCTCATGAGGAGAGTCTCACATCTCCCAGAAATAGGCATGCCTTTATACCCATGCCATGCTTTGTCATTGATGAGCAGAAGCCTATGGCCTGTGTCTCTATGTGTCAAAGTGGTGATGGATTTTAAAGTTCAGCACTGGGGCTGTTGGTCAATTACACTCACAGCAGTAGGGGATCTAAGAGGTACTGCCACAGTTCAAATCCCTGTTTTGCCATTCACTATTTGGATGACTGTGGGCAAATTAAGTAATTTCTTTAAGCCTCACCTTTCCTCATTTTTACAGTAAGAAAATTCATATCTCATGACATTTTATGGAGGAATAATAAGATGATGCATATCAAAAAAAGCACTTTGCACTGTGCTTAGCACACAGTAAGCTCTTTTTTTAACATCTTTATTGGAGTATAATTGCTTTACAATGGTGTGTTAGTTTCTGCTTTATAACAAAGAGAATCAGTTATACATATACATATATCCTCATATCTCTTCCCTCTTGTGTCTCCCTCCCTCCCACCCTCCATATGCCACCCCTCTAGGCGGTAACAAAGAACAAGCTGATCTCCCTGTGCTATGCAGCTGCTTCTCACTAGCTATCTATTTTACATTTTGTAGTGTGTATATGTCCATGTCACTCTCTCACTTTGTCCCAGCTTACCCTTCCCCCTCCCCATATCCTCAAGTGCACTCTCTAGTAGGTCTGCATCTTTATTCTCCTCTTGCTCCTGGTTCTTCATGACCATTTTTTTTTTCTTCTTAGATTCCATATATATGTGTTAGAATACAGTATTTGTTTTTCTCTTTCTGTCTTACTTCGCTCCGTACGACAGACTCTAACTCCATCCACCTCACTGCAAATAACTCAATTTCATTTCTTTTTATCGTTGAGTAATATTCCATTGTATATATGTGCCACATCTTCTTTATCCATTCATATGTTGATGGACACGTAGGTTGCTTCCATGGCCTGGTTATTGTAAATAGAGCTGCAGTGAACATTGTGGTACATGACTCTTTTTGAATTATGGTTTTCTCGGGGTATATGCCCAGTAGTGAGATTGCTGGGTCATATGGTAGTTTTTTAAGGAACCTCCATACTGTTATCCATAGTGGCTGTATCAATTTACATTCCCACCAACAGTGCAAGAGGGTTCACTTTTCTCCACACCCTCTCCAGCATTTATTGCTTGTAGATTTTTTGATGATGGCCATTCTCACCAGTGTGAGATGATATCTGATTTGATTTGCATTTTCTCTAAGGATTAACGATGTTGAGCATTCTTTCATGTGTTTGTTGGCAATCTGTATATCTTCTTTGGAGAAATGTCTATTTAGGGCTTCTGCCCATTTTTAGATTGGGTTGTTTGGTTTTTTGATAGTCAGCTGCACGAGCTGCTTGTAAATTTGGAGATTAATCCTTTGTCAGTTGCTTCATTTGCAAAAATTTTCTCCCATTCTGAGGGTTGCCTTTTCATCTTGTTTATGGTTTCCTTTGCTGTGCAAAAGCTTTTAAGTTTCATTAGGTCCCATTTGTTTATTTTTGTTTTTATTTCCATTTCTCTAGGAGGTGGGTCAATAAGGATCTTACTGTGATTTATGTCATAGAGTGTTCTGCCTATGTTTTCCTCTAAGAGTTTTATAGTGTCTGGTCTTACATTTAGGTCTTTAATCCACTTTGAGTTTATTTTTGTGTATGGTGTTAGGGAGTGTTCTAATTTCATTCTTTTACATGTAGCTGTCCAGTTTTCCCAGCACCACTATTGAAGAGACTGTCTTTTCTCCACTGTATATTCTTGCCTCCTTTATAAAAGATAAGGTGACCATATGTGCGTGGGTTTATATCTCTGGGCTTTCTATGCTGTTCCATTGATCTATATTTCTGTTTTTGTGCCAGTACCATACTCTCTTGATTACTGTAGCTTTGTAGTATAGTCTGACATCAGGGAGCCTGATTCCTCCAGCTCCGTTTTTCTTTCTCAAGATTGCTTTGGCTATACGGGATCTTTTGTGTTTCCTTACAAATTGTGAGATTTTTTGTTCTAGTTCTGTGAAAAAAGCCAGTGGTAGTTTGATAGGGATTGCACTGAAGCTGTAGATTGCTTTGGGTAGTAGAGTCATTTTCACAATGTTGATTCTTCCAATCCAAGAACATGGTATATCTCTCCATCTATTTGTATCATCTTTAATTTCTTTCATCAGTGTCTTATAATTTTCTGCATACAGGTCTTTTGTCTCCTTAGGTAGGTTTATTCCTAGATATTTTATTTTTTTTTGTTGCAAAGGTAAATGGGAGTGTTTTCTTAATTTCACTTTCAGATTTTTCATCATTAGTGTATAGGAATGCAGGAGATTTCTGTGCATTAATTTTGTATCCTGCAACTTTACCAAATTCATTGATTAGCTCTAGTAGTTTTCTGGTAGCATCTTAAGGATTCTCTATGTATAGTATCATGTCATCTGCAAACAGTGACAGCTTTACTTCTTCTTTTCCGATTTGGATTCCTTTTATTTCTTTTTCTTCTCTGATTGCTGTGGCTAACACTTCCAAAACTATGTTGAATAATAGTGGTGAGAGTGGGCAACCTTGTCTTGTCCCTGATTGTAGTAGAAATGGTTTCAGTTTTTCACCATTGAGGACAATGTTGGCTGTGGGTTTGTCATATATGGCCTTTATTATGTTGAGGTAAGTTCCCTCTATGCCTACTTTCTGGATGGCTTTTATCGTAAATGGGTGTTGAATTTTGTCAAAAGCTTTCTCTGCATCTATTGAGATGATCATATGGTTTTTTCTCCTTCAATTTGTTAATATGGTGTATCACATTGATTGATTTGCATATATTGAAGAATCCTTGCATCCTGGGATAAACCCCACTTGATCATGGTGTATGATCCTTTTAATGTGCTGTTGGATTCTGTTTGCCAGTATTTTGTTAAGGATTTTTTCATCTATGTTCATCAGTGATATTGGCCTGTAGTTTTCTTTCTTTGTGACATCTTTGTCTGGTTTTGGTATTAGGGTGATGGTGCCCTTGTAGAATGAGTTTGGGAGTGTTCCTCCCCCTGCTATATTTTGGAGGAGTTTGAGAAGGATAGGTGTTAGCTCTTGTCTAAATGTTTGATAGAATTCGCCTGTGAAGCTATCTTGTCCAGGGCTTTTGTTTGTTGGAAAAATTTTAATCACAGTTTCAATTTCAGTGCTGGTGATTGGTCTGTTCATATTTTCTTTGACTTCCTTGTTCAGTCTCGGTAGGTTGTGCATTTCTAAGAATGTGTCCATTTCTCCCAGGTTGTCCATTTTATTGGCATGTAGTTGCTTGTAGTAATCTCTCATGATCATTTGTATTTCTGCAGTGTTAGTTATTACTTCATTTTCATTTCTAATTCTATTGATTTGAGTCTTCTCCCTTTTTTTCTTGATGAGTCGGCTAATGGTTTATCAATTTTGTTTATATTCTCAAAGAACCAGCCTTTGGTTTTATTGACCTTTGCTATCATTTCCTTCATTTCCTTTTCATTTATTTCTGATCAGATCTTTATGATTTCTTTCCTTCTGCTAACTTTGGGTTTGTAGTTTCTTCTTTCTCTAATTGCTTTAAGTGTAAGGTTAGGCTCTTTATTGAGATGTTTCTTCTTTCTTAAGGTAGGATTGTATTGCTATAAACTTCCCTCTTAGAACTACTTTTGCTGCATCCCATAGGTTTTTGGTTGCCGTGTTTTCATTGTCATGTTTTTCTAGGTATTTTTTGATTTCCTCTTTGATTTCTTCAGTGTTCTCTTGGTTATTAAGTAGTGTATTGTTTAGCCTCCATGTGTTTGTATTTTTTACAGATTTTTTCCTGTAATTGATATCTAGTCTCATGGTGTTGTGGTAAGAAAAGATACTTGATATGATTTCAATTTTCTTTAATTTACCAAGACCTGATTTGTAACCCAAGATATGATCTATCCTGGAGAATGTTCCATGAGCACTTGAGATAAAATGTAATCTGCTGTTTTTGGATGGAATGTCCTATAAATATCAATTAAGTCCATCTTGTTTAATGTATCATTTAAAGCTTGTGTTTCCTTATTTATTTTCATTTTGGATGATCTGTCCATTGGTGAAAGTGGGGTGTTAAAGTCCCCTACTATGATTGTGTTACTGTCGTTTTCCCCTTTTATGGATGTTAGTATTTGCCTTTTATATTGTGGTGCTCCTATGTTGAGTGCATAAATATTTACAATTGTTATATCTTCTTCTTGGATTGATCCCTTGATCATTATGTAGTGTCCTTCTTTGTCTCTTGTAATAGTCTTTGTTTTAAAGTCTATTTTGTCTGATATTAGAATTGCTACTCCAGCTTTCTTTTGATTTCCAGTTGCATGGAATATCTTTTTCCATCCCCTCACTTTCAGTCTGTATGTGTCCCTAGTTCTGAAGTGGGTCTCTTGTAGACAGTATATATATGGGTCTTGTTTTTCTATCCATTCAGCCAGTCTATGTCTTTTGGTTGGAGCATTTAATCCATTTAAATTTAAGGTAATTATCGATATGTATGTTCCTATTACCATTTCTTAATTGTTTTGGGTTTGTTATTGTAGGTCTTTTCCTTGTCTTGTGTTTCCTGCCTAAAGGAGTTCCTTTAGCATTTGTTGTAAAGAGGGTTTGGTGGTGCTGAATTCTCTTAGCTTTTGCTCATCTGTAAAGGTTTTAATTTCTCCATCAAATCTGAATGAGATCCTTGCTGGGTAGAGTAATCTTGGTTGTAGGTTTTTCCTACAACCTTCTTTTTTCCTACAACCTTCATCACTTTAAATATATCCTGCCACTCCCTCTGGTTTGGAGAGTTTCTGCTGAAAAATCAGCTATTAACCTTATAGCGATTCCTTTTTATGTTATTTGTTCTTTTTCCCTTGCTGCTTTTAATATTTTTTCTTTGTATTTAACTTTTGATTAATATGTGTCTTGAAGTGTTTCTCCTTGGATTTATCCTTAATGGGACTCTCTGTGCTTCCTGAACTTGAATAAAATTTTCCTTTCCCATATTAGGGAAGTTTTCAACTATAATCACTTGAAATGTTTTCTCAGTCCCTTTCTTTTTCTCTTCTTCTTCTGGGACCCCTGTAATTTGAATGTTGGTGCGTTTAATGTTGTCCCAGAGGTCTCTGATACTGTCCTCAATTCTTTTCATTTTTTTTCTTTATTCTGCTCTGCTGTAGTTATTTCCACCTTTTTATCTTCCAGGTCACTTATCCGTTCTTCTTCCTCAGTTATGCTGCTAGTGATCCCTTCCAGATAATTTTTAATTTCATTTATTGTGTTGTTCATCACTCTTTGTTTGCTCTTTAGTTCTTCTAGGTCCTTGTTAAACGTTTCTTCTATTTTCTCGCTTCTATTTCCACGATTTTGGATCATCTTTACTATCATTATTCTGAAGTCTTTTTCAGGTAGACTGCTTATTTCCTCTTCATTTGTTTGTTCTGGTGGGTTTTTACCTTGCTCCTTCATCTGCTGTGTGTTTCTCTGTCTTCTCATTTTGCTTAACTTACTGTGTTTGGGGTCTCCTTTTCCCAGGCTGCAGTTTCGTAGTTCCCGTTGCTTTTGGTGTCTGCCCCCAGTGGCTAAGGTTGGTTCAGTGGGTTGTGTAGGCTTCCTGGTGGAGGGGACTAGTGCCTGTGTTCTGGTGGATGAGGCTGGATCTTGTCTTTCTGGTGAGCAGAACCACGTCTGATGGTGTGTTTTGTGGTGTCTGTGGCCTTATTATGATTTTAGGCATCCTCTCTGCTAATGGGTGGGGTTGTGTTCCTGTCTTGCTAGTTGTTTGGCATAACCTGTCCAGCACTGTAGTTTGTTGTTCGTTGAGTGCAGCTGGGTCTTGACATTGAGATGGAGATCTCTGAGAGATTTTCACCATTTGATCTTACATGGAGCTGGGAGGTCTCTTGTGGACCAATGTCCTGAACTTGGCTCTCCCACCACAGAGGCACAGCCCTGACACCTGGCTGGAGCACCAAGAGCCTGTCATCCACACGGCTCAGAATAAAAGGAAGAAAAAAAAGAAAGAAAGTATTAGATAAAATAAAATAAAATAAAGTAAAATAAAATAAAACGTTATTAAAATAAAAAATAATTATGAAAAAAATTTTTTAAGTAATAAGGAAAAGAAAGAATGAAAAAAAGAAGAGAGCAACCATATCAAAAAACAAATCCACCAATGATAACAAGAGCTAAAAACTATCCAAAATAAAAAATAAAAAACAACAACAACAACAGAAAAACGGACAGACAGAACCCAGGACAAATGGTAAAAGAAAGCTATACACACAAAATCACACACATAAGCATACACATACACACTCAGAAAAAAAGAAAAAGGGAAAAAAAAATATATATCTTTGCTCCCAAAGTCCACCTCTTCAATTTGGGATCATTTGTTTTCTGTTCAGGTATTCCACAGATGCAGGGTACATCATGTTGATTGTAGAGATTTAATCTGCTGCTCCTTAAGCTGCTGGGAGAGATTTCCCTTTCTCTTCGTTGTTCGCACAGCTCCTGGGTTCAGCTTTGGATTTGGCTCTGCCTCTGCGTGTAGGTCGCCTGAGGGCATCTGTTCTTCGCTCAGACAAGTCGAGGTTAAAGGAGCAGCTCATTTGGTGGCTCTGGCTCACTCTGGCCGGGGGGCGGGGGGGGCAGAGGGGTATGGAATGCGGGGCAAGCCTGCAGGGGCAGAGGCTGGCGTGATGTTGCACTAGCCTGAGGAGCACTGTGTGTTCTCCCGGGGAAGTTGTCCCTGGTTCGCGGGACCCTGGTGGTGGCGGGCTGCACAGGCTCCCAGGAGTGGAGGTGTGGATAGTGACCTGTGCTTGCACACAGGATTCTTGGTGGCTGCAGCAGCAGCCTTAGCATCTCATGTCCGTCTCTGGGGTCCGTGCTGATAGCTGTGGCTCACACCCTTCTCTGGAGCTCCTTTAAGCAGCGCTCTTAATCCCCTCTCCTCACGCACCAGGAAACAAAGAGGCAAGAAGAAGTCTCTTGCCTCTTCAGCAGCTCCAGACATTTTCCCGGACTCCCTCCCAACTAGCTGTGGTGCACTAGCCCCCTTCAGGCTGTGTTCACGCAGCCAACCCCAGTCATCTCCCTGGGATCTGACCTCCAAAGCCTGATCGTCATCTCCCAGCCCCCACCCGTCCCAGCGGGTGAGCAGACAAGCCTCTCAGGCTGGTGAGTGCTGGTCGGCACCGATCCTCTGTGCAGGAATCTCTCTGTTTTTCCCTCCGCACCCCTGTTTATGTGCTCTGCTCCGTGGCTCCGAAGTTTCCCCCCTCTGCCACCTGCAGTCTCCACCAACGAAGGGGCTTCCTAGTGTGTGGAAACCTTTCCTCCTTCACAGTTCCCTCCCACTGGTGCAGGTCCTGTCCCTATTCTTTTGTCTCTGTTTTTTCTTTTTTCTTTTGCCCTACCCAGGTACGTGGTGAGTTTCTTGCCTTTTGGGAAGTCTGAGGTCTTCTGCCAGCGTTCAGTAGGTGTTCTGTAGGGGTTGTTCCACATGTGTATGTATTTCTGATGTATTTGTGGGGAGAAAGGTGATCTCCACGTCTTACTCTTCTGCCATCTTGAAGCTCCTCCCACAGTAAGCTCTTGATAAATGTTAACAATTATTAGGTTTTATTTTATCAATGGTTCAAGGTTTTTCCCCTTCCAAATGACATGTTCCTTGACACCTAAATACAAAAAAATGATCAGTGTGTAGCATTCTAGCTACACTAGAGCTAGAGGTGGGTGGGAAGCTCTGTCAGCCTTTGCCTCCACCATTCCTCTTCTCTAGCCCTTGGGGCAACTCTGAGGAACCCTATGGATTGGAAAAACATCACGTCGAATCACATAATATATACATTTTGTGTATGTGTGTATTTTTGAATTGTTTATGTTGATGAGTTAAAAAACTTTTAAATTAATACATAGTAAGATTGAATTTCTGAGGGTATACACTTCTATGAGTTTTAATACATGTATAGATTTGTGTAATCACTACTATCATGGAAATAAAGAACACTTTCACCAGTCACCTCTTTATCATCACACCATGCCTGACTCCTAACCCCTGTTAAGCACTGATACACTCTCATCACCACAGTTTTGTCTTTCTGAGAATGTCAGAGAAGTGGAGTCAAAGAATACTCAATCATTGGGACTGGCTTCTTTCATTCAGCATAATGTCTTTGAGGTCCATCCAAGTTGTTGTGTGTAAAAATAGTTCATTTCTTTTTTTTTTTTTTGGCTGTGTAATATGCCAGTCTATGGGTACAGTATAGTTTGTTTATCCATTCTCCTGTTAAAGGAAATTTGTATTGTTTCCAGTTTAGTACAATGTCTGGTATATAGTTGGGGTGATCAATAAATGCTAGCTGATATTAGCTGAAGGCTAAGAATGGGAGGCCCTGTTTCTCTGTACTCCATGGGATTCCTGTATGTCTTCTTTAAAAAAAAAACCCTGCACTTTGGTTTTTCATTATAATTATTTTCCTGCTTATAAGTCACTGAATGCAGTGAGTCAAAATTCATTTCCTTTGGGCCTCAATGGATAACTGGGGCATGCAGCCACCTGGTAACATCTTTTCTTTGTCAGTTCCCCTCTTTCTGGCTGTCTCTCTCCAATTTCAGATTATCCTCCCCCCCCGTTATAATCAATGGCTTCAGGACTAAATTGTATCATTGATTATAGCTAAAACACACACCTAAGGACTATAGCTTATAGCACTTAACTTTCTCTCCCAGATGTTTCTACTTTATATTCCTAAACCTCTCATCAACAGTGTACCCTTTTCCACCCCAGCTGATGCTTTTCAAGTATTTTAGTGACTCTGACTTTATTAGCAACGTCATCACTTCAGTTTCATGTTGTTAAATATTCACCCTCACTAATATCAACATCATTAGGATTTGTTTGAGTAATGAAGTCACAAATGCCATTATGTACCAATAACATGCAAAATACATAGGATGTGGAATGAGGGGTGTTATGGACTGAATTGTGTCCCCTCTTCCCAAATTCACATGTTGAAGTCCTAACACATAGTACCTTAGAATGTGACTATATTTGGAGATAGGGCCTTTAAAGAGGGAATTAGGTTAAATGAGGTCATAAGGGTGGGGTCCTAATCCAATAGGACTGTTGTCCTTGTAAAAAGAGGAAGAGAGAGACAGCAGGAATGAGTGTGCACAGAGAAAAAGCTATGTGTGGACAAAGTCAAGGAGAGAAGCCTCAGGAGAAACCAACTGTACTGGCACATTGATCTTGGACATCCAGCTTCCAGAACTGTGAGAGAGAAATTTCTGTTGTTTTAGGAGCCCAGTCTTTGGCATTTTGTTGTGGCAGCCGTACCAAACTAATACAAGAGGTTAGGAAATCTCACCTAGATCTCAAGAGGCAGAGAGATCTCACCTGACATCTGGGATATCTTTGGTAAGAGATAATGTCTCAAGGAGAGGTGGCCAAGATGGTGGAATAGGAAGACCCTGAATTTACCTCCTCCCATGGACACACCAAAATTACAACTACTTACAGGGCAACTACCTATGAGAACTATCTGAAGACTAGCAGAAAAGATTTTCCACAACTGAAGACATAAGGAATGATCACAATGAGATGGGCAGGAGGTGTGGACATATGGTATAATTAGAACTCACCCCCTAGGTTGGCAACCTACAAATGAGAGGGCTATCACAATCATAGAGGTCTTCTCCTAGGAGAGAGTGGTCCAAGTCTCACATCAGACTCCTAGGCCCAGAAGTCCTGTACTGGGAATATGAGCCCACAGAACAACTGGCTTTGAAAATCAGCAAGGCTGATATTTGGGAGAGCTGAAGGGCTATATGAAACAGATACTCTGCTGTTAAAGGGCATGTAAAAATTCTCACATGCTGAGTCCCAATGCAGAGGCAGTAGTTTGAAATGATCCAGGGTCAGACCCTGTTGCTGATTTTGGAAAGCCTTCCAGAGAGGCAGGAGGCAACTTGGACTACCCTGGGGATGAAGATGCTGGTGGCAGCCATTTTGGGGTTTGTTCTGTAAAAACACTGGCACTGGCAAGTGCCATTTAGGAATCCTCCCTCTAGCCTAACAATGCTGGTTGCTTACCAGACTACCAGTGGGCTGGCACCAGCCCTGAGCCCCCCTGGCCATGCAGACAGCCACCTGGGAGATGACTTCACCCACCAGCAGGCCAGCAGCAGCCCCACACATCCTCCTGCAGCCAACCACACAGGAAGCCTACTCTGTCCTGCCATGGACCAGCAGCTACTGCATAGCCAGGGCCTAGTAGCCAACAAGGCAGGAGGCTGCCCCAACTACCAGGCAGCACACAATAATCGATGTGACACAACAGAAGGGCACACACAGCTCTTGTAAGGGGCACCCTTAGAATGTACAGCTTTGGTGATGAGAGGAGAGTGTGCTTCTGGGTCCCACAGGACATTTTCTACATAAGGTCACTTTTCCAAGAATGCAAAATGTAAAAAACCTACCTAACACATAGAAATAAACACAAGAATTGGGCAAAATGAGAAGACAGGGTAATATATTCCAAATGGAGGAATACAACAAAACCTCAGAAAAGGAACTAAATGAAGTGGAGATAAGCAATCTGCCTGATAGAGAATTCAACGTAGTGATCTAACAATGCTCAACAAACTTGGGAGAGAATGGATGAACATAGTGAAAACTGTAACAAAGAGTTAGAAAATCTAAAGAAGAACTAAACAGAGGTGAATGATACAATAAATGTGATAAAAAATACAGTAGGAGGAATCAACAGTAGATTAGATGATACAGAGGAATGGATCAGTGATCTGGAAGACAGACTAGTGGAAATCACCTGAGATGAAAAGAAAAAAAGAAAAAGAATTTTAAAAAATGGGGATATTTTAATAGACATCTAGGAGAACATCAAGCATACTAATAGTTGGATTATAGGGGTCCCAGAAGAAGAGAGAGAGAAAGGACAGAGAACTTATTTGAAGAAATAATAGCTGAAAACTTTCCTAACTTGGGAAATGAAACAGGCATCCAGGTCCAGGAAGCTCAGAGAGTCCCAAACAAGATGAACTCAAAGAGGTCCATGCCAAGACATATTATAATTAAAATGGCAAATGTTAAAGAGAAAGAGAGAATCTTTAAAGCAGTAAGAGAAAAGCAACCTGTTACATTCAAGGAAACTCCCATAAGATAACCAGCTGACCTTTCAGCAGAAACTTAGCAGGCCAGAAAGGAATGTCATGATATATTCGAAATAATGAAAGGAAAAAATCCTACAATGAGGAATACTCTACCTGGCAAGGTCATCATTCATACTGAAGGAGAGATAAAGAGATTTACAGACAAGTAAAAGCTAAAAGAGTTCAGCATCACTAAACTGGCTTCATAATAACTATTAAAGGGATTTCTCTAAGTGGAAAAGAAAAGACCATAACTAGAATTATAAACATTATGAAAGATAAAACTTCACTGGTAAAGGAAAATATATAGTAAATACAGTGATAGTAGATTGACCACTTATAAAGCTAATAGGAAGGCTAAAGGACAAAGGTAATAAAATCATCTATATACACAATAAATTGTTAAGGGATACACAAAACAAAAAGATATAAAATAAGACTTCAATAACATTAAGCATTGGGGTGGGGAGTAAAAATGCAGGGTTGTTAAAATGTATTTGAAATTTAAGAAATCAACAACTTAAAACAATCATATATTTATTGCTATCTATATCTATATCATCTATATGTATATCTATATCTATTTCTATATATGAAACTCATGGTAACCACAAACCAAAAATCTATAATAGATTTACACACAAAAAGAGAAAGGAATCCAAACATAACACTAAAGATAGTCATCAAATCACAAGAGAAGAGAACAAAAGAAGGAACAAAAAAGAACTACAAAATAACTCCAAATCAATTAACCACATGACAACAAGTACCTACCTATCAATAATTACTTTAAATGCAAATGGACTAAATGCTCTAATTAAAAGATATAGAGTGGCTGAATGAATAAAAAAAGAAGACCCATATATATGTTGCCTAGAAGAGATTCACTTCAGATCTAAAGACATACACAGCTCTGTTTTCATCTCTCTTGGGTAGATACCTGAGAGTGGAATTGCTGGATCATATGGCAAATTTATGTTTAACTTTTTAAGGAATTGCCAAACTATTTCTAAAGTGGCTGTGCTATTTTATGTTCCCACCATTGGTGAGTGAGGATTCCTGGTTTCCCACATCCTCACCAACATTTATTATTGCCAGTCTTTTTCATTATAACCATTAGTGGGTATGAAACGCTATCTCATAGTGGTTTCAATTTGCATTTCCCTAATGACTAATGATGTTGAGCATTTTATAGCAGTTTAAATTTTTTAAAGTTAAAGATATCCATTGCAGAAAATTAAAAATATGCAGGAAAAGTCAGAGAAAAAATCCTTGCATTTCCATAATCTAGATATAACCACTGTTATCATTTCAAGTTTTTTCAAGTCATGTGTGTGTCTTTTTTACAAATTGGAGTCTTACTATCTATATTGTTTTCAAAATTGTTTTTCCCTCCACATTTCATCACGTCATTAGCTATTACTCTACAACCCAAGTTTCAACCTCTCCATCCTTAATATAATCATTCTTACAAATGAAATATTTTGTGGAATCCCAGTATATAACATGGGAAGCAGAGCTTCTCTGGGTAAAGTGGGTCCTGCCAGATCATGTGGCCCCTTTACTGCTTCTGAAGGCCAGTTTTCAAGTAGCTCTTATGAATTATTTTCAATGGTTGCATCTCATTTTCTACTGTTGAACACTGAGATTACATAGTGGTTAAGAAGATAGGAGCCAGACGCCTGGGGTTTTAATCTCAGCTCTGCCACTTATTAGCAATGTATTCAGTGGTGCCCTTGGCCTTAGTTTCCCTGTTTATGAGAATAATAATAGTACCCACTGCCATAGGAGAGCTATATGGCACATATAAATAATTACAGTGATTTTTTCTGCCTCAGTTTTGAGTTACTTAATTTCATATTTGTATAACATAAAATTTAAAATTAACAGTTTAAAAGATGTTTTAAGTAAGCAACATGCTGACAATCTGCTTCTCTCTACAGGCCACATGAACTGGTCAACGGGATAGTTCAGAGAAAGGAAATCAGTTTACACTCTAATTATCAATATACAGATATGATATGAGGTCTTGGAAATTTTATCTTTAGTATCATGATAATTTCTGCATTTTTTTGTAGAAAAAGGCATTTTTTAGATGATTTGTGAAATAAGAGAGATTATAAATGAAAAGGCATTATGTTTAAATTCAGGAAAGACATTCAAAATGGAACTGTAAGTATAATGAAATATTTTGAGAATAATCTGCCCCAGAACACCATAGTGCCATAGTAATGTTTCTTCAAAAATTTTGTTTAAGAAAAGAGTTTCCTACTGAAGAAGAGTTCTAATGCCAACATGTGTGGCTTGGTTTAGAAGGAGATAGCTTTTAGAATGTTTGCTTATCATGTTTTACAATATATATTAATATTTAAACCATATAACCATTGAAATTCCTTCCCCTTTATTTTCTGTTGATAATTTTTCAACCAACGGTCTGTTGACTGAACGAATGAATTGCTGTCCTTTATTCAAATCTATTTGTATGTCCCATAGTAACAATTTATCTGTTATGTCATATTTTTAATATTTATTTATTTTTATTTATTTAGCTATGCCGGGTCTTAGTTGTGGCACACGGGATCTTCGTTGTTGCATGAGAGATCTTTAGTTGTGGCATGCAGGCTCTTGGTTGTGGTATGCAGGATCTAGTTCCGGGATCGAACTGGGCCCCCTACATTGGGAGCACAGAGTCTTAATCATTGGACCACCAGGGAAGTCCCTCATGTCATATTAATTCTGCATGTTTGCTGTATTCCTGGACACTTAAAATTTTTTGGTTAATATTATAAATGGAATATTTTTTCCCCCATTATTCCATTACATTTCCAACTGGTTACTATTGGTACTGTTGATATGCAAATACAGCTGAATCACCACAGGACAGGTCTCAGCAGGGCGATATTCAGAAGTATTGAAAAGCAATTAAAATCTTTCCTGAAGGCTCATAAAGTGGTGCAAGGGGAACATCACATCAGATCTATCTTACCCATCATGCCAGCTGTACTTCACTCTCCATTCTCCTTTTCTATTCTGCCTTTACTAGGGTAGATACAAGTCCTTTTAATGTCACCCAAACTAGTATTTCTAGGTTTATTTTAATTGTTTGTCTATCCATTACTCTGATTAGCACCACCTAAGCTGAGACCCTTGGTTGCTTGAGTAACAAAGAATCCTGTATTAGTTATCTATTGCTGTGTGGTAAATTACCCCAAATGTGGCACCTTAACACATTGTTTATCTTACATTTTCTGTGGGCCAGGAATCTGGGAGCAGTTTAGCTGGGTGTTTCTGGTTCAGGCTTTCTCATGAGGCTGCAGTCTAGCTGTTGAATGGGGTTGTGGTCATTTCATCATTCAACTTGGGGGGGAGCAGCTTCCGAGTTCTGTCATGTGGCTGCTGGCAGGCGTTAGTTCCTTGCCATGTGGGCAGGTCCATAGGCAGAGAGAGAGAGAGAGAGATCCCAAGCTGGAAGACAAAGGGAGTGGAATTAAGCCTCATCTCTTGAGAGAAGAGATATCAAAACATTATGGAATACCTTTAAAACCATCATGAATATTTTGTTACAGAGGGTTGGTAAAGAATGTAAGTTATTATAGTCTATTTTCTCATACTTATCATGAATAGGAAAGTTATTAATTTCTGGGTTTTCATTTTGTAATTAGCCAGCTTGCTAAACACTTTTAGATCAAAAAGTTTTCAGTTAATTCTTCTGGGGTTTCCAGTAGATAACCATGTTTTCTGTTTCCTCTACTATTCATACAGTTTCTTTTCTTCTTTCCCTATCACTGGCTAGAATTATTTGAATAATAATCATAAATAATAAAGATAAATAATGGTGCTGGTAGTGGACATCGTCATTTCATTCCTCACTTTAATGAGGATGTCTTTAGTGCTTCACCGATAAGAATGACTTAGGCTGCTCTTTGTTTATTATGTTAAGGAAGAACCTTTCTTGTGCTAATTTACTAAAAATTTTTAACTCTTCCTGGTTTTTGGAGCTTGGCTTTATTGCAAAATTTTAGGCATTGCATACTCTTGGATTTCCTGAAATTTTAAGTGAAAAATTCCAGGCTTGCAGAATCCTAGCACCTTGCTAAGCCAGAGCCCACATCTAACAGGTAAGGCAGGGAAATTCAGACATTTTGCTTTGAACTTACTGCTCCCAGCTTCCTTTCTGTCTCTGTTCTGCCACTCCCTCTCTCTCTCTCTTGTTTTTTTAATTGGAGTATAATTGCTTTACAATATTGGGTTAGTTTCTGCTGTACAATGAAGTGAATCAGCTATAGGTATACATATATCCCCTCCCTCTTGGACCTCCCATCAACATCCCACCCATCTAGGTCATCACAGAGCACCAAGCTGAGCTCCCTGTGCTATACAGCAGGTTCCCACTAGCTATCTATTTTACACATGGTAGTGTATATATGTCAATCCTAATAACCCAATTCATCCCACCTCCCTTCCTTCCCTGCGTCCACATGTACATTCTCTACATCTGCATTTCTATTCCTGCCCTGCAAATAGGTTCATCTGTTCATTTTTCTAGATTCCACATATATGCATTAATATACAATATTTGTTTTTCTCTTTCTGACTTACTTCACTCTGTATGACAGGCTCTAGTTCCATCAACATCTCTACAAATGACCCAATTTTGTTCCTTTTTATGGCTGAGTAATATTCCATTGTATATATGTACCACATCTTCTTTACCCATTCATCTGTCAATGGACATTTAGTTTGCTTCCATGTCCTGGCTATTGTAAATAGTGCTGCAATGAACATTGGGGTACATGTGTCCCTTTGAATTATGATTTTCTCAGAGTAAATGCCCAGTAGTGGGATTGCTGGGTCATATGGTAGTTATATTTTTAGTTTTTTAAGGAACCTCCATGCTGTTCTCCATAGTGGCTGTATCAATTTACATTCCCACCATAGTTCTGCTCTGATCTTTATGATTTCTTTCCATCTACTAACTTTGTGGGGTTTTTTGTTTTTTGGTTTTTGGTTTTTTGTTCTTCTTTCTCTAGTTGTTTTAGGTATAAGTTTAGATTGTTTATTTGAGATTTTTCTTGTTACTTTCGGTGAGATTGAATTGCTATAAACTCCCCTCTTAGAACTGCTTTTGCTATATCCCATAGGTTTTGGCTCATTGTGTTTTCATTGTCATTTGTTTCTATGTAGTTTTTGGTTTCCTCTTTGATTTCTTCAGTGATTTCTTGGTTATTTAGTAGCAAATTGTTTAGCCTCCATGTGTTTGTGATTTTTACAGTTTTTTCCTGTAATTGATTTCTAATCTCATACCATTGTGGTCAGAAAAGATGCTTTATAAAACTTCAATTTTCTTAAATTTACCAAGGCTTGATTTGTGACCCAAGACATGATCTATCCTGGAGAATGTTTTGTGTGCACTTGAGAAGAAAATGTATTCTGCTGCTTTCGGGTGGAATGTCCTATAAATATCAATTAACTGTATCTGGTCTAATGTGTCATTTAAAGCTTGTGTTTCCTTATTAATTTCCTGTCTGGATGATCTGTCCATTGGTGTAAGTGAGGTGTTAAAGTCCCCCATTATTACTGTGTTACTGTTGATTTCCCCTTTTATGGCTATTAGCATTTCCCTTATGTATTGATGTGCTCCTACGTTGGGTGCATAAATATTTATAATTGTTATATCTTCTTCTTGGATTGATCCCTTAATCATTATGTATTGTCCTTCCTTGTCTCTTGTAATAATCTTTGTTTTAAAGTCTATTTTATCTTATATGAGTATTTTCACTCCAGCTTTCTTTTGATTTCCAGTTGCATGGAATATCTTTTTCCATCCCCTCACTTTCAGTCTGTATGTGTCCCTAGGTCTGAAATGGGTCTCTTGTAGGCAGCATATATACAGACCTTGTTTTTGTACCCATTCAGACAGTCTGTGTCTTTTGGTTGGAGCATTTAATTCATTTATATTCAAGGTAATTATCGATATATATGTTCCTATTACCATTTTTTAATTGTTTTGGGTTTGTTTTTGTGGGTCTTTTTCTTCTCTTTTGTTTTCCACCTAGAGAAGTTCCTTTAGCATTTGTTGTAAAGCTGGTTTGGTGGTGCTGAATTCTCTTAGCTTTTGCTTGTCTGTAGTAAAGCTTTTGATTTCTCTGTCAAATCTGAATGAGATCTTGCTTGGTAGAGTAATCTTGGTTGTAGGTTTTTCCCTTTCATCACTTTAGTTATGTCCTGCCACTCCCTTTTGGCCTGCAGAGTTTCTGCTAAAAAATCAGCTGATAAACTTATGGGGATTCCCTTGTATTTTATTTGTTGCTTTTCCCTTGCTGCTTTTAATATTTTTTCTTTGAAGTTAATTTTTGTTAGTTTGATTAATATGTTTCTTAGCATGTTTCTCCTTGGGTTTATTCTGTATGGGGCTCTCTGTGCTTCCTGGATGTAGGTGGCTATTTCCTTTCCCATGTTAAGGAAGTTTTTGACTATAAACTCTTCAAATATTTTCTCAGACCCTTTCTGTTTCTCTTCTTCTTCTGGGGCCCCTACAGTTTGAATGTTGGTGCATTTAATATCTCAGAGGTCTCTGAGACTGGCTTTTCTTTTCATTCTTTTTTTTTTTATTCTGCTCCTTGGCAGTTATTTCCACCATTTTATCTTCCAGCTCACTTATTATTTCTTCTGCTTCTGTTATTCTATTATTGATTCCTTCTAGTGTTTTCTTCATTTCAATTACTGTGTTATTCACCACTGTTTGCTCTTTAGTTCTTCTAGGTCCTTGTTAAACATTTATTTTCTCCATCCATGTCTCCATTCTATTTCTGAGATTTTGGATCATCTTTCTTATCATTACTCTGAATTCTTTTTCAGGTAGGTTGCCTATTTCCTTTTCATTTATTTGGTCTTTTAGGTTTTTACCTTGCTCCTTCGTGTGTGACATATTTTTTGTCATCTCTTTTGTTTTTGAGGGGTGGGGCTGGGTTCCTGTCTTGCTGGTTGTTTGGCCAGAGGCATCCAGGACTGGAGTTTGCAGGCAGTTGGATGGAGCTGGATCTTGGTGCTAAGATGAGGACCTCTGGGAGAGCTCACACTGATAAATATTCCTGGGGGTCTGAGGTTTTCTGTTGTTAGTCCAGTGGTTTGGATTCAACACTCCCAGCACAGGAGCTCAGGCCCAACCCCCAGCCTGGGAATCATGACCCCACAAGCTGTGTGGTGTGGCAAAAAAAAAAAAAAGAAGGCAACAAATGAAAAAGAGCAGAACAATAACAGAGAATAAAAAATAAATTAAAATTAGAAAAATAAAAAATATAATAGAAAAAATAAAAATGAATCGACAACAAAGAAAAACAGAACCACAGCAGCAAAAAAGAAAAAAAAAAAAAAAAAAAGCCAGAAAAGGCCTTGTTGCTGGGGGACAAGGCTTAGGCTCGAGACCTGTGTGGCTGGAGGGGTTCTGGAGGGCAGAAGTTCAGGCTATAGGGACAGAGAACTGCTTTTATCTCAGTTTATACATGTAGCATCAGATTCACCTATGGCTGTGCTCACTCTTTCTGTCTTTCCCCTGGAGGGAGTTGGGTGTTTCTTGCCAGTGCTGGAGATACCTCATATGATTGGGTGATTTGTGCACCCCCAGGCTAGAATTGTGGTATTTAGGGGATCCATGCAGGTGGCTTTTCCTAGAAATCATTTTCCAGGAGACAGAATAGTGGGAAATGTATCTTCTACAAACTGAGATTTCCTTTATGTAGCCTTCCTGTATCCTACCCACATGAACCATGTTAGCAAGTTCAACTCTTGCCATATGGTGATCTCTTCTTTGCTGACTTAGGGGAAAACTGATTTGCTATAACAAGAGTTGGATAAAAGGACCCTTATGACTGGCCCAATTGAAGAATGATCTTCAGCTTTCCTTCTCATCAGCAACCCCTGGGGGCTTGTTAGAAATGCAGAGTCTCAGACCCCACCTAGACCCAGAAACAGAATCTGCATTTCCACAAGCTCCTCAGGTGATTCCCTTGCACATGAAGGTTTGAGAAGCTCTAGTCTAAGCACCTTGGCTGCACATGAAATCATCTGGAGAGCTTTAATGAAACTCCACAGTGCTCGGGCCACACCCTAGACCAGTGGGTTTCAACCATGCTGATTTTGCCTCCTCCATTCCCCACATTGGCCAATGTCTGGGGACAGTTTTGATTGTTACAACTGGGTTGTGGGTGCTATTGGCATCTAGTGGGTAGAAGCCAGGGATGCTAATAAACTTCTTCCAGTGCACAGGATAGCCCCTCAAAAAAAAAATTATTATCCAGTCCAAAATGCCAATAATACCAAAGTTGAGAAATTCTGCCCTGGAATTTCTGAGGGCAGGGTCTAGGCATTACCAATGTTTTCCAGTTTACCTGATTGTTAAGAATCCCCTGGGGGTACTTCTTAATCATATAGCCCCCCAGGCCCTTCCATGGATGATTGTCAGGAAGTGGGTCTGGGATAGGGCTGGCATTCACAATTTTAACAAGTATCCCAGGTGATTCTTATCATCAGGAAAGTTTGGAAACACTAGCCCACAGTCAGGGAGGGCAGAGATACCAGATCATAGTTTAATTTAGGAAACCTATCCCTAAATATGTGTTGAAGTTGAGTGCAGGATGGAGATATGACTTGGGACCCAGTTATACATTCTCAAGAACCAGGATGGAGGGGAAACCTACACTGCTTCCTACTCAGCATTTGGCCTGCATCCTGTATCCCTATGTGTATGTGATTACCTTGAAATAGATTCAGAGGCATCAGGTACATGACAGAGACAAAAATAATATAGTGTCTAGTATTCACAGTCTTGATCTAAAGCTTTCCTGGAGGATCCTGCAATCATCTGCTTAACTTCTGGCCTTTGTTGTGCTGATTAGGGTAAAGGATGGGGAGATTAGAAAGAGGCTGAAGAGTCCTGGTATGATTTATGAAGAGAGCATAGTAGTGAGTGATATAGTAATGAGCAAGGTAAAGACTTATGTTATTTTTCACTGTATATATTTTTTTGAATTGCAGATTGGAAGTTTTTTTTAATATAACATTGCAAAATGGCCATGAAATGGTCCTGTTATACTCACAATTGAGATGGTTTTGTGACCCAAATCCAAGTCCTCTCATCCTCTCAGCTCAAACCTGCTCCCATGTAGGTGGATGATAGACTGAGCTTACAGACCCAGGAGGCTTAGTCGCTCACATTGTAGCCCTGTTTGATGGATAGTGGTTGGGTTGCTAGGAGAAATGGGACATTACAAAGGGGAGGGGAATCAGAGTGAACAGCTGAGACACCTCTACAGATTGTTTACACTTGAGCAGTTCCTAGTTTGAGACCCATGACCTTTCCATTTCTGAGAAGCCCTTTATGCATTTGAAGATTAAGGCTGCCATTGAGGTACAGACCCCACCATACCATACTCCAGCTACCTCTGCATACCAGAATCTGGAATACTGGGAGGTGCTGGCTCTTAATTGAAAAGAAATACAGAGGTACTGTCCATGGTAGGATCCTGATACCTTGATTTCGTTGCCATCATAGGGGGTTTTTACTTCAATGATTCCCTAGTGTTCAGGTTGAAGTAGAACTGCTAGGGCTTCTACAGCTTAATCTAGATTAGTGAGGGAGATGAATAAAAGACAGCCTTGAAGATGATTTGACCTTCTAATACCCAATGAAGCCATTTGGAACATGCCCTTGGCCTGACAATAACAGATGAACGGGTTCCAACATGACCTTTAGGCCCTGAGGCCCCACTGTTTATCTTCAGAACATCCTCAAACATGTTTTGGACCTGGACTTGACTGAGCCACTGGTCAGAAATATCATGAACTGTTCATGATAGCATAAATCCTGAGAACCTAATTTTCTGTGGTACAGAAGATGAGGTTGTGGCCAGATCTATCTAGTCCAGACATGTGTTCAGTACTGTTCAAGGAATTATTTTTCTCAGGTTGGAAGTCCCCTCTCCCCTAATCTGCTTACCTATATTCTCTGAAGTTCATCTCCCATTTCCCCCTAGTCTCTGACCTTATAATGGTCCTCTAGAAAAGGAAGGGATGTTCCAGGTGTTTAAAGCCCTAGGGGGTTTAAATTCCATATCAAACCCAACCCATTGACTGTTAAAACTCATGTCTGTAATTACACTGTGTGGTACCATGGAGATGCAGCACTCAGATCCCCTTCAAGGAAGGACTTGCCTCAGTCTGTCAGCTCCTTCAGCGGCTGCCACTGCAGACAGCCATCTTCCTGAGGCAGGCTATATTTGGTGACTGTGAGAGGTGATCATATAAAGGGATATTAAGCAATTTTGGCCTGACACGGACACCCCAACAGGAGGAACTTGACCCCCACCTGCATTGCAGTTTGGCCTTTTCCTCTGCCCAATACTGCATCTTCCTCCTTTCCTTTTGTAGGTGTTAAACCCTAATAAACAACTTTTGCCCCAGCATCTGCTTCTGGAGAACCCAACCTGTGACAGACCGTGTGGACCACATTGCTACAGGAGGATGTACACCCTTGTGCTTACTTTTTGAGAAAGCTGGTCATGGTTGATGTCCACTTCCCAGTGTGGAGGTAGTAGCTCCTGGCAATCAAGGTTATTTTGTAAGGGAAGATATTTTCTTGCCATGACAGTGTTCAGTGGGAGTGTTCTCTGATTATTGTAGCTGGGCCAGCTAGGGCAAGCCCAGAGGCCCCCTTGGCAAGGTGGGCTTTCTGGAACATTTTCCTAGTGCAGAGATTTCCCAGAATTGAGCAGAGGGTCATCTCTGACCCCTTTCTTTTTTTGGTTCTCTTTCTGCTCTTTGTAATTTTCTTGACCTTTTTCCTGTTTCTTCTTCCTTCTGTAAGGTGTGTGTCATTTCAATTTGCAATTTCAACATGGGATGAGGAATTTTCAAGTAAATCTGGGTGTAGTGGGACACATTGGAATCCAATTAAAGAAATAGAATAGTGAATGATGAAGTGCCTATGAGAAGTTGTTGGGGGTTGCGGTGGGGATTTGTTTGAGCTCACAGAATAGCTGAAAATTACCCATGGGAGATAACTCCACGCTGAAGGCTTAGAAGGCAAAGCTGAAAATAAAGGAAATAACAGGAGAAAGTCTGTGACCTGCTCGATAGAGAATATATGAGGATGCAAGGGAAATGTATTTGATTAAAAAGCAGCTTAACCTCAGAAGAAGCCTGAATTGAAAAAAAGCAAAGCAAAACAAAACTATTAAGCTTCCATGAAACTTACCATGAGGTAAATGAGAGAACGTGCAAGTGAAAGTACTTGTTTGTATATTTTCCCTGAAGCTCTTATAGGAATTAAATTGAGCTTGACAACACTTCTTAAGACCCTACCCTGTTCTAAGTGCTGTGCTGGGTGCTAGGGATACAGATGTTAATGAGGAAAGCACAGATCTGTTCCCAAGTGCTTGCAGGCTAGTGGGAGAAATGTCCCCACTTCCCTGCCCCCAAAGGGGTGAGCTGGGCTGATTTGGGCTGCAGTCTCTCTGATGAACAGGCAGGCCCCTAAGTATCTGGAAGGAGCTGCTGCAGGTCTGAGAGGAGGTTGTGGGTAAGGCTGCTGAAGGTACAGAAGTTAATGTGAAGAAGCAGGACTCAGGCTAAGGTGAGGCAGTGAGGCACACATCTCGAGCACAAAATTTAAAGAGGTGCCAAAAACTCAGTAATTGAGAAAAATAACATTGTAATGCTGTATTTAAAAACATAAAAATCAATGCAAAGGCATGATGAACAAACTATTAAAATTTTAAAATACAGACAGGATCAATATTCCTGATTTGCTCTTTGACCTCAGGCTTTAAGGTGGCTTAGCATGGCACTATTACTGACCCTGTCTTTGTTTAAAATTTTGATATTTTAGTATTTTTTGCATTGATTTAGATTTCTAAAAATATTGCATTAAATATTATTTACATCGATTACTGAGTTTTTTGGCACCCCCGTTAAAATTTGCATCCAAGGTTAGTCCCGGTCCTGTGGGCAGATAGAAGGTGTTTGTCCATAGGGTGGCCCCATGGACCCATTCTGAGCCTTCTGGAATGAGAAAAGCTATCAGCTTGAGGTGGAAGGCCTGTTTTTAATGGGATCTTGCAGGATTTGGGAAGCAGAGCATCTTCAGGCCCAGTGATACAGTGCAATAGAGCTTTGGGTGAGGGGAATTTCCCCCTCTCTGGAGGGGGCCAGGGTGACTCTGTTTGGTAGAAACTGAAAGGGGACACAACAGCATGTAGACCCTGAGGGGGACAGCTTTGAGGGAGCAACCTCCTTGAAACACAGCCCTTGCATACAGTGTGCAGTTTATCTTTGTAGTTGTAGTTCTTAAAAACGTAGTAGGCACTCAGTGTCCACTGAGCGAAGGACTGAATGCAATTTGTGATATGGACTGAGGTATGGCAGACCTCCTGTTACCCCAGGAGGAGAATTTGAAAAGATATGGCTAGCTGCAAAAGCATGATACCCCCAGTCCCTGAAGTACAAAACATACTCTCCCACTTTTTTTTTTGTTCTGGTAAAATATACATAATATAACATTCACATTTTAACAATTTTTAAGTGTACAGTTCCAGTAACATTAAGTACATTCACATTATTGTGCAACTATCACAACCATCCATCTCCAG
The DNA here is from genome assembly GCF_028564815.1 of Eubalaena glacialis. Taxonomy (NCBI): domain Eukaryota; kingdom Metazoa; phylum Chordata; class Mammalia; order Artiodactyla; family Balaenidae; genus Eubalaena; species Eubalaena glacialis. The sequence goes on along the minus strand of NC_083734.1, from coordinate 36,714,509 downwards.
AACTTTTTCACCCTGCACAACAAAAACCCTGTACTCATTAAACAATAGGTCCCCATTCTACTTCCTGTCTCTATGAAATTGACTACTCTAGGCTTCTCCTAATAAGTGGAACTATATGGTGTTTGCCCTTTTGTGCCTGGCTCACTTTACTTAGCACAGTGTCTTCAAAGTTCATCCATGTTGTAGCACATGTCAGAATCTCCTTCCTTTATAAGGCTGAATAATATTCCATTGTATGTACACACATTTTGTTTATCCACTCATCCCCTGATGAACATTTTGGTTGCTTCCACCTTTTGGCTATTGTGAATAATGCTGCTTTGAACAAACTCTCCTACTTCAGACTCTTGGAGAAATAAAAAGGAAAGAGGCCCTGTAGGGCTATACCTCTGCTGATTCTTCATTGCAGGCTTGGCCTCCTGGACAGTCAGCAACTTCACTTTGTGCCCTTTGAGGACCCATTGTGTTCTAGGTACTTCATTTGATGTTGCAGACACAAAATCAACCAAGACATGTCCCTCCCCTCCAAGAACTCAGTTTAGTGTGGGGACAGATTCAAGAGCAAATGATTCTGCTTGCATCTAGGTTTGGTAAGAAAAGCAATTGCTTCTGTTTATTATTTTGGTCCTTGAATGAGTGGGTAGCTCCTGTGAGGAGAGAAGTTTTCGCTAGAACAGGTATTATAAGAAATGTGGACTGAAAGGAGATTTTGGAGTCTCAATCAATATCCCTTTTTGAATTTACAGACCATTCAAGTTAGGTGGGTGCCTCTAGTAATGTGAATAGATAGTTCTACTGTTGTGACAACTGAGTTTGGCACGTCCTACCTGGTTGTTCCTGAGTCAGGGAGACAGGGGCCTGCCTTGGAGGGGACTCTGCCCATTCATCATGCCCCTGTTCTCACTCATAAACAGATACACCTGTATCCTGAAGGGAAACAAGCTTCAGAAAGTCCTTGAAAACAGGAATTTGCTGGCTGATTTCATGGGACTGCTTCATGGCTAAGGGAAAACCATCTAGCTTATTAAAAGTCATATACCCTCTTTAATGTGGATGATAAAACTTTAATTAAAGTGGTGATTAGAAACAGAGTAATAATGACCATTAATAAAGTAGTTTATAGGGATCAATAGCTTTACAAAGAGCAGCCCATCCAGTTGTTGGCAGGCCACTGCAGGCAGCCCCAGAGCATGAGCTCTGGGCAGGGTGAAAGGATTAGGGGAAGGGTTTACTGGAATAGAGAGATAACATAAAAGGCAATTTATAATGTGTGACTCTGAACAATGAGCTGGGGAAAATGGAAAGCTGTGATGTGATTGGAATTTGTTGTACCTTTGCATTATGAATCAGCTTTACAAGATTACAGGCTATAGGAAAGAATTTGGTTACTTGTGTATAAATGAGTGTTATCTGCATTGTTTTTCTTTTTGTTGTGGTCCATGTATCTTAGGGTGAAGAGAGACAGGACAAATAAAACCATGTCTGAGAAAGTCTTTGGCAATTGATGCTGTACTAATAATGGTAATAGTGAGAAAGGCTAGAGTAATGATAATAACAACAACAACAACAGCAATAATATTATAAGTAATAATGAGCATCTAAGTGCCAACCACTTTTGTATTTCATTTTTAATGCCAGTGGCTCACCTGCCAGGTAAATAGTATCAACCTCCCCTTCCTTTACCAAATAAGGTAGATGATGTATACTGAGAAACTGGATTGGAAAGAAAATCCAGGGAAGACTTTCTGGAGGGTGAATTTTTAATTTGGGATCTGAAAGGCTGTGAGAGACTTGGTTAGAATGTGTCCATGTGCTTGAGCACACACACACACACACACACACACAAACACACACACACACACCACTCCAAATTCTGTTCCACAACCTACAAGGCCCTAAAGGATCTGGCCCCTGCCTACTTCACTAGTCTTACTTGTCTCTATTTTGTCCTTATTTATCCACGGTGACCTTCTCTCTGACCCTCAAATGTGCCAAGTTCTCTCCCACCGTAGTTTATTCATATTGCAATGCCTCCTCTGATATACTCTTTTCTCAAATCTTTTCACAGATCCCTTTCCCATTCTTCAGCTCTTAATCCAAATGTCACCTCCTTTGAGGGGACTTTTTCATCAACCCTGGTTAACCCCCTTTTCTAATCAACTATTTACCTTATTACTCTGTGTTCTTTTCTTGATTGCACTTAGCACCTGAGAGTATTTCGTTTATTCATTTTTACTTGTTTGATATTTCCCTTCCTCCACTAAAATATGTACTTTTAAGAGGCTATATTCTAGGTTCTGGAATAATTAACACCTTGCACATAGTAGGGGCTCAGTAAATGTTTGTGGAATGAATGAACAAAGGCTATTTGAAGAGCCTGTTTACCCTATGATGCAATGCAAGATTCCTGTTCACCTCTAACTATTCCCCTTGAATGTCCATGCTTTTCCTGTCCCCACTTTACTCATTGAATATAAATTTCATAAGGAATTGGACCACAACACAGAAAGGCTTGGGAGGAAACACTGCATAACCCGGTGATTTTAAGAGCCCCCAAGTTTTAATTAGCATGGTGCATGGCAATGATGCTAAAGGAACTGTAATAGTCTTATCAGGTCAAAGCCCAGCTTTGTAGGACAGCCCAAAATAGACGTTGTGCTCTTTTTGTCCTTAGCATGCAATCCACGGAGTCTCCAAAGGTGTATTAAGGTTTAATAGACAAATAGTGTACTTGGTAGAATTGTGCAATGAGAGAGATGCTTGCAAACTCTCTGGGGTGTGGCTTCCAGATATTGAAGTTTCTTTCAGGTTCACTTGGGGCCTGGATAGATGGTTTCAATTAGAATTCAGTTAGCATCAATCAAGGTGAACTCCAGGGTCAGCCAATTCATAAGAAGTGCCCCTGCCCCAACCTCCTCTCAGCCCCTCTCTCTTTCAGGGTGGTTCTGAAACAAAGCTTTGTGTAGGCACAGTCATGCACAGGAAGTGACTCTGTTTTTTTTGGTGGGGGGGGATAGTTTATGTGTTTTAATGAACAAGTCTCATCAGTTAACACACATATATAAGAGAACACAAGTCATGTATGTACACCTTGATGTGTTATTATAAAATGAACACATTCATGTACCCAGATAAAAGGAAGAGAATATCACAGGACACCTTGTACCCCACATCAGTGCCCCTCGCTCTCCACCACAGTTAGGCATTATTCCTGTCAGCTTGTCTGATATATTATTGAACCTATATGATGAGTACTTAATTTCAGTTATTAAAATTTCAGGTTCACAAAAATTTCCTTTTGACTTTTAAATATAGTCTTCTAGACCTCTACTGAAATTCTCCATCATATAATGTAATTATTACTATTATTTTTTAACATCTTTATTGGAGTATAATTGCTTTACAATGGTGTGTTATTTTCTGCTGTATAACAAAGTGAATCAGGTATATATATACATATATTCCCGTTTCTCCTCCCTCTTGTGAATCCCTCCCACCCTCCCTATCTCACCTCTCCAGGTGGACACAAAGCAACGAGCTGATCTCCCTGAGCCATGTGGCTGCTTCCCACTATTTTACATTTGGTAGTGTATATATGTCCATGCCACTCTCTCACTTCGTCCCAGCTTACCCTTCCTCCTCCCCGTGTCCTCAAGTCCATTCTCTACATCTGCATCTTTATTCCTGTCATACCCCTATGTTCTTCAGAACCATTTTTTTCCCCCTTAGATTCCATATATATGTGTTAGCATATGGTATTTGTTTTTCTTTTTCTGGCTTACTTCACTCTGTATGACAATCTCTAGGTCCATCCATCTGACTGCAAATAACTCAATATTGTTTCTTTTTATGGCTGAGTAATATTCCATTTTATATATGTGCCACATCTTCTTTATCCATTCATCTGTCCATGGACACTTAGGTTGCTTCCATGGCCTGGCTATTATAAATAGCACTGCAATGAACTTTGTGGTACATGCCTCTTTTTGAATTATGGTTTTCTCAGGGTATATGCCCAGAAGTGGGAGTGCTGAGTCATATGGTAGTTCTATTTTTAGTTTTTTAAGGAACCTCCATACTGTTCTCCATAGTGGCTGTATCAATTTATATTCCCACCAACAGTGCAAGAGGGTTCCCTTTTCTCCACATACTCTCCAGCATTTTTAGTTTGTAGATTTTTTAATGATGGCCATTCTGACTGGTGTGAAGTGATACCTCATTGTGGTTTTGATTTGCATTTCTCTAATAATTAATGATGTTGAGCATCCTTCATGTGTTTGTTCACAATCTGTACATCTTCTTTGGAGAAATGTCTATTTAGGTCTTCTGCCCAGTTTTGGATTGGGTTGTTTGTTTTTTTGATATTGAGCTGCAAGAGCTGCTTTTATATTTTGGAGATTAATTCTTTGTCAATTGCTTCTTTAGCAAATATTGTCTCCATTCTGAGGGTTGTCTTTTCATATTGTTTATGGTTTCCTTTGTTGTGCAAAAGCTTTTAAGTTTCATGAGGTCCCATTTGTTTATTTTTGTTTTTATTTCCATTTCTCTAGGATGTGGGTCAAAAAGGATCATGCTGTGATTTATATCATAGAGTGTTCTGCCTATGTTTTCCTCTAAGAGTTTTATAGTGTCTGGCCTTATATTTAGGCCTTTAATAAATTTTGAGTTTATTTTTGTGTATGGTGTTAGGTAGTGTTCTAATTACATTCTTTTACATGTAGCTGTCCAGTTTTCCCAGCACCACTTATTGAAGAGGCTGTCTTTTCTCCACTGTATATGCTTGCTTCCTTTATCAAAGATAAGGTGACCATATGTGTGTGGGTTTATCTCTGGGCTTTCTATCCTGTTCCATTGATCTATATTTTTGTTTTTGTACCAGTACTATACTGTCTTGATTACTGTAGCATAGTAGTATAGTCTGAAGTCTGGGAGCCTGATTCCTCCAGCTCCGTTTTTCTTTCTCAAGATTGCTTTGGCTATTAGGGTTCTTTTGTGTTTCCATACAAATTGTGAATTTTTTTTTTCTAGTTCTGTTAAAAATACCATTGGTAGTTTGATAGGGATTGCATTGAATCTGTAGATTGCTTCAGGTGGTATAGTCATTTTCACAATGTTGATTCTTCTAATCAAAGAACATGGTATATCTCTCCATCTGTTTGTATCATCTTTAATTTCTTTCATCAGTGTCTTATAGTTTTCTGCATATAGGTCTTTTGTCCCCCTAGGTAGGTTTATTCCTAGGTATTTTATTCTTTTTGTTGCAATGGTAAATGGAAGTGTTTCCTTAATTTCTCTTCCAGATTTTTCATCATTAGTGTATAGGAATACAAGGGATTTCTGTGCATTAAGTTTGTATCCTGTTATTTTACCAAATTCATTGATTAGCTCTAGTAGTTTTCTGGTAGCATCTTTAGGATTCTCTATGTACAGTATCATGTCATCTGCAAACAGTGACAGATTTGCTTCTTCTTTTCTGATTTGGATTATTTCCCTTTTCTTCTCTGATTGCTGTGGCTAAAACTTCCAAAACTATGTTGAATAATAGTGGTGAGAGTGGGCATCCTTGTCTTGTTCCTGATCTTAGAGGAAGTGGTTTCCATTTTTCACCATTGAGAATGATGTTGGCTGTAGGTTTGTCATATATGGCCTTTATTATGTTGAGGTAAGTTCCTTCTATGCCTACTTTCTGGAGGGTTTTTATCATAAATGGGTGTTGAATTTTGTCAAAATATTTTTCTGCATCTATTGAGATGATCATATGGTTTTTATCCTTCATTTTGTTAACATGGTATATCACAGTTATTGATTTGTGTATATTGAAGAATCCTTGCATTCCTGGGATAAACCCCACTTGATCATGGTGTATGATCCTTTTCATGTGCTGTTGGATTCTGTTTCCTAGTATTTTGTTGAGGTTTTTTGCATCTCTGTTCATCAGTGATATTGTTCTGTAGTTTTCTTTTTTTGTGAATCTTTTTCTGGTTTTGGTATTAGGGTGTTGGTTGCCTCATAGAATGAGTTTGGGTGTGTTCTTCCCTCTGCTATATTTTGGAAGAGTTTGAGAAGGATAGGTGTTAGCTCTTCTCTAAATGTTTGATAGAATTCGCCTGTGAAGCCATCTGGTCCTGGACTTTTGTTTGTTGGAAGATTTTTTAATCACAGTCTCAATTTCAGTGCTTGTGATTGATCTGTTTATATTTTGTATTTCTTCCTGGTTCAGTCTCGGAAGGTTTTGCTTTTCTAAGAATTTGTCTGTTACTTCCAGTTTGTCCATTTTATTGGCATATAGTTGCTTGTAGTAATCTCTCATGATCCTTTGTATTGCTGTAGTGTCAGTTGTTACTTCTCCTTTTTCATTTCTAATTCTATTGATTTGAGTCTTCTCCCTTTTTTGTTGATGAGTCTGGGTAATGGTTTATCAATTTTGTATATCTTCTCAAAGAACCAGCTTTTAGGTTTATTGATCTTTGCTATCATTTCCTTCATTTCTTTTTCATTTATTTCTGATCTGATCTTTATGATTTCTTTCCTTCTCCTAACTTTGGTTTTTTTGTTCTTCTTTCTCTAATTGCTTTAGTTGTAAAGTTATGTTTTTTATTTTAGATGTTTCTTGTTTCTTGAGGAAGGATTGTATTGCTATAAACTTTCCTCTTAGAACTGTTTTTGCTGCATCCCATAGGTTTTAGGTCATCGTGTTTTCATTGTCACTTGTTTCTAGGTATTTTTGATTTCCTTTTGATTTCTTCAGTGATCTCTTGGTTATTAAGTAGTGTAGTGTTTAGCCTCCATGTGTTTGTATTTTTACAGATTTTTTCCTGTAATTGATATGTAGTCTCATAGCATTGTGGTCGGAAAAGATCCTTGATATAAGTTCCATTTGCTTAAATTTACCAACGCTTGATTTGTGACCTAAGATATGATCTATCCTGGAGAATGTTCCATGAGCACTTGAGAAGAAAGTGTATTCTGTTGTTTTTTTTTTTAATCAGTCATCAATTTTATACACATCAGTGTATATATGTCAGTCACAATTTCCCAATTCAGCACACCATCATCCCCACCCCACCGCAGTTTTCCCCCCTGGTGAATATTCTGTTGTTTTAAGATGCAATGTCCTACAAATATCAATTAACTCCATTTTATTTAATGTATCATTTAAAACTTGTGTTTCTTATTTATTTTCATTTTGGATGATCTGTCCTTTGGTGAAAGTGGGTTGTTAAAGTCCCCTACTATGATTGTGTTACTGTCGATTCTCCTTTTATGGCTGTTAGTATTTGCCTTATGTATTGAGGTGCTCCTATGATGGGTGCATAAATATTTACAATTGTTATATCTTCTTCTTGGATTGGTCCCTTGATCATTATGTAGTGTCCTTCTTTGTCTCTTGTAATAGTCTTTGTTTTAAAGTCTATTTTGTCTGATATGAGAATTGCTACTCCAGCTTTCTTTTGATTTCCATTTGCATGGAATATCTTTTTCCATCCCTTCACTTTCAGTCTGTATGTGTCCCTAGGTCTGAAGTGGGTCTCTTGTAGACAGCATATATATGGGTCTTGTTTTTGTATCCATTCAGCCAGTCAGTGTCTTCTGGTTGGAGCATTTAATCCATTTACAATAAGGTAATTATTGATATGTATGTTCCTATTACCATTTTCTTAATTGTTTTGTGTTTGTTACTGTAGGTCTTTTCCTTTTTTTGTGTTTCCTCTCTAGTAAAGTTCTGGAGGAGCTTCAAGATGGTGGAAGAGTAAGACGTGGAGATCACCTTCCTCCCCACAAATACATCAGAAATACATCTACATGTGGAGAATATATATGGGTCTTGATTTTGTATCCATTCAGCCAGTGTATGTCTTTTGGTTGGAACATTTAATCCATTTACATTTAAGGTAGTTATTGATATGTATGTTCCTATTTTCTTAATTGTTCTGAGTTTCTTATTGTAGGTCTTTTCCTTCTCTTGTGTTTCCTGCCTAGAGAAATTCCTGTAGCATTTGTTATAAAGCTGGTTTGGTGGTTCTGAATTCTCTTAGCTTTTGCTTGTCTGTAAATATTTTAATTTCTCCATCGAATCTTAATGAGATCCTGCTGAGTAAAATAATCTTGGTTGTAGGTTTTTCCCTTTCATTGCTTTAAATATGTCCTGCCACTCCCTTATGGTTTGGAGAGTTTCTGCTGAAAGTTCAGCTGTTAACCTTATGGGGAGTCCCTTTTATGTTATTTGTTGCTTTTCCCTTGCTGCTTTTTATATTTTTTCTTTGTATTAATTTTTGATAGTTTGATTAATATGTGTCTTGGCGTGTTTCTCCTTGGATTTATCCTGTATGGGACTTTCTGTGCTTCCTGGAGTTGATTGACTATTTCCTTTCCTATATTAAGGAAGTTTCCAACTCTAATCTCTTCATGTGTCATTCATCATTGTTTGTTTGCTCTTTAGTTCTTTTAGGTCCTTGTTAAAAGTTTCTTGTATTTTCTCCATTCTGTTTCCATGATTTTGGATCATCTTTACTATCATTACTCTGAATTCTTTTTCAGGTAGACTGCCTATTTCCTCTTCATTTGTTTGGTCTGGTAGGTTTTTACCTTGTTCCTTCATCTGCTGTGTATTTCTCTGTCTTCTCATTTTGCTTAACTTACTGTGTTTGGGGTCTCCTTTTCACAGGCTGCAGGCTCATAGTTCCCATTGTTTTTGGTGTCTGCCCCCAGTAGGTAAGGTTGGTTCAGTGGGCTGTGTAGGCTTCCTGGTGGAGGGGACCGGTGTCTGTGTTCTGGTGGATGAGGCTGGATCTTGTATTTCTGGTGGGCAGGACTGCATCTGGTGGTATGTTTTGGGGTGTCTGTGAACTTATTATGATTTTAGGCAGCTTCTCTGCTAATGGGTGAGGTTGTGTTCCTGTCTTGCTAGTTGTTTGGCATAGTGTGTCCAGAACTATAGCTTGCTAGTTGTTGAGTGGAGCTGGGTCTTAGTGTTGAGATGGAGATCTTTGGGAGAGCTTTCACTGTTTGATATTACATGGGTACAGGAAGTCTCTGGTGGACCAATGTCCTGAACTTGGCTCTCCCACCTCAGAGGCTCAGGCGTGACACCCGGCCAGAGCACCAAGACCCTGTCAGCCACTAAGCTGAGAAGAATAAGGAGAAAAAAAAAGAAGGAAAAAAATAAAATAAAGTTATTAAACTGAAAAAGAAAAAATAAATTATTAAAAATAAAAAAATTAAAATAGTAATAAAAAAGAAGAAGAAAGAAGAGAGCAACCAAACCAAAAAAAACAAATCTACCAATGATAACATGAGCTAAAACCTATAAAAAAAAATAAAAAAGGACAGACAGAACTCAAGGACAAATGGTAAAACAAAGCTATACAGACAAAATCACACGAAGAAGTACACACATATACACTCACAAAAAGAGAAAAAGCGGGAAAAATATATATATAAAAAAGGAAGAGAGCAGCCAAGTCAATAAACAAATCTACCAATTATAATAAGCTCTAAATACTAAACTAAAATAAACATAAAACTAGAAACAAATTAGATGCAGAAAGCAAACCCCAAGTCTACAGTTGCTCCCAAAGTCCACCACCTCAATTTTGGGATGATTCATTGTCCATTCAGTTATTCCACACATGCAGGGTACATCAAGTTGATCGTGGGTATTTAATCTGTTGCTCCTGAGGCTGCTGGGAGAAATTTCCCTTTCTCTTCTTTGTTTCCACAGCTCCTGGTGTTCAGCTTTGGATTTGGCCACGTTTCTGCATGTAGGTCACCTGTGGGCATGTTTTGGGAAGTCTAAGGTCTTCTTCCTGCATTTTGTAGGTGTTCTGTAGGAGTTGTTCCACATATAAATGTATTTTTGATATATTTGTGGGGAGGAAGATGATCTCCATGTCTTGCTTCTCTGCCATTTTGAAGGTACCCCCAGGAAGTGGCTCTTAATTCAGTTCAATGTGGGGCTAGGAACCCTTAACCATCACATCAATGGCCACTTGTTACCCCTGTATTTCCTTGGCCACAGCTGTCTGACTCCGCACTGACCCTTTAGGTGGTGGGGCCTGGCCCAGTTCACCCAGTCAGCAGCATGTAAAAGTGCACTTCTAGCACCTTCTCAGCACTCACAGCCAGACTTCTGAGCCACCTGTGGCAACACATCTCATAACAACTTGCTGCCAGTCTTCCTGACTTCTGGCTTGAATATTATCTCATTCCTAGGCTTGATGCGGAAATTGCCTCTCACTCTTTTTGAGAGGCTTCTAGGTTTTTCTTTACTTGATCCTTAATAAGGAACTATAAACATATTTATGTGTGTGCATCAGTACAGTGTGGTTTTGAGGGGGAAGGATGATCCATTTGCTCCAGTGGGGATTTGGGCTCTAGTGGAGCATGTTGCCAGGAGGACTATTTACCTGGGGATTTCCTGGACCTCTGGAATGTGAAATTGATGGTTGAATTTTGGGAAACCAAAATGAAGTCTCACCAGAGAGGGGGAAAACTATATTACCCACCCCTGGGGAAGTTCTTGGCATAGGTTAGAATTTCCCCTTGAAGGTGAGTCCCTTCCTGTCTTGAGACATAAATTGATTATTAACAAGGAGAGAGACTTTGGGATGGTGACATTCAAGTGTCTTCCAACCCAGCTGAAGACGGAAACTTGTCTTGGATTCCTTAGTGAAGAATGAGGCCACAATGAGGCCCCCTTCTTGGGAATAAAGTCATCTTAATCTTGGTGGAGAGAAGGCTCCCCCTCCTGCATCTCTTTGGGAACATAAGAGTGTTGCGTCAACAAGTTGGGTAGTCAGAGGATTTCCTGGTGTGAGTATCAGCATCAGCAGAACAGAGAGGGGGACCTATAGCACAGGCAGAAGATTTCAGTGCCCAGGAAGTGATGTTATCTGCCCAGAACCTGTTGGACGAAAGGATCTCAGAGATTGTATAGGATGAGGGTTTAAGGCCCTACTGGATTGCTTTTTCATTTTTTTAAAATTTACCATGGCTTCTAGAGATTTCTTAAGCAAGTTTGACATCATAATTAATGATGTATGTTTTTACCTTTTCTTTGGATGGGGAATTCTGGGTTGCTACAATACCTGCACAGTTACTTGTGCAAGAAAGACATCAAAAAATAAATACATGTGAAGTGCATCTGATTTAGGTCTGAGCCTTTCCCAATTATTCCCTACTTGAGAAAACTCTCAACATACCTGGAAGTCCAGAGCACCCCAAAATGCCATCTATATAACTTGAAAAGATGAATCAGCCGTGTAAAGAGAGGTAGAGAGCAAGGTTTGGCAGTTGAAGAGGAAATGTCAAGCTGGGCAGACTCGAGGGATCCTGTGCACCTAGCAGAGTAATTGTCCAAATTGGAGTCATTGGCTGCCAACCAGGCAGGCCATCAGGTGAGGAGGAACAGCACTTTTGACCTTTGGGGTCTGCAGCCAAGCTCTTTGCCTGAGGCATTGGCAAGCCTAATCTGCTCCACGAACTGAAGCAGGGGAGGGCGCCTGTAGGGACTGTAATTTCTCTATTCAGGATGTGAGTACAGCCTCCAGGGAATCACATGCATGTCCCCCCGCACTACCCTCCCCCGGGAAAATGTGTTTTCCTCTTGAAGTCCTGGAGCAGAAGAGAGCTGACCTACCCCTAGCCCAGTGCCGAGTGCAGTCTTTAGTGAGCACCAATAGTTTCATTTACTTTTCATCACCTCTTATTTAATGAAAGCTTCGTGTGTGGTAAGAGCACCAGCTCGAGTATCAAAGGGACCTGGATTTGAATGCTGGCTCTGCCACATGATAATGGGATGACTTGGGTACAGAGCTCTCTGAGTTTTAGTTTCCTCATCAGTAAATTGTGGAGAAAAAGATGTGAAGGGAAAGTGCGTTGGTTGTAATGGGCAGGGAGGAAGTGGTGTTCCCTTTCACATCTTAGATGTTTTCCTTGTTACCAGAGTTGACTCACACAGTGAGGTGCCGTTTGGCAGGCCTCTGCCTTCTGCTGATAGGTGTTCTGTGCTCCATGTTGTTTTCTGCCTATTCAGGTACGTTCTCTGGCTCCTGGCCTCTTCTCTGGAGGTTTCCTGCCCACTGCCCCCCATCAAAGCTGACATATCATATCTTGCATTCTCTCAAGACCTTGGTCAAAACAGGAAATCATCATCCCATGTCTCTTCTTGTTACATTTTCCTATGAGGAGTGAAGACTTAAATCTTTAGGTTAGGTGGTCTCCATCTAAGACTCCATTGGCTTGTTGGTGGCTCTGAGCCCACTGATAGTTAGGCAGGATTTGCTGTGAGTCTGGGGCCTATGGCATTCAGAGGCACAGCCTTCCCCTGTGCTCTGCACCATTGCTCACTCTTCATAGCTGTTTCTGTGTTGGTTCCTTGTTCATCTCTAGTGTTACACCCTGGGGCTGCTTTCTGGTTCTGGGTTCCATTCCTCTAAACAGGGGTTCTCATCCCCTTCTGGATCTTGTCAACCTTTCCCATGGAAGTTGGGTTCTATTCCTAACAATTCCTCACCATCAAATGCGTGGTATTCCTAAGGGATTCATTGCCAGGCTCTTGGGTATTGCTGCTGTCTGGTTCCCCCTGCCATGTCCCACACTCTGGGTTGGTCCCTTGCATTGCAGCTCCAGCTCAATCAAGCCTGAGGCCACCACATCCTGCTGAATTGTGGTTTTGCACTGATGGTTTCTCTTTCAGGGGCCAGCTCTAATGCTGAGTCACTTCTTTTAGTTCCAGGCCTTTTCATCTTGCCTCCTCCTCTTGCCCACACATCTGTGGGGCTATGAGCCCAGAATGCTTCATGTTCATGCCTCATGATTAAGTTCACAAACAAATCCTACCAAAGTGTTGACTTAGGATTTACACATACTTTCAAAAGTATATTCCCTTTCACACACACTTTCAAAAGTATTTCAGGCAGCTTTCAATAAACAATACTTAAAATCAGTCTAAAATTTTTTGTAACATAAACAAAAGCCTGAATCACTAAAGGGGGAGAGTAGTCGTGGGGACTCTAGAATCCTAGGTTAAGTATATTTTCATCCTTGAGCATCAATTTTTCAACTGAGTTTTCTAGCAGCCAAAGCAAAAAAGAAAACACAATGAACTGTATGGTTCTCTTTTCTGGTTAATGGTGGCACATTAAGATCCACCTGAATATTACTTAATTTTATATATTTAGATTAATATATGAATTAATTGTTTATTAATTAATGAATTGTTTGTGAACAATTAATTGTTTGTGAATTAATTGTGAATTGTTTCAGTTAAAATTTCCCATACATTTTAAAGAAATAAATTGGAGGCAAAATTTTTAAACATCAGTATAGATCAATTCAATTCAACCAACATTGATTTATTTTTTAATTAAACAATTACTTTTTAATTAAACAAGCTTACTGAGTACCTAATCTGTTAGTGTGAAACATTATGGCATGTTCTATGGGAGACAGAAAGATACAGAACCTTTCCTTGTAGCTCACAGTGTAGAAGGAGAGATGAGAGACACAGCAAAACAAAGTAGAAAGTAATAAGAACTATAAAAGTGGCATGAACCTATGGTGCTGGGAGAGTCCAGAAGAGGGATCAGGGAACCAAAGATTCATGGAGGGATGTGATTGAGAGAGTTAGGGTCTGTGCAAGTAGAGATGATGGAAAGGACTAGTAGGAGGTCATATGAAGTTGAAGAACAGTGTGACTCAGGGCACTGATGTGAAAATCACAGGTTGTGTTCAGGGAAAACTCAGGGAGTCCATGACTGTTTGACTGGATGCTACCACATCTGCTCTATATATATAATGGGAGAGATCAAGGACCATGAAGGCAGCGTGGTAGGATGGAATATTGAGGGTCTGGAATGCTATGCTTAGAAGTCAGTGAGAGCTGATTTTTTTTTTTTTAAGGATTTTTTTTTTTTTGGCCTGCGTTTGGTCTTCACTGCTGTGCATGGGCTTTCTCTAGTTGTGGCGAGCAGGGGCTACACTTCTTTGCAGAGCGTATGCTTCTCATTGCGGTGGCTTGTTGCAGAGCATGGGTTCTAGGTGTGCAGGCTTCAATAGTTGTGGCATGAAGGCTCAGTAGTTGTGGCTCATGGGCTCTAGAGAGCAGGCTCAGTAGTTGTGGTGCATGGGCTTAGTTGCTCCGCGGCACGTGGGATCTTCCAGGACCAGGGATCTAACCCGTGCCCCCTCCACTGGCAGGAGGATTCTTAACCACTGTGCCACCAGGGAAGTCCCTAAACCCTAATTCTTTAAGAAAACTTTATTATTAATTTTTGCTATAAAATTACGTAGTCATTGCCAAAAAAGCAACCAAGTGAATTGTTAAAAAAAACCCAAAACATAGAACAAGTGAATCCCCCCATAGGACCTATATATGATTTGAGCAGGAACGGTGCTAAGACTTGAGTGGCATTTGCAAACAGATCACAATGACTCTCAAATTGTCTCTCTCTCTCTTTTTCAATAACCTAAGGATTCGTTATTTAGTCCTGGCTTTTTTTCCTGGCTTTATTTTTATAGGATAAATTCTTTCTCAGGAGAAAATTTCAGATCCCAATTTAACAAGCCTTCTGGTGGGTCTTTCCCATTAGTACACTTAATTTGCCTGGGCTCGTCTGAATCCCAGTGGTAGGCACAAATTAGGTTCAAGATTCTGATAAGCTTGGCTGTGAGCTCTTTGAGGTCAGAAACTGTGCTGTTTTAAATTGGTACACTGATGCCTAGCACAGTGCTGGTTCATATGGAAAGACTCATATATATGTGGATCTCTTTCCCCTTCTAGACCTGGTGACCAAGCCAATAGCCTGAGGTTATCCGCATCCAGCTTTTTTGTACCTTCCTTGTATTCCACCTTCTTTCTCCCTTTGTGTACTTTTTCTTTTTTTTAATTGCATAAGTTTCAGGTGTACAGCATTATAACAACATCTGTATACACTACAAAGCGTCACCAGCACAAGTCTAGTGGCCACTCATCACCATACAGTTGACCCCCCTCACCCACTTTGCCCACCCCGACAATCCCCTTCCCATCTGGTAAGTACTTATATGTTCTCTGTATCTATGAGTTTGTTTTTGTTTTATTTTGTTTATTTGGGTTTTTTTTAGATTCCGCATATGAGTGAAAACATACGGTATTTGTCTTTCTCCATCTGACTTATTTCACTTAGTATAATACCTTCAAGGTCTTTTCATGTTGTCAGAAATGGCAGCATTTCATTATTTTTTTTATGGCTAAGTAGTATTCCAGTGTGTGTGTGTGTGTGTGTGTGTCACATCTTTATCCATTCATCCATCAATGCACCTTTCCATATCTTGGCTGTTGTAAATAATGCTGTAATGAACATAGGGGTGTATATATATTTTTAAATTAGTCTTTTCATGTTCTCTGGATAAATACACAGAAGTGGAATAGCTGGGTCATATGTTAGTTCTATTTTTAATTCTTTGAGGAATCTCTGTACTGTTTTCCATAGTGGCTGCATCAATGTGCAGACCCACCATCAGTGTCCGATGGTTCCCTTTTCTCCACATCCTATCCAACATTTGCTTTTTCTTGTCTTTTCAGTAATAGCCATTCTAACAGGTGTGAGGTGACATTCATTGTGGATCTGGTTTGCGTTTCCCTAATAATTAGTGATGTTGAACATCTTTTAATGTGCCTGTTGGCCATCTGTATATCTTTGGCAAAATGTCTATTCAGATCCTCTGCCTACTTTTTGTTTTTGTTGCTGTTGTTGAGATGTATGGATTACACATATATTTTGGATATTAACCCCTTATTGGATAAATGATTTGCAAATATCTTCTCCCATTCAGTAGGTTGCCTTTTGGTTTTGATGATAGTTTCTTTTGCTGTGCAGAAGCTATTTAGTTTGATGTAGTCCCATTTGTTTATTTTTGCTTTTGTTTCCCTTGTCTTTGGAGTCAGATCCACAAAAAAAAAAAAAAAAAAAATCATTAAGTCTGATTTCAGTGAAGTTACCACCTATGTTTTCTTCTGGGAATTTTATGATTTCAGGTCTTACATTCAAGTTTTTAATCCATTTTGGGTTAATTTTTGTGTAAGGTGTAAAATGTAGTGGTCTAATTTAATTCTTTTGCATGTTGCTGTCAATTAATTTTTCAATTAAATGCTTTTTAGTAAATCTGCAAAAGCATGCAACCATCACCACAATCCAGTTTTAGAAGATTTTCATTATCCCCAAAAGATCTCTCCTGCTCCTTCGTACGCACTCAACATTTCCACCTCCAGTTCTTGACAACTGTTTATCTACTTTCTGTTCCTATAGATTTGCCTTTATGGGATCTTCTATGTAAAAGGACTCATATAACATGTAGTATTTTGCATCAGTTTCTTTCATGAGTTTTTTAGGTTCATTCATGTTGTAACCTGTATTAGTATTTTTTTTTTCTGAGTGGTAGTGTTTTGTATTGATAGCCCAAGTTTTGTTTCTCTATTCACCAGTTGATGCACATTAGGGTTGTTTCTAGTTCTTGGTTATTATAAATAATAACAATAGCAAATAACCCTGGAAAGTTTTAAGCAGGGAAATGAGCAACATAACCTGATTTACATGGAAGAAGATGACCATGGCTATTGTGTCAAGGGTGGAATGATGAGAAGCAGCAGGGGAAGTAGGAGGAACAGTTAAGAAATTGTTTCATTCGCCTAGACAAACATGATAGTGCTCATAACAGAGATAAAGTAGGAGAGATGGAGAAAAGTGTATGAACTTACGGTACATTTTGGAAGAGAATGAGAAAGAAGTGCTGATGGATTGGATGTAGTGTGAGGAAAGCTTGGTGGGCAAGGAACAAAGATTTTGTTTCCATGTGCTCTTTTTTCTATTTGTTGTTTTTTTAACTTACAAAAAAAATAAGGGTAAAATTTGTGTTAGAGATTATGAAGTAAAGTCATTTTTAAAATCCCAATTCCTTTCCCCCATGCTTGAGAAAACAACAAAAAACAAACAAAAGTTGTAAAATGCCTTTTTTGATGTAACAAAACAATGGCCGCAACCCTAAACTATGAACTGTCAAGCATGCATGCATTAAACTGGGCAATCTGGACCAGTATGAGAGGGGATGCTGTGATCCAACACTTTTCCCTTAGATCTGGAGTACTAAACAAATTTCCTTAAAAGTAAGAATCACAGTTTTGACAGACACTTCTCTAATAATTTCTTCACATCACACTTAATGTCAGAAGACAGTGGAGAAATGTTTACAGAGATCTGAGGGAAAACATGGATGAGCCCAGAATTTTATACTCAGTGAAGATTTCTTTCAGTTATATATATAATAGAAAAAAGGTCACATACAAACATGGTAAAGCCTGCAAGAACTCACATCATATAGTCTCCCTCTATTCCTTTTTAAAAAAGTTTAATTATTTTAACTAAAAATAGCATGTGTAACATAACCTCATTCTTATTTATCTACTTACCTATCTATATTCTGTCTTTCTATCTGCCTATCTATCCACCCCTATACCTGTATATATGCATGGTCATTGTTAGAAATGATAGTTACCAAATAACAGTAGTGATTGGATTTGGAGTCATTTTTAAGCTTCTTTCTTTATGCTCCTCTGTACTATTTACCTTTTAAAAATAACTACATTGTTTGCTATTTTTTAAATTAAATAAAATGTAAAATAAGTGTAGCTAAATTGAAACCACAAGAAGGAAAGCCACATGTCGAGTGCAATGACACTGGATGCTGGAAGGAGCCTATGTCCTTGTTGACTTTCTTCAGTACCTGCTCCAGCCCTAGACCATCCTCCCATGGACTTGTTGTTACATGAAAACAATCAGCTCTTTTGGTTTAAACCACTAATATCAGTCTCTTAAATGCAACATGTTAGGCAACTGCCCAACCCTGAATCTTACATCTTAATTGGCATGCCTAGGCTAACAGGAGGAACCATTTTAGACAAATATGAGATCACTTAGATCTGCTCCCTTATACCACATAACTCATGCCCAGCTCCTGGGTAGGATGAACGTGGGGCATCCTTCTAATGGTGGTAAAAATTCTTACTCTTACTTGACCCAACTTTGTAACTTGCTTTCTTCTCTGTTCCTAATCTACCTGACCCAAATCTTATGACTTAGTCTCTCTCTCTTTTCCACCCTGTGCTCACAGCTTGGGCTAGAGGTTCTCAATAGGAATGATTTTGCCTCTCTCCACCATGGACATTTAGCAATGCCTGGAGACATTTTTGGTTGTCACAACCTGGAGGGACGTTACTGGCTGGCATCTGGAGCAGAGGACAGAGTTGCTGATGAATACCTTCCAGTGCATAGAGCTTCCCCACAATAATAATTATCCAAACCAATACGTCACCAGGGCTGGATTGAGAAGCTCTGCCTTAGACCTAGCAACCATTTTGGTTTAAATCGTTGGCTAGCTCTTAGCTAAAACTCAACTTCTCTCCCCAATAACTCCTCGCCCTGAGGGATCCTATTAAATGTAGCCCTGACCACAGAACTCTACACTGTGTGGTCATTGTTCCTTCTAACCTCAATCTTGGAAAAGGGACTTAAGTAAGAAGGGGTTGTGCCAGAGTGATGTTGTTTTGTTTTCCAAGCAAGCCCAGGGAGAAAGAGACCAAAACAGAGGCCATTAGGATAAAGCGTAGTGTAGTCTTGTTTAAGTAGTAGAGGTGAAATGGGATCTTGTCTGTGTCAGGTAAAACTAGAGAAAGCCTGTTTCATGAAAGAATTGGAGGTGGGTGAATGTCTGCTAAAGCTGAACAATAAAGAGTAATTGATATAAAGTAGCATGCAAAGAAACCAGTTAGGGTGACTTTATAGGAGGCTAAATTAAACTTCTGCATTGCTCAGGCTAAAACATTGCACAGAAAGTAGAAGGTGGGGTGGGGAGGAGAGCCAAGGAGACCAAGAGAGCAGAGGTGGCAGATGAGCCAACAGAGGCAAGGGGGCTTTGAAAGCCTTCTCTAGACAGCCTCTAACACTTTTCTAGAGTAACAGAGAATAATCATTGGCTGTCTAGGGCCTAGTTAGCCCATGGTCCAGAGGTAAAGAATCCTGTAGGGTAGCACCTATCTGCCCCTAGACCAGCAGTTCCTAACAAGGCCAAAAGAAATTTCATCTCATCCATCCAGATCTGCTTAGGTAAACTCTCTGATATACTGCAGACTGAGGAATCATTTTTTTGTTAATTGGGCATTTTGGTTAATAAAGAACTTAACATGAGACTATGGAATTGTGGCAAGACTCCTGGGCTTAGAGTCAAAATATGTAGTAGCTCTATTGCTTTCTAGTGAGTCACATCAATTACCCAAGCTTCAGATTTTGAAACTGCTAAATTGGTATCTTACACCTGTCCTGTCCTGTCTGTCAGTGAGGATACAGGGATCAAATGAGGTGACATCTGTAGGAGTGCTTTGAAAATTATATATTGAAATATACGTATTGAAGATGTGATAATATTATCACATACACCAGCCATGAATTGCTAGTTTGAAAGAATTAGAACAAAATTCACATAAATTTCAAACTACACACAATACATTTTATTCTCCCTCATGATACAGAGCATTTTTCAGTATCATGGAGAGAAGGTAGTGGCAGAGAGAGTAAATGCAGGAATTCAAAGCCACTGTCCAGCGTTCTGGCCTTTAAAGTGAAAAATCTGGAGTTGACCTCCTATTTAGCGAAATACATTAAGTTATCTTAGATCATGCAGAATAAGTAAAGGTTCCAGAGGTGAACTTTTTGCACAATAAAAGTGAGAACAGTTGAGTGTTAGAAGGAGGCAAAGAGGGAAGGGAACCCAGATATGAAGAAGCAGTGGGTCTTTGCGGAGATGGGGGCTGGACAACCTGGTGATATGCAACTCCTCACTGCCTCAAATCCTCAAACACCTTTATTACCACCTCCAATGACTTGAGAGAGCAGTTTTCACATTGGGACAGATGGCGGTTGTCACCCCCAGAAAAGAGGTTGAGTTCCAAATCTACATCAGTAAAGGGTAAGGAAAAAGAGATGATATAAGCTATGGGAGTGAAATGAGATTTCCCTCTGGAGCCAGAACTCAGAACCCAAAAAAGTGGGGTGACTATAGAGACCATCTTGGGTTTAGCACTCAAAGTCCGTATCCCAGAAAACCCTTGGTTCCAGACAAATTGGGTTGATTGGTCACCCTCTAAGTGATACTGGAATGAGGAAATTCAGGGTTTTCTGATATCTTCAGAAGGTCATTGGACTCTCACCAGGCTTGGATAGAGGAATGAACCAATAGAAAAATCTCTAAGGACAGGATCTTGTTCCATATGTGTGGTTGAATGTTTAGGTTAATAAAGGCTAATTGACAAAGGAAGTAGAAGAGAGTGCATGTTCTGCTGTTTTCTATGATGTTTATTAATTTTCATTAATGCCAGAATTTCCTGGGCTACTTTTGCTTTGGTTCCTCTTAAAAGAAGAACAGCTCTAATGCTCTTGCATGTAAAATTCAGGGTAAATGAAACAATACAGCTCTGTAAGCACTCATGAAAAAAATAAAAACAAAACGAAAAGCTGCAAAAAATAGAATAGTACAAAGACCACCAATATACCCTTTTCGAGATTACCTATTATTAACATTTCACCCCATTTGCTTTATAATTCCTATATTCTCTCTCTCTCTCTCTCTTTCACACACACACACACACACAAATTTTTTTTCTGAACCATTTGATGCTAGGTTGCATACATCATATCTTTTTACCCCTAAATTCTTTAATGTGTATCTCCTAAGAATATTCTCTTACATATAATTTAACATCAATACAATACTTTTATCTAATCTACAATGCATATTCCAATTTTGTCAATGGACTCAATAATGTCCTTTATAGCAGGGGTTCCCAACCCCCAGTCCATGGACAGGTACTGGTCCATGGCCTGTTAGGAACCAGGCCGCACAGTAGGAGGTGAGTGGTGGATGAGAGAGTGAAGCTTCATCTGCCACTCCCCACCGCTCCCCATCACTCACATTACTGCCTGAACCATCCCCCCCACCCCATCTGTGGAAAAATTTTCCTCCACAAAACTGGTCCCTGGTGCCAAAAATGTTGGGGACTGCTGCTTTATAGCATTTCCTTTTTCCTTCAGTATAGGAACAAATGTAGGATCAAATATTTCATTTAATTGTCATGTCTCTTTAGTCTTCTTTAATCTGGAACATTTTGCAGCTTTTCTCTGTCATTTATGACATTTTTGAAGGTACAGTCATGTTTTTGTGTTTAATAGAAAGTTCCTCATTTGGAGGTTTGTCTGATATTTCTTCATGGTTAGATTATGCATCCTGGCTTGAATACTATTTAAGTGATTCTGTGTCCCTCTCAAGGTATCACATCTGGAGGCACCCAATATCCATCTGTCCCTCATTAATGATACTAATTATGACTATCTAGCCAAGGGGTCATCTAGTTTCTATATGATAGAATTCTATTTTTTTCCCCATACACATACATTCTTAATCAATTCTAAATACAGATATTAGCCTCTTAGATGATTTCAGACCTGCACTTCTTTGCACAGGTAGGTGTTGAGACATCTATTTTCACTAAAGGAGAAAGTTTTTATATTTTTATTTTTATGTTCTACTTCATTTCTGGAACCAAACCCACCTCTGAAGATTGCTTCTTACTTAAGTAAAGAAGTGAGAAATAAAATCAAACCAAAACAGAAGCTAAGAATAAAACAACCCACTCTCGTTGATCTGTTTCCTCCACTAGAGGAGATGATTGAGTTTCATGGAGCCAACCATCCTGAGGCAGAATTCTGTTTGCTGCCTCTTGATGAGAATTTGACTAGAAGATTCTTGGAAAAATGAGAGGAAACTGGGCCAGCATCCCAGTGTTAAAACTACAGAGAAAAAATTAAATTTCTCCTAGTTATGAGTTCATATTACTTGTATCCTGCTGACTCTGATAGGCAGAGTAGCTTTAGAAAAGGTGAATGCGGAGAGCCGGTTTGTTGGTGATGAGTCCAAGCAAGGACGGTGTAGGTCTGATGTCTTTCAAGGGGTAACCTGGACCTCAAAAATGCCTGTCATTGTTCAATATCATAGAATAAGATATAAAACTGCTTTATACGCATCTTTCTCCAATTTGTGACCTTCCTGGTATCTGTTTTTCTGTTGTCAAGTTTCTCCTCTACCTAAAACCTTCACTGTGTAGTGCCTTGTGTCCATCCCTGGCTTTGTTCCCTGGTGTCCTTCAATATTTCTTCCCCTTGGTTTACAGTTTTCATGTGAACTTATCACTGGTAACAAGCCTCCTGTTTCGCATATGCCTAGGTTATTTGATACTTGCTGATTATCCTTATGGAAAGCTCAGTCCAACCCCGTGGAAGGACACCAGATGGAGAGGAGCATGAGCTGACCATGCCAGGAGAACTGCATTAGGTTCTAACCCCTGACCATGCCAGGAGAACTGCATTAGGTTCTAACCCCTGACCAGTTGACCATATATAATTCTTCTCTCCTAAGTTGGAGGTGGAAAGGAAGCAGGCCCACTACTTGGTCTCTGTGTGGGATTAGGTAACAAAGAACAAAATTTGTGCCCCTAAAGAGTGAGGAGATCCAGCAGGTCTTAAGTGGGTAGTTAACAAAAGGTCAGTAATCTTGGGCCCAATGTTCAGAATCAAATGGGGGTCAGAAAATAACAGTAGATGAAAATGCGGAATAACAGGTTGAAATTAGTGAGAAAGATGTTGCTTGGATTAATTCTGGAGTGGGGAATCTTAGACTGAATTTCATTTTTACAAAGTCAAAGTACGTGTTGGCAAGATTGGGCTGGAACAGTGTGCAATATAGAACCTATTTGATCCTGCACTGATGGTCTGGTGATCGTCCAGTGAATTTGAGCAGAGAAGTTCTACATCAAAGGAACATGTAAAGTCAGACTCAATGATGAGATTTAAGAGTTCTGTGACTGTTAAGTATCTTGCCGATTTTAAGATTCCTCACTTAAAAATCTGAAAAGTTGGAAAATTGAGTAAAGCAAATTCTTGAGAGGAGGCAATATTTGTGTGATTTTCTCAATATGCTGTTGGAGAAAGGACAGTTTGAGATATTGGAGCAGTAATGTGTAACTAAAAACCCACAGGAATTTCCACAATATTCCTTGATCAGAGCTGGGAATTTGATGACCTCAAGTGTTTCGTGGAGCCCAGGTTACAATCAGCTACACTTGTATTATCCCGGTGCCAGGTTGTGCTATATTCATTAGCTTAATTCTCACAATAATCCTATGAAGTAGGTATTATTGTTTCCTTCTTTTTGAAGATAAGGACATAAGAGACACAAAGAAGTTACAAAATTTGCTCAAAGTTATACAACAAATGATCAAGTTGAGAATTAAGCCTAGGGCTCTTAGTCCTATGCTCTGCTGCAGTGCTTTTTAACCTATTTGAGGTAACTGACCCTTTGAGCATCTTATATAAGATGTGAATGTTCTTCGCAGAAAGTTGTACACCCAAAGTTGTATACCTAAAGCTTCAGGGCGGCTTATGAACATCTGGGAGCCCACTGATGGACCTAAAGTTAAGAATGTCTCCTGAATATATTGAATATATATGTTTTAAAAATTTATTTTTAATTTTAAAATTTTTAAAGGAAAAATGTATTTTAAGTTACCAAAACCTTACTGTGCATAAAAACTGTTTTTTTTCAGTATGTGATCCTGAACTGGATCCTTTATTGTAAAAATATGGTTAAGATGGATATTATTGGAGCAACTGATGTACTTGGAATATGATCTATAGAATAAGCAGTAGTATTATTTGATGTTAAATTCCCTGAATTTGATAACTCTACTGTGGTTATGCAAGTAAATATCCTTGCATACAACCTACTTTCAAATAATTCAAAAAGTATAATGTACATTGAAGTAAAAGATCAGAAGATATCAGAAATGGCTAATAAATTAAAATGTTCCCAAGGGAGAATAGATTTGAATGAAAATTTAATAAAAGGCATTAAAGAAAGTCAGAAAAACAAACAAAATAATTAAAATTAGATGAAAGAAGTAACCTGGATCCATATAAACTTTTGAGACCCAACAACTTCCTGAGTTCAGTCTGTTGGTATAGAAGTTTTGGAGCAAATTCTGTTCATGCCTTGCTCATATCACTTTGGCACTCATGGTTCCAGTGTGTTCTTTTTTTAAAAAAAAATTATTTATTTATTTGGCTGTGCTGGGTCTTAGTTGTGGCATGCAGGATCTTCATTGTGGCACGTGGGATCTTTAGTTGCAGCATGTGGGCTCTTAGTTGCAGCATGTGGGAACTTTAGTTGTGGCACGTAGGATCTTTAGTTGTGGCATGCGAACTCTTCGTTGCAGCATGTGGGATCTAGTTCCCTGACTAGGGGTCGAACCCGGGCCCCCTACATTGGGAGCGTGGAGTCTTAGCCACTGGACCACCAAGGAAGTTGCTTCCATTGTGTTCTGATGCAGCCAGTACAAGCTCTTAAAACTCTCCACTTGAGGGTTTTCTCAGCCTGTAATTGGAGCAGGTCAGAAGTGCTGGGTGTTTAATGGCCCTGAGAGTACCTATTGGCTAATGAAAGATGAGAATTGGAGGATAAACAGTCCCGCTTTCTCACTCCTTGAGGGGAACAACTTTGAGGTATATTCTATATCTCCCCTCAGGCTTCCCCAGATGGACGGAACTTTAGATATCCACAGTGGGAGCCTGTTTGATAACACAGCTTTTATTGACTTTTATCACTTCTCTGTCTCATTTTTCCACTTTCCTAACTAGTGCTCTCTAGAACCACATTCCAAGCAGATTACTTGCATTCAAATTCTTGTATCAGTGTCTGTTTCTAGGGCAATCTGGCGTCAGACAAATCTATACAAGTATGCTATTGTGATAGTTTTTACACAATAATGGCACACAATAATGGTAGTTTAAGATACTCATCAAATGACAAAATCCAGCTTTGAATGCTTTTGTCATCGTGTAAAGAAGGCTGGTCTAGCCACTGGAGGATGAGAAGCCCTATGAAACAGAATGTAGGCAACTTAGTCAACAGTTGCAATCAACTACTGGCCATGTCAATTGCTATCTGCAACCATGTGGTCCCCAGTCAACCCACCACTTGACCACAAAAACATGAGTGAACACAGCTGACATCATAGGGAGTGGAGAGGAGACATCCCAGCTGAGCCCTGCTCAAATTTCCAATCAGCAGAATTCTCTCTGAATCAAGAGGAACTGTACCCAGAATCTTGACCATGTCAGACCTGATACAGATCATGGACTTTAAGCCTGATCTGTGATTAAATAAGACCTTGGGAATCTTGGGAAGGGGTGAGTATATTTCATGTATTTCACATGAATCACTGGGGCCAAAGGGAGGGCCATGGTAGTTTATTAGAATAATGGCCCCCAATGAATCACATCTCCTTGTCTCCTCCCTTTGCAATGCGACCTTTTCCCCCTCTCATCCAGAAATGGAGGCTATTTCCCCATCTCCTGAGTCTGTGCTGGCCTTGTGACTCACTTTTACCAAAAGAATGCTGCAGAAGTTACATTTTGGAACTTCTGAGGCCTATCCTTAAGTGACCTTGCAGCTGCCACTGTCATCCTTACGAAATGCATCAGCCATCATGTAAAAGGCCTGATCTAACTACTGGAGAAAGAGAGGCTGTGCAAAGAAGCTGACAGCCCCAGGCGACTTCCAGACATGTAAGCAAGGCTATCTGAACCAGCTAGCCACCAGCCGACCTGCCAATTGACCACAAACACAAGAGTGAGCCTAGCTGACACCACATGCAGCAGAGACAAGCCATTCCAGCTGAGCCCCACCAAACTGCTAGCTCAGAGAATCGCGAGAGGGAAACATAACATTATCCATGCATAGTTCTTAGTCTTGCTGAGTTTCTTTCTCCATTACCTCTTGAGACCAAGCAAGGAAAACAAAAATAGAGTCAACATGATGGTTGTAGACCCTGACTCAGCCACTGCCAAGATTACATTCTGATCTAGGTCCAAATTCAGCCCTTTCTTTTCCCATAGACCCATGAGGCAGGAACTGGGGGACCTTTGGACTTAGCTACAGCAGAGGGCTACCAGGTCTGTCCAATTTCACCCAGGGGTTAAACCAACTACCAAACTGAAAGACAGATTACACAAATCATCTGCTGCTGTTGAAGAAAAACCCTAAGCAGGACTTAGGATTTTGCATAGATTTGTAAACCTTGGCATTTCCTTGTAAAACGCAAGAGTATAGGTAAGTTAGTCATGGCACTGTTGCTGTTCTTTTTGCTTCTCACATTAACATTCATGTAAAAATTTATCTTAATTGAGAAAATAATACTAATAAAAGAAGTAGGAGGGGGCATACCACAAATAGGCAGAAATGCACCAGTCTTCAAGTAACAGTAGTAATTTCAATTTGAGCTATTTTTGCTTTGGGGAAGTTTAAAGAAACATTTTCTCTCTCCTTTTTTTCCCCTCTGTGTTCATCATTAGATGCTTATATTGAAGCCTTAGGTTGAAGAGCATGTTTTAGGACAGCTTCCCTTACTTTTCTGAACATTTATCTTCCTTTTGTGGAGTAGCATTATATAACACTGTGAGTGATTAATTTCAGATTTCTTGCCCTTGCCACTCTGTTTTCTTCAATTGTATCTTTCAGATTAGAAAATGCTAGAGAAAAATGTTGATTTCTGATGAGAATAATGTAACTTTTTTTGGTGAAAATCTTTCTTCCATAGAGCAATCAGTTTGAAGTTTCTTTGGAAACCGTCCAACTATTGATCAATCTATGTATATCGTGTAGCTCCTCTAAACTTGGCAGAGTTCCCCAGACCTCAAATATACAAGTTCATCATCTGCTGTTACTAAACTTAAATCAGAGGGAACTTTGCATTGCTAAAAGTCCTCTTGCAAAATGTGTGAACATTTGGATACTCCCAGATGGCTCTCCTGTTCGGTCCAGTCCTTCTGGCTACTTGGTCCCAAGTAAACCTATGGTTAAAGGGGCAGTTTTCTATCCAGGGACTATAATGTACATATAAGGTCACAGGAAATATAAGTGAGCCTCATATTAGTCTTCCCATACTCTATACCAAACCAATATAGTGGTTAACTGGGAATTTTTTTGCTAATACACCTAACTTCTATTTCTTTCTCCTTTACTTTTATATATAGTAGGCAAAGGATTATGCATCTATTAGTATTTGTAGAGTCTTTCCGACTCCAAGCCTCTGCTGGTAAACTTTTGTGTTGTCTTTTTGACTCTTTCCCCTTCTTTTACTGCCATTTCCCCCTAATCCAGCTCCTAGCCAACATTTACTTGAGAGAAAAAATAGCAATGGCAGAAGGAGAGGAGCGGGGGGGAAGGGAAGAATGCAGGTGTGTTGAGGTGGACAGGGCTTCTCTTACCCCAAGTGATTGTTAGAACCTTCTTGGGAACTTTCAAAAAATATCAGTGCATGGGTCTGTGGAACAGTCTGGGCATTGGCATTTATATAAACCTGCCTTGGTGATTCAACTAAACAACCACCGTTAAGAACTATTACGGTTGAGTTTTTATGAGCAAGAGGCTGGCAAGGAGGAAGGTTCCAGGCTAGCTGTGACTTGTGAGAGAACTGGAAAACAAGATTATTAGGAGAAAGTGAATTTTAAGAAATGTTAGGAAGTAGTGCTGTAGATTATAAATTGGATTTTTTTTTTTTACCCAAAAGGTATATATAGAGATTAGAATTGATTTTGGTTACTGATCCATATTTCCTTGAAGACAGCATCATATCATGGTAAGACTTACCCTCTTCTGGTTTCAGCAATCCTCTTTACAGGATTTAAGATATGGGGAACCACAGAGCTCTCCGTGGACAGTTCAGACCATACCCACTCTCACCCTCCAACACCTCCATGAAGGAGCTCCCTGCCTCATCTCTCGAAACTACCCAATTGACCATATCCCAGAAGAAGGATATAACCAGATATGATTATCCACCTCCCTGTAAGCTGGTGATTTTCAAATTACAGAGTCATAAAATAAATTTAATGGCTTGTGACCAGCATATTGTGTTTTTAATGAAAAATAATAGACAAGAAAATAGAGTGTATGGAAACATATCATTTGTTAAAGTCTTTGTTTTACTATATGTATATGAGTGTAGTATTTCTTATATTCTTATGTTTCTTGCATTAGTATTTCTTACAGGAGGTTTTTCTTATTGTGAGTTTGGCAAAAATTATTGAGAGCCACTGCTCTAAGTGACCACAGAACACATTGTATCATACCTTTATCTGTGTTTGATCCAGTTACCACAAGACTTTTATGCCTCTCAGGTGATCCTTTATCATCTGGACTCTCATTGCCATACATTCCCCAGTCTGACCCAATATACCACCCCTCCTGACGGCTCAGACCCTTTCACTTTGCCCTTGGGAATTCGTGGGTTGGCCACTAGCAGAATTTCCAATATTCTCAAACTCTCTTTGGAACAGTTCTTCTTCTTGATCTATCTGAAAACTTATCCCCCTTGAGGTCTCTCTCCTACAGCCCCTTAGGTGGTGGCTGTTTCTTTTCCTCACTTCCCACCATTGGGTGTGGAGTTGGGGGTGTCCTTTCTGCTCCTCATTATCACTTCCAGATCATTGTTCCTTCCTCATACCTAAATAAACCAGTTCTTTCCGACCATATCACCCATTACCTTTCCCTGTCACAGCCAACTTCAGTCCTTATGGTTAAACTTATTCATTGATAAATAAATAACCTGATTTTGCATCTTTCCTTCAATCCTTAGTCTTGCCTTCATTCTTGTTTTTGTTTTCTTAACGTCTTTATTGGAGTATAATTGCTTTACAATGTTGTGACAGTTTCTGCTGTATAACAAAATGAATCAGCTATACATATATACTGTATATGTATAAGCTATACAGTATATACATATACGTATACATATATCTCCATATCCCCTCCCTCTTGCATCTCCCTGCCACTCTCCCTATCCCACCCCTCTAGGTGATCATAAAGCACCAAGCTGATCTCCCTGTGCTATGCGGCTGCTTCCCACTAGCTATCTATTTTACATTTCGTAATGTATACATGTCAATACCGCTCTCTCACTTCGTCACACCTTACCCTTCCCCCTCCCTGTGTCTTCAAGTCCATTCTCTACATCTGCGTCTTTATTCCTGTCCTGCCCCTAGGTTCATCAGAACCTTTTTTTTTTTTGATTCTATATATATGTGTTAGCATACGGTATGTGTTTTTCTCTTTCTGACTTACTTCACTCTGTATGACAGACTCTAGGTCCATCCACCTCACTACAAATAACTCAATTTCGTTTCTTTTAATGGCTGAGTAATATTCCATTGTATATGTGTGCCACATCTTCTTTATCCATTCATTTGTCGATGGACACTTAGGTTGCTTCCATTACCTGGCTACTGTAAATAGTGTTGCAATGAACATTGTGGTTCATGACTCTATTTGATTTATGGTTTTCTCAGGGTATATGCCCAATAGTGGGATTACTGTGTTGTATCATAGTTCTATTTTTAGTATTTTTTTAAACATCTTTATTAGAGTATAATTGCTTTACAATGGTGTGCCAGTTTCTGCTTTATAACAAAGTGAATCCGTTATACATATACATATGTCCCCATATCTCTTCCCCCTTGCATCGCCATCCCTCCGACCCTCCGTATCCCACCCCTCTAGGTGGTCACAAAGCACCGAGCTGATCTCCCTGTGCTATGTGGCTGCTTCCCACTAGCTATCTATTTTACGTTTGGTAGTGTAAATATGTCCATGCCACTCTCTCACTTTGTCCCAGCTTACCCTTCCTCCTCCCCGTATCTAAAGTCCATTCTCCAGTAGGTCTGCATCTTTATTCCCGTCTTGCCCCTGGATTCTTCTGCCCATTTTCATTTTTCTTTTAGATTCCATATATATGTGTTAGCATACGGTATTTCTTTGTCTCTTTCTCTTTCTGACTTACTTCACTCTGTTTGACAGTCGCTAGGCCCATCCACCTCACTACAAATAACTCAGTTTCATTCCTTTTTATGGCTGAGAAATAATCCGTTGTATATATGTGCCACATATTCTTTATCCATTCATCTGTTGATGGACACTTAGGTTACTTCCATGTCCTGGTTATTGTAAATAGAACTGCAATGAACATTTTGGTACATGACTCTTTTTGAATTATGGTTTTCTCAGGGTATATGCCCAGTAGTGGGATTGCTGGGTTGTATGGTAGTTTTATTTTTAGTTTTTTAAGGAACCTCCATACTGTCTCCATAGTGGCTGTATCAATTTACATTCCCACCAACAGTGCAAGAGGGTTCCCTTTTCTCCACATCCTCTCCAGCATTTATTGTTTGTAGATTTTTTGATGATGGCCATTCTGACCAGTGTGAGATGATATCTCATTGTAGTTTTGATTTGCATTACTCTAATGATTAATGATGTTGAGCATTCTTCCATGTGTTTGTTGGCAATCTGTATATCTTCTTTGGAGAAATGTCTATTTAGGTCTTCTGCCCATTTTTGGATTGGGTTGTTTTCTTTTTTTTGATATTGAGCTGCATGAGCTGCTTGTATATTTTGGAGATATACCCTTTGTCAGTTGCTTCATTTGCAAATATTTTCTCCCATTCTGAGGGTAGTCTTTTCTTCTTGTTTATGGTCTCCTTTGTTGTGCAACAGCTTTTAAATATCATTAGGTCCCATTTGTTTATTTTTGTTTTTATTTCCATTTCTCTAGGAGGTGGGTCAAAAAGGATCTTGCTGTGATTTATGTCATAGAGTGTTTTGCGCATATTTCCTCTAAGAGTTTGATGGTGTCTGCTCTTACATTTAGGTCTTTATCCATTTTGAGTTTATTTTTGTGTATGGTGTTAGGAAGTGTTCTAATTTCATTCTTTTACATGTAGCTGTCCAGTTTTCCCAGCACCACTTATTGAAGAGGCTGTCTTTTCTCCACTGTATATTCCTGCCCCCTTTATCAAAGATAAGGTGACCATATGTGCGTGGGTTTATCTCTGGGTTTTCTATCCTGTTCCATTGATCTATATTTCTGTTTTTGTGCCAGTACCATACTGTCTTGATTACTGTAGCTTTGTAGTATAGTCTGAAGTCTGGGAGCCTGATTCCTCCAGCTCTGTTTTTCTTTCTAAAGATTGCTTTGGCTATTCGGGGTCTTTTGTGTTTCTGTTCAAATTGTGAAATTTTTTGTTCTAGTTCTGTGAAAAATGCCAGTGGTAGTTTGACAGCGATTGCATTGAATCTGTAGATTGCTTTCGGTAGTAGAGTCATTTTCACAATTTTGATTCTTCCAATCCAAGAACATGGTATATGTCTCCATCTATTTGTATCATCTTTAATTTCTTTCATTGGTGTCTTATAATTTTCTGCATACAGGTCTTTTGTCTCCTTAGGTAGGTTTATTCCTAGATATTTTATTCTTTTTGTTGCAATGGTAAATGGGAGTGTTTTCTTAATTTCACTTTCAGATTTTTCATCATTAGTGTATAGGAATGCAAGAGATTTCTCTGCATTAATTTTGTATCCTGTTACTTTACCAAATTCACTGATTAGTTCTAGTAGTTTTCTGGTAGCATCTTTAGGATTCCCTATGTATAGTATCATGTCATCTGTGAACAGTGACATCTTTACTTCTTCCTTTCAGATTTGCATTCCTTTTATTTCTTTTTCTACTTTGATTGCTGTGGCTAAAACTTCCAAAACTATGTTGAATAATAGTGGTGAGAGTGGGCAACCTTGTCTTGTTCCTGATATTAGTGGAAATGGTTTCAGTTTTTCACCATTGATGATGATGTTGGCTGTGGGTTTGTCATATATGGCCTTTATTATGTTGAGGAAAGTTCCCTCTATGCCTACTTTCTGGAGGGTTTTTATCATAAATCGATGTTGAATTTTGCCAAAAGCTTTCTCTGCATCTATTGAGATGATCATATGGTTTTTCTCCTTCAATTTGTTAATATGTTGTATCACATTGATTGATTTGTATATATTGAAGAATCCTTGCATTCCTGGGAGAAACCCCACTTGATCATAATGTGTGATCCTTTTAATGTGCTGTTGGCTTCTGTTTGCTAGTATTTTGTTGAGGATTATTGCATCTATGTTCATCAGTGATATTGGCCTGTAGTTTTCTTTCTTTGTGACATCTTTGTCTGGTTTTGGTATCAGAGTAATGGTGGCCTCATAGAATGAGCTTGGGAGAGTTCCCCCCTCTGCTATATTTTGGAAGAATTTGAGAAGCATAGGTGTTATCTCTTCTCTAAATGTTTGATAGAATTTGCCTGTGAAGCCATCTGATCCTGGGCTTTTGTTTGTTGGAAGATTTTTAATCAGAATTTCAATTTCAGTGCTTGTGATTGGTCTGTTCATATTTTCTATTTCTTCCTGGTTCAGTCTCAGAAGGTTGTGCATTTCTAAGAATGTGTCTGTTTCTTTCAGGTTGTCCAATTTATTGGCATATAGTTGCTTGTAGTAATCTCTCATGATCCTTTGTATTTCTGCAGTGTCAGTTGTTACTTCTACTTTTTCATTTCTAATTTTATTGATTTGAGTCTTCTCCCTTTTTTTCTTGATAAGTCTAGCTAATGGTTTATCAATTTTGTTTATCTTTTCAACGAGCCAACTTCTAGTGTTATTGATCTTTGCTATCATTTCCTTCATTTCTTTTTCATTTATTTCTGATCTGATCTTTATGGTTTCTTTCTTCTGCTAACTTTGGGTTTTTTTGTTCTTCCTTCTCTAATTGCTTTAGGTGTAAGGTTAGGTTGTTTATCTGAGATGTTTCTTGTTTCTAATGGTAGGCTTGTATAGCTATAAACTTCCCTTTTAGAACTGCTTTTGCTGCATCTCATAGATTTTGGGTTTTTGTGTTTTCATTGTCATTTGTTTCTAGTTATTTTTTGATTTCCTCTTTGATTTCTTCAGTGATATCTTGGTTATTAAGTAATGTATTGTTTAGCCTCAATGTGTTTGTATTTCTTACAGATTTTTTCCTGTAATTGATATCTAGCCTCATAGAGTTGTGATTGGAAAAGATACTTGATATGATTTCAATTTTCTTAGATTTACCAAGGCTTGATTTGTGACCCAAGATATGATCTATCCTGGAGAATGTTCCATGAGCACTTGAAAAGAATGTGTATTCTCTTGTTTTTGGATGGAGTGTCCTGTAAATATCAATTAAATTCATCTTGTTTAATGTATCATTTAAAGCTTGTGTTTCCTTATTTATTTTCATTTTGGATGATCTGTCCATTGGTGAAAGTGGGGTGTTAAAGTCCCCTACTATGATTGTGTTACTGTCAATTTCCCCTGTTATGGTTGTTAGTATTTGCCTTATGTATTGGGGTGCTCCTATGTTGGGTGTATAAATATTTACAATTGTTATATCTTCTTGGAATGATCTCTTGATCATTATGTAGTGTCCTTCTTTGTCTCTTGTAATAGTCTTTATTTTAAAGTCTATTTTGTCTGATATGAGAATTGCTCCTCCAGCTTTCTTTTGATTTCCATTTGCATGGAATATCTTTTTCCATCCCCTCACTTTCAGTCTGTATGTGTCCCTAGGTCTGAAGTGGGTCTCTTGTAGACAGCATATATATGGGTCTTGTTTTTGTATCCATTCAGCCAGTCTATGTCTTTTGGTTGGAACATTTAATCCATTTACATTTAAGGTAATTATCGATATGTATGTTCCTATTCCCATTTTCTTAATTGTTTTGGGTTTTTTATTGTAGGCCTTTTCCTTCTCTTGTGTTTCCTGACTAGAGAAGTTCCTTTAGCATTTGTTGTAAAGCTGGTTTGGTGGTG
Source organism: Eubalaena glacialis (assembly GCF_028564815.1). Taxonomy (NCBI): domain Eukaryota; kingdom Metazoa; phylum Chordata; class Mammalia; order Artiodactyla; family Balaenidae; genus Eubalaena; species Eubalaena glacialis. The sequence goes on along the minus strand of NC_083734.1, from coordinate 36,680,672 downwards.
CTGAATTCTCTTAGCTTTTGCTTGTCTGTAAAGCTTTTCACTTCTCCATCAAATCTGAATGAGATGCTTGCTGGGTAGAGTAATCTTGGTTGTAGGTTTTCTCTTTCATAACTTTAAATATGTCCTGCCACTCCCTTCCGGCTTGCAGAGTTTCTGCTGAAAGATCAGCGGTTAACCTTATGGGGATTCCCTTATGTGTTATTTGTTGTTTTTCCCTTGCTGCTTTTAATATTTGTTCTTTGTATTTAATTTTTGATAGTTTGATTAATATGTGTCTTGGTGTGTTTCTCCTTGGATTTATCCTGTATGGGACTCTGTGTGCTTCCTGGAATTGATTAACTATTTCCTTTCCCATATTAGGGAAGTTTTCCACTATAACCTCTACAAATATTTTCTCAGTCCCTTTCTTTTTCTCTTCTTCTTCTGGGACCCCTATAATTCAAATGTTGGTGCATTTAATGTTGTCCCGGAGGTCTCTGAGACTGTCCTCTATCCTTTTCATTCTTTTTTCTTTATTATGCTCTGTAGTAGTAATTTCCACTATTTTATCTTCCAGGTCATTTATCCGTTCTTCTGCCTCAGTTACTTTGCTATTGATCCCTTCTAGAGAATTTTTAATTTCATTTATTGAATTGTTAATATCTGTTTGCTGTTTAGTTCTTCCAGGTCCTTGTTAAACGTTTCTTGTATTTTCTCCATTCTATTTCCAAGATTTTGGATCATCTTTACTATCATTATTCTGAATTCATTTTCAGGTAGACTGCCTATTTCCTCTTCATTTGTTAGATCTGGTGGGTTTTTACCTTGCTCCTTCATCTGCTGTGTGTTTCTCTGTCTTCTCATTTTGCTTAACTTACTGTGTTTGTGGTCTCCTTTTCAAAGGCTGCAGGTTCGTAGCTTCTGTTTTTTTGCTGCCTGTCCCCATTGGCTAAGGTTGGTTCAGTGGGTTGTATAGGCTTCGTGTTGGGGGGTACTACTGCCTGTATTCTGGTGGATGAGGAGGGATCTTGTCTTTCTGGTGGCCAGGTCCATGTCTGGTGGTGTGTTTTGGGTGTCTTTGGCCTTATTTTGAAATTAGGCAGTCTCTTTGCTAATGGGTGGGGTTGTGTTCCTGTTTTGCTAGTTGTTTGGCATAGGGTGTCCAGCACTGTAGCTTGCTGGTCATTGAGTGGAGCTGGGTCTTGGCGTTGAGATGGAGAACTCCGGGAGATTTCACCGTTTGATATTACGTGGAGCTGGTAGGTCTCTTGTGGACCAATGTCCTGAAGTTGGCTCTCCCACCTCAGTGGTCCAGCCCTGACACCTGGCTGGAGCACCAAGAGCCTGTCATCCACAAGCCTCAGAATAAAAGGGAGAAAAAAAAGAAAGAAAGAAAGAAGAAGATAAAATAAAATAAAATTACTAAAATAAAAATACAAAATAATTATTAAGAAAAAAAAATTTTTTTAAGTAATTAAAAAAAAAAAGGACCTGCAAAACCCTAGGACAAATGATAAAAGCAAAGCTATATAGACAAAATCACACACAGAAACATACACATACACACTCACAAAAAGAGAAAAAGGGGAAAAAATACATATATCGTTGCTCCCAAAGTCCACCTCCTCAATTTGGGATGATTCGTTGTCTTTTCAGGTATTCCACAGACGCAGGGTACATCAAGTTGATTGTGGAGATTTAATCCGCTGCTCCTTAGGCTGCTGGGAGATATTTCCCTTTCTCTTCTTTGTTCACAAAACTCCCGGGGTTCAGCTTTGGATTTGGACCTGCCTCTGTGTGTAGGTTGCCTGAGGGCGTCTGTTCTTCACTCAGACATGACGGGGTTAAAGGAGCAGCTGATTCGGGGCTTTGGCTCACTCAGGCCTGGGGGAGAGAGGGGTATGGATGCGGGGTGAGCCTGCAGCGGCAGAGGCTGGCGTGACATTGCACCAGCCTGAGGCACCGTGCATTCTCCCGGGGAAGTTGTCCCTGGATCACGGGACCGTGGCAGTGGCGGGCTGCACAGGCTCCCAGGAGGGGAGGTGTGGACAGTGACCTGTGCTTGCACACAGGCTTCTTGGTGGCGGCAGCAGCAGCCTTAGTGTCCCACGCCCATCTCTGGGGTCCGCGCTGACAGCCGCGGCTCGCGCCAGTTTCTGGAGCTCCTTTAAGCGGCACTCTTAATCCCCTCTCCTTGCGCACCGCGAAACAAAGAGGCAAGAAAAAGTCTCTTGCCTCTTCGGCAGCTCCAGACTTTTTCCCGGTCTCCCTCCCGGCTAGCTGTGGCGCACTAGCCCCCTTCAGGCTGTGTTCACGCAACCAACCCCAGTCCTCTCCCTGTGATCCGACCGAAGCCGGAGCCTCAGCTCCCAGCCCCCGCCCGCCCCGGCAGGTGAGCAGACAAGCCTCTCGGGCTGGTGAGTGCTGGTCAGCAGCGCTCCTCTGTGCAGGAATCTCTCCACTTTGCCCTCCGCACCCCTGTTGCTGCGCTCTCCTCCGTGGCTCCAAAGCTTCCCCCCTCTGCGACCAGCAGTCTCCACCCACGAAGGGGCTTCCTAGTGTGTGGAAACCTTTCCTCCTTCACAGCTCCCTCCCACTGGTGCAGGTCCCGTCCTTATTCTTTGTCTCTGTTTTTTCTTTTTTCTTTTACCGTACCTAGGTATGTGGGGAGTTTCTTGCCTTTTGGGAGGTCTGAGGTCTTCTGCCAGCATTCAGCAGGTGCAGAACCATTTTTTTTTTCAGATTCCATATATATGTATTAGCATGCGGTAATTGTTTTCCTCTTTCAGACTTACCTCACTCTCTATCACTGTCTCTAGGTCCATCCACGTCACTACAAAAAACTCAATTTCATTCCTTTTTATGGCTGAGTAATAATCCACTGTATATATATGCCATATCTTCTTTATCCATTCATCTGTTGATGGACACTTAGGTTCCTTCCATGTCCTGGCTATTGTAAATAGAGCTGCAATGACCATTGTGGTACATGACTCTTTTTGAATTATGTTTTTCTCAGGGTATATGCCCAGTAGTGGGATTACTGGGTTGTATGGTAGATCTATTTGTAGTTTTTTAAGGAACCTCCATACTGTTCTCCATAGTGGCTGTATCAATTTATATTCATAACAACAGTGCAAGAGGATTCCCTTTTCTCCACATCCTCTCCAGCATTTATTGTTTGTAGATTTTTTGATGATGGCCATTCTGACCATTGTGAGGTGATACCTCATTGTAGTTTTCATTTGCCTTTCTCTAATGATTAGTGATGTTGAGCATCCTTTCATGTGTTTGTTGGCAATCTGTATATCTTCTTTGGAGAATTGTCTGTTTGGATCTTCTGCCCAATTTTGGATTGGGTTGTTTGTTTTTTTGATATTGAGCTGCATGAGCTGCTTGTATATTTTGGAGATTAATCCTTTGTCAGTTGCTTCATTTGCAAATATTTTCTCCCATTTTGAGGGTTGTCTTTTCGTCTTGTTTGTGGTTTCCTTTGCTGTGCAAAAGCTTTTAAGTTTCATTAGTTCTCATTTGTTTTTTTGTTTGTTTGTTTTTATTTCCATTTCTCTAGGACGTGGGTCAAAAAGGATCTTGCCGTGATTTATGCCATAGAGTGTTCTGCCTATGTTTTCCTCTGAGCTTTATAATGTCTGGCCTTACACTTAGGTCTTTAAGCTATTTTGAGTTTATTTTTGTATACTGTGTTAAGGAGTGTTCTAATTTCATTGTTTTACATGTAGCTGTCCAGTTGTCCCAGCACCACTTATTAAAGAGGCTGTCTTTTCTCCATTGTATATTCTTGCCTCCTTTATCAAAGATGAGGTGACCATATGTGTGTGGGTTTATCTCTGGGCTTTCTAGTCTGTTCCACTGATGTATATTTTTGTTTTTGTGTCAGTACTATACTGTCTTGATTACTGTAGCTTTGTAGTATAGTCTGAAGTCTGGGAGCCTGATTCCTCCAGCTCTGTTTTTCTTTCTCAAGATTGCTTTGGCTATTTGGGGTCTTTTGTGTTTCCATACAAATTGTGAAATTTTTTGTTCTAGTTGTCTGAAAAAATGCCTTTGGTAGTTTGATAGGGATTGCATTGAATCAGTAGATTGCTTTGAATAGTATAGTCATTTTCACAATGTTGATTCTTCCAATCCAAGAACATGGTATAACTCTCCATCTGTTTGTACCATCTTTAATTTCTTTCATCAGTGTCTTATAGTTTTATGCATACAGGTCTTTTGTCTCCCTAAGTTGGTTTATTCCTAGGTATTTCATTCTTTTTGTTGCAATGGTAAATGGGAGTGCTTTCTTAATTTTTCTTTCAGATTTTTCATCATTAGTGTATAGGAATGCAAGAGATTTCTGTGCATTAATTTTGTATCCTGCTACTTTACCAAATTCATTGATTAGCTCTAGTAGTTTTCTGGTAGCATCTTTAGGATTCTCTATGGAGAGTATCATGTCATCTACAGACAGTGACAGCTTTAATTCCTCTTTTCCGATTTGGATTCCTTTTACTTCTTTTTCTTCTCTGATTGCTGTGGCTAAAACTTCCAAAACTATGTTGAATAATAGTGGTGATAGTGGGCAACCTTGTCTTGTTTCTGATCTTAATAGAAATGGTTTCAGTATTTCACCATTGAGGACAATGTTGACTGTGGGTTTTTCATATATGGCCTTTATTATGCTGAGGTTATGTCCCTCTATGCCTACTTTCTGGAGGTTTTTTTTTTTTATCATAAATGATGTTGAATTTTGTCAAATGCTTTTTCTGCATCTATTGAGATGATCATATGGGTTTTATGCTTCAATTTGTTAATATGGTGTATCACATTGATTGGTTTGCTTATATTGAAGAATCTTTGCATTCCTGGGATAAACCTCACTTGATCATGGTGTATGATCCTTTTAATGTGCTGGTGGATTCTGTTTGCTAGTATTTTGTTGATGATTTTTGCATCTATGTTCATCAGTGATATTTTCCTATAGTTTTCTTTTTTTATGACATGTTTGTCTGCTTTTGGTATCAGGGTGATGGTGGGCTCGTAGAATGAGTTTGGGTGTGTTCCTCCCTCTGTTATATTTTGGAAGAGTTTGAGAAAGATAGGTGTTAGCTCTTCTTGAAATGTTTGATAGAATTTGCCTGTGAGGCCATCTTGTCCTGGGCTTTTGTTTGTTGGAAGATTTTAATCACAGTTTCATTATCAGTGTTTGTGGTTGGTCTGTTTATAGTTTCTATTTCTTCCTGGTTCTGTCTTGGAAGGTTGTGCTTTTCTAAGAATTTGTCCATTTCTTCCAGGGTTTCCATTTTATTTGCATATAATTGCTTGTAGTAATCTCTCATTATCCTTTTCATTTCTGCAGTGTCAGTTGTTCCTTCTTCTTTTTCATTTTTAATTCTATTGATTTGAGTCTTCTCCATTTTTTTCTTCATGAGTCTGGCTAATGGTTTTTCAATTTTGTTTATCTCTCAAAGAACCAGCTTTTAGTTTTGTTGATCTTTGCTATTGTTACCTTCATTTCTTTTACATTTATTTCTTGTCTGTTCTTTATGATTTTTTTCCTTCTGCTGACTTTGGGTTTTTTTGGTTCTTCTTTCTCTAATTGTTTTAGTTGCAGAGTTAGTTAGGTTGTTTATCTTAGATGTTTCTCTTTTCTTGAGGTAGGATTGTATTGTTATAAACTTCCATCTTAGAAATGCTTTTGCTGCATTCCATTGGTTTTGGGTCATCATGTTTTCATTGTCATTTGTTTCTAAGTTTTTTTGATATCCTCTTTGATTTCTTCAGTGATCTCTTGTTTATTTAGTAGTGTATTGTTTAGCTTTCATGTGTTTGTAGTCTTTGCAGTTTTTTTTCCTGTAATTGTTATCTAGTCTCATAGTGTTGTGGTCGGAAAAGATACTTGATATGATTTTAATTTTCTTAAATATACTGAGGCTTGATTTGTGACCCAAGATATGATCTTCTTTTTTCCTTCATCTGTCGATGGACACTTAGGTTGCCTCCATTGTAAATAGAGCTGCAATGACCATTGTGATACATGAGTCTTTTTGAATTATGATTTTCCCCGTGTATGTGCCCAGAGAAATAGTGGGATTTCTGGGTCATATGGTAGTTCCATTTTTATTTTTTTAAGGAACTTCCATACTGTTCTCCATAGTGGGTGTATCAATGTACATTCCCAGCAACAATGCAAGAGCATTCCCTTTGAGGACACCCCCAAACACACCGCTTTATATGGCCCTGTCCACCAGAAGGACAAGACCCAGCTCCACCCACCAGAAGGCAGGTACCAGTCCCTCCCACCAGGAAGCATGCACAAGGCCCTGGACCAACTTCACCCACCAGGGGACAGACACCAGAAACAAAGGAACTACAATCTTGCAGGCTGCGGAAAGGCAACCACAAACATTGTAAGTTAGAGAAAATGAGAGGACAGAGAAATTTGCTCCATGCAGACGAAGGAGAAAGTTAAAAACCTAGAAGAACAACAAAATGAAGTGGAGACAGGCAATGTACCTGACAAATAATTCAGAGTGAAGTTAGTAAAGATGATCCAAAATCTTTAAAAAGAATGGAGGCACAGGAAGAGAGAAGAAATGTTTAGCAAAGAGCTAGAAGATTTAAAGAACAAACAGAGATGAACAACACAATAACTGAAATGAAAAATACACTAGAAGGAATCAGTAGCCGAATAACTGAGACAGAAAAATGAATGAGTGAACTGGATGACAGAGTGGTGGAAAGCACTGCTGCAGAACCAAATGAAGAAAAAAGAATGAAAATAAATGAGCACAGTCTCATAGACCTCTGGGACAGCATTAAATGCTCCAACATTTGCATTTTAGGGGTCCCAGAAGAAGCAAAAGAGAAAGGGCCTGAGAAAATATTTGAAGAAATTATAGTTGAAAACATTCCTAACATGCAAAAACAAATAGTCACCCATGTCCAGGAAGCACAGAGAGTCCCATAGAGGATAAACACAAAGAAGAACATGCTGAGACACATGTTAATCAAGCTAACAAAAATTAAATACAAAGAAAAAATATTAAAAGCAAGAAGGAAAAAGCAACAAATAACATACAAGAGAATCCCCATAAGGTTATCAGCTGAATTTTCAGCAGAAGCTCTGCAGGCCAGAAGGGAGTGACAAGATATATTTAAGGTGATGAAAGGAAAAACTACAACAAAGAATACTCTATCCAGCAAGGCTCTCATTCAGATTTGATGGAGAAATGGAAGGCTTTACAAAAAAGCAAAATCTAAGAGAATTCAGTAACAACAAACCAACTTTGAATCAAATGCTGTAGAAACTTCTCTAGGCTGGAAAAAAGAAAAAAAAAAAAAAGAAAAAAAGAGGCCACAACTAGAAACAAGAAAGTCACAAATGGGAAAACTCACTGGTAAAGGCAAACATGGAGCAAAAGTAGGAAATCATCCACACACAAATATGATATCAAACCCAGCAACCATTGGAAGAGAGTACAAATGCAGGAAATGGGAACTGCATCTGAGATTAAGAGACCAACAACTTAAAGCAACCTTGTTTTATATATATAGACTGCTATATCAAAACCTCATGGGAAATGCAAATCAAAAAACTACAAAAGATACACACACAAAAAAAGAGAAAGCAACCCAAACACAACACTAAAGATGGTCATCAAACCACAAAAGAGAAAGGGAAGAAAAAAGACCTACAAAAACAAACCAAAAACAATTAAGAAAATGGCAATAGGAACATACATATTGATAATTACCTTAACTGTAAAAGGATTAAATGCTTCAACCAAAACACATAGACTGGCTGAAGGGATACAAAAAAATACCCATATATGTGCTATGTACACGAGACCCACTTCAGACCTAGGGACACATACAGACTGAAAGTGGGGGCTAGAAAAAGATATTCCATACAATGGCAAATCAAAAGAAAGCTGGAGTAGCAATACTCATATCAGACAAAACAGACTTTAAAATAAAGACTGTTACAAGAGACAAGAAGGACACTACATAATGATCAAGGGATCAATCCAAGAAAAATATATAAAAATTGTAAATAAATATGCACCCAACATAGGAGCACCTCAATATATAAGGGAAATGCTAACAGCCATAAAAGGGGAAATTGACAGTAACACAATAATAGTGGGAGATTTTAACACCCTACTTACACCAATGGAGAGATCATCCAGACATAAAATTAATAAGGAAATACAAGTCTTAAATGACATATTAGACCAGATAGACTTAATTGATATTCATAGGTCATTCCATCTGAAAGAAACAGAATATACTTTCTTCTCAAGTGCACATGGAACATTCTCCAGGATAGATCACATCCTGGGCCACAAATCAAGCCTCAGTAAATTTAAGAAAATTGAAATCATCTTTTCTGATCACAATGCTATGAGATTAGAAATCAATTACAGGAAAAAAAAACTGTAAAAAACACAAACACATGGAGGCTAAACAATATGTTACTACACAAGCAATGGATCACAGAAGAAACCAAAGAGTGAAGCAAAAACTACGTAAAGGCAAATGACAACAAAAACACAATAATGCAAATTCTATGGAACACTGCAAAAGCAGTTCTAAGAGGGAAGTTTATAGGAATACAATCTTACCTCAGGAAACAAGAAAAATATCAAGTAAACAACCTAACCTTACACCTAAAGAAACTAGTGAAATAAGAACAAAGAAAACCCAAAGTTAGTAGAAAGAAAAAAATCATAAAGATCAGAGCAGAAATAAAAGAAATAAAGATGAAGAAAACAATAGCAAAGATCAGGGAAACTAAAAGCTGGTTCTTTGAGAAGATAAACAAAATTGAAAAACCATTAGCCAGACTCATCAAGAAAAAGAGAGAGAGGACTCAAATCAATAAAATCAGAAATGAAAAAGGAGAAGTTACAACGGACACCTCAGAAATACAAAGCATCCTAAGAGACTACTACAAGCAACTCTATGCCAATAAAATGGACAACCTGGAAGAAATGGACAAATTCTTAGAAAGGTATAACCTTCCAAGACTGAACCAGGAAGAAACAGAAAATATGAACAGACCAATCACAAGTAATGAAATTGAAACTGTGATTAAAAATCTTCCAACAAACAAAAGTCCAGGACCAGATGGCTTCACAGGTGAATTCTATCAAACATTTAGAGAAGAGCTAACACCTATCCTTCTCAAACTCTTCCAAAAACTTACAGAGGAAAGAACACTCCCAAGTTCATTCTATGAGGTCACCATCACCCTGAAACCAAAACCAAACAAAGATATGACAAAAAAAGAAAACTACACGCCAATATCACTGATGAACATAGAGACAAAAATCCTCAACAAAATACTAGTAAACAGAATCCAACAACACATTAAAAGGATCATATGCCATGATCAAGGGGGATTTATCCCAGAGATGCAAGGATTCTTCAATATATGCCAATCAATCAATGTTATACACCACATTAATAAACTGAAGAATAAAAACCATATGATCATCTCAATAGATGCAGAAAAAGCTTTTGACAAAATTCAACACCCATTTATGATAAAAACTCTTCAGAAAGTGGTCATAGAGGGAACATATGTCAACCTCATAAAGGCCATATATGACAAACCCATAAGAAATATCATTCTCAATGGTGAAAACCTGAAAGCATTTCTTCTAAGATCACGAACAAGACAAGGAAGTGCACTCTCATCACTTTTATTCAACATAGTTTTGGAAGTCTTAGCCATGGCAATCAGAGAAGAAAAAGAAATCACATGAATCCAAATTGGAAAAGGAGAAGTAAAACTGTCACTGTTTGCAGTTGACTTGATACTATACATAGAAAATCCTAAAGATGCTACCAGAAAACTACTAGAGCTCATCAATGAATTTAGTAATGTCTCAGGATACAAAATTAATACACAGAAATCTCTTACATTCCTATACACTAACAACAAAATATCAGAAAGAAGTTAAGGAAACAACCCCTTTCACCATCAAACAAATAGAATAAAATACCAAGGAATAAACCTATCTAAAGAGACAAAGTACCTGTACTCAGAAAACTATAAAATACTGATGAAGGAAATCAAAGAGGACTCAAACAGATGGAGAGATATACCATGTTCTTGGATTGGAAGAATCAATATTGTGAAAATGACTATAATACTCAAAGCAATTTACAGATTCAATGCAACCCCTATCAAATTACCAATGGCATTTTTCACAGAATTAGAACAAAAAAATCTTACAATTTGTATGGACACACAAAAGACCCCAAATAGCCAAAGAAACCTTTGGAAAGAGAATCAGAGCTGGAGGAATCAGGCTCCCCGACTTCAGACTATACTACAAAGCTACAATAATCAAGACAGTATTGCACTGGCGCAAAAACAGAAATATAGATCAATGCCACAGGTTAGAAAGCCCAGAGATCACCCCACACACCTCTGGTCACCTAATCTATGACAAAGGGTGCAAGAGTATACAATGGAGAAAAGACAGCCTCTTCAGTAAGTGGTGTTGGGAAAACTGGACAACTACATGTAAAAGAATGAAATTAGAACACTCCCTAACACCATACACAAAAATAAACTTCAAATGGATTAAAGAGCTAAATATATGGCTAGACACTATAAAATTCCTAGAGGAAAACAGACAGAACACCCTTTGACATAAATTGCAGCAAGATCTTTTTTGACCTACCTCCTAGAGTAATGAAAATAAAAACAAAAATAAAGAAGTCAGACCTAATTAAACTTAAAAGCTTCTGTACAGTAAAGAAAACCATAAAGAAAATGAAAGACAACCCTCAGAATAGCAGAAAGTGTCTGCAAATGAAGCGACCAACAAGGGATTAATCTCCAAAATATACAAGCAGCTCAATATCAAAAAAACAAACAGCCCAATCTAAAAATGGGCAGAAGATCTAAATAGACACTTCTTCAAAGAAGACATACAGATGGCCAAAACACACATGAAGAGATGCTCAACATCACTTATTATTAGAGAAATTCAAATAAAAATTACAATGAAGTATCACCTTACACCAGTCAGAATGGACATCATCAAAAAATCTACAAACAATAAGTGCTGGAGAGGGTGTGGAAAAAAGGGAACCCTCCTACACTGTTGCTGGGAATGTACATTGGTAGAGGCACTATGGAGAGCACTATGGAGGTTCCTTAATAAACTAAAAATAGAGCTACCATATGATCCAGCAATCCCACTCCTGGGCATATATCTGGAGAAAACCATAATTCGAAATGACACATGCACCCCAATGTTCATAGCAGCACTATTTACAATAGCCAAGACATGGAAGCAACCAAAATGTCCATTGACAGTGGAATGGATAAAGATGTGGTACATATATACAATCGAATATTACTCAGCCATAAAAAAGGACAAAATAATGTCATTTGCAGCAACATGGATGGACCTAGAGATTGTCATATTGATGAAGTAAGTCAGTCAGAGAAAGAGAAATATCATATGATATCGCTTATATGTGGAATCAAATAAAGGCTACAAATGAACTTATTTACAAAACATAGTCACAGATGTAGAAAACAAAGTTATGGTTACCAGGGTGTAAGGTGGGGGGGGGGGGTGAGTGATAAACTGGGAGATTGGGATTGACATATATACACTACTATATCTAAAATAGATTACTAATAAAGACCTACTGTATAGCACAGGGAACTCATCTCAATACTCTGTAATGGCCTATATGGAAAATAATCTAAAAAAGAGTGGATATATGTATATGTATAACTGACTCACTTTGTTGTACCCTTAAAACTATCACAACATTGTAAATCAACTATACTCCAATTTAAAAAAAATTGATTGTATGAGCAAGCAGGAAGAAGCCTATAAAAAGTGTTTCAATATGCATCTAAAAATGTATGACATATGTAGGATTAACCAATAAATTTTCAATAGAAAAAAAAAAGACCTCATCATGGTAACTCAGTTTCAAGCAGTATGCTTCCATACTACTGTCTTATGTAGTTGCAGCTCACTTCCTTGAGTACCTGACTCTAATAATTCTTTCACTCTATCAGGCCCTTCAATTCACTGACCTCAGGATTTTTCACTGTCCACTATTCTTCTTATATCTTCACTTCCCCCCTTACCCAACTTAAATTTCATGGTCCATCATCTCAACCCCTGGAATAAATCCTCACCTTTCTTGCTCCCATTTCCCTTTGTCCTACTCAACCAGAAAAATACCATCCCAGGTTAAATGTCTCCTACACTGTATCTACACCCATGGAGCTGAATACAGCATAAAAAAAAATTATAACTGTATTGACAGTCCTACTTGAATTTTATGACCATAAATCTCAAGCGGGCCCTCAGTAAACCCTACTGTATTTCACAAGTGAATTCACAGGTTCTAGGGTAACTAGAGCCTTGGTGAGAGACCCCTCTTTCCAAGTTTGTTCCAGGTTTGGCTACTGCCTCAGCTTATGGGCTGTAGCTACTCCTTATTTTACCAAGCTCAGGTTCAGCTGCTAGCCACTCGAGAGCCAATAATTGAGAGACAAGTATTGGTAGGAAAGGAAAAGTTGGTTTATTCAGGAGCCCAGCAACCTGGAGAGGTGGCAGACTTATGTCTAATAGCCAATTCCCAACTGTTGATCATGGTGGAAGAGCTTTGAAAGGAGAGTTTCAGGGGTGTATAGGTGGAGGGTGGGTTCTTCGTGCAGAACAGCATGGTGAGCTCCGACAATCACCTTGAAATTGGTCATGCTGTGGTCTGATCAATGTCATCTTGATTGTTTTAACTACAGTTAATCTTCAGTTCCAGAGTCCATTTGTTCCCATTTCCTTGAGACCAGTTTTTGGAATTGTGCAAGATGGAGCAGTTTATGTCATAGCTACAGTCTGGTCATCATAGAGTTAACTTTTTCCACCTGCTGGGAGTTTCAGTATCTGCAAAACAGCTGAAAAGATATGGCTTAGAATATTATCTATAGCCCTTGAGAAGGAACTAAAAGTTCTTGACTTTGCTTAATGGCTGAACTATTATGATTTTTGTCTTGCTTGATTATTTTCTTTTGTTTCTATATTTTCTCATTTCTCTGATTAAATTTACTCTTTGGCTACAGTTTTTCTACTGTAAAGAGGGAGGTGGAAAAAAATATGATCATCTCAATAGATGCAGAAAAACTTTTGACACAGTTCAACACCTATTTATGATAAAAACTCTCCAGAAAGTGGGCATGGAGGGAACATACCTCAACATAATAAAGGGCATATACGACAAACCTACAGCTAACATCATACTCAACAGTGACAAGCTGAAATCATTTCCTCTAAGATCAAGAACAAGACAAGGATGTCCACTCTCAACACTTTTATTCAACATAATTTTGGAAGTCCTAGCTACGGCAATCAGAGAAAAAAAAAAGAAATAAAAGGAATCCAAATTGGAAAAGAAAAGCTAAAACTCTCACTGTTTGCAGATGACATGATACTATACATAGAAAACCCTAAAGATGCTATCAGAAAACTCTAGAGCTAATCAATGAATTTGGTAAAGTTGCAGGTTACAACATTAATACACAGAAATCTCTTGCATTTCTATATACTAACAACAAAAAATCAGAAAGAGAAATTCAAGAAACAATCCCATTTACCATCGCATCAAAAAGAATAAAATACCTAGTAATAAACCTACCTAAGGAGGCAAAAGACCTGTACTCTGAAAACTATAAGACGCTGATGAAAGAAATCAAAGATGACACAAACAGATGGAAAGATATACCATGTTCTTGGATTGGAAGAATCAATATTGTGAAAATGACTATACTACCCAAAGCAATTTACAGATTCAATGCAATCCCTATCAAATTGTCAATGGCATTTTTCACAGAACTACAACAAAAAAATCTTACAATTTGTATGGAAACACAAATAGCCAAATAGCCAAAGCAATCTTGAGAAAGAAAAACAGAGCTGGAGGAATCATGCTCCCTGACTTCAGACTATACTACAAAGCTATAATAATCAAGACAGTATGGTACTGGCACAAAAATAGAAATATAGATCAATGGAACAGGATAGAAAGCTCAGAAATAAAGCCACGCACCTATGATCAATTAATCTACAACAAAGGAGGCAAGACTATACAATGGAGGAAAGACAGTCTCTTCAATAAATGGTCTTGGGAAAACTATACAGCTACATGAAAAAAATGAAATTAGAACATTCTTTAACAACATACACAAAATAACTTCAAAATGGATTAAAGACCTAAATGTGAGACTGGACACTATAAAACTCTTAGAGGAAAACATAGGTAGAACAGTCTCTGACATAAATCACAGGAAGATCTTTTTCCAACCGTCTCCCAGAATAATGGGTTTAAAAACAAAAATAAACAAATGGGACCTAATTAAACTCAAAAGCCTTTGCACAGCAAAGGAAACCATAAACAAAACGAAAAGAAAATCCATAGAATGGGAGAAAATATTTGCAAATGATGTGACCGACAAGGGATTAGTCTCCAAAATTTACAAACAGCTTATGTGGCTTAATATCATCAAAACAAACAACCCAGTCAAAAAATGGGCAGAAGACCTAAATAGACATTTCTCCAACGAAGACATACAGATGGCCAAGAGGCACATGAAAAGATGTTCAACATCACTAATTATTAGAGAAATGTAAATCAAAACTACAATGAGCTATCACCTCAAACCAGTCAGAATGGTTATCATCAAAAAATCCACAAACAATAAATGCTAGAGAGGGTGTGGAGAGAATGGAACCCTCCTACATTGTTGGTGGGAATGTTAATAATTTTTAATATTAAATTTTCCCTATCCTAATTACTGTTATGATTTCCATCTCCTGATTATAACTCAATTGGTTCAGTGGTATTGGCACAAGGTCAGATAAATAGACCAATAGAACAGAATAAAGGGCCCCCAAATTGACCCATGTCATTTGTGAACACTTGGTTTATGACAATACTGACCTTGCAGAACAGTGGTGAGGAAAATTTATTTTCAATAAAGGGAGCTGCTCTCTGATGACATCTCCTACTACCGTATCTCATTGTACTGTGTTTCAGCATTGCTGGCCTCTCTGGCTTGTTGGAGACAGCAAGCATGCTGGAGCCTCAGAGCTCTGTCTTCCTATCCCTTGCTTGTAGTGTTCTTCTCCTGGATACCTGTATAGTTTCACTTGACTCTATGCTCAAATCTCAATTCCCCAGGGAGACTTTCCCTCTGAAAAGTGGGAAATCCAAAATATAATTCCCAGGTATTCTTTAGTCCCTCCCTTCAGTTTATATTTCTTTATAGTACTTCATAAGACTAACTTTAAATATTTATTTTTGTTTATAGGTTGTCTCCCTCTTAAAGTATAAATCTTTCAGTAGATACATTTTTTTTCATAAACATGAAATGTCTGTTTTTTTTCCTTAAATTTCCCTCAGTAATTTCTTTCTTCCTTCCTCCCTCCCTCCCTTCCTTCCTTTTTCTTTCTCTCTTTCTTCCTTTCTTTCTTTCTTTTTCTTTCTTTCTTTCTTTCTTTCTTTCTTTCTTTCTTTCTTTCTTTCTTTCTTTCTTTCTTTCTTTCTTTCTTTCTTTCTTTCTTTCTTTCTTTCTTTCTTCCTTCCTTCTTTCCTTTCTTTCTTTTTCTTCCTTTCCTTCTTTCTTTCTTCCTTCCTTCCTTTCTTTCTTTCTTCCTTCCTTTCCTTCTTTCTTTCTTTCTTCCTTCCTTCCTTCCTTCTTTTCTTTCTTTCTTTCTTTCTTTCTTTCTTTCTTTCTTTCTTTCTTTCTTTCTTTCTTTCTTTCTTTCTTTCTTTCTTTCTTTCTTATGGAAATATTATTGATTTACAATATTGTGTTAATTTCAGGTGTATAGCAAAGTGATTCAGGTATAGATATCTTTTTCAGATTTTTCTCCATTATATGTCATTACAAGATACTGAATATAGTTC
Organism: Eubalaena glacialis; assembly: GCF_028564815.1. Lineage (NCBI taxonomy): Eukaryota > Metazoa > Chordata > Mammalia > Artiodactyla > Balaenidae > Eubalaena > Eubalaena glacialis. The sequence goes on along the minus strand of NC_083734.1, from coordinate 36,664,736 downwards.
CCTGTGATATGCAGTAAATCTTTATTGTTTATTTATATATGGTAGTGTGTATCTGTTAATCCCATACTCCTAATTTATTCCTCCCTTGCTCCCCCCACCCCCTACTTCCCCTTTGGTAGCCATAAGCTCGTTTTCCATGTCTGCCAGTCTGTTTCTGTTTTGTAAATAAGCTCATTTGTATTATTTTTTAGATTCCACATGTAAGCGATACCATATGGTATTTGTCTTTCTCTGACTTATTTCACTTAGTGTGATAATCTCTAGGTCCATCATCTTGCTGCAAATGGTAATATTTCATTCTTTTTTTATGTTTGAGTAATATTTCATTTATATCCACATCTTCTTTATCCATTCATCTGTTGATGGACACTTAGGTTGCTTTCACATCTTTTCTATTGTAAATAGTGTTGCAGTGAACATTGTGGTACATGACTCTTTTTGAATTATGGTTTTCTCAGGGTATATGCCCAGTAGTGGGATTGCTGGGTCATATGGTAGTTCTATTTTTAGTTTTTTAAGGAATCTCCATACTGTTTTCCAGAGTGGATGCCTCAATTTACATTCCCACCAACAGTGTAGGAGTATTCCCATTTCTCCACACCCTCTCCACCAGTTATTATTTGTAGACATTTTGATGATGGCCATTCTGACTGGTGTGAGGTGATACCTCATTGTATTTTTGATGTGCATTTCTCTAATAATTAGTGATATTGAACATCGTTTCATGTGCCTATCAGCCATCTGTATGTCTTCTTTGGAGAAATGTCTATTTAGGTCTTCTGCCCATTTTTTGGATTGAGTTGTTTTTTTGTTTTGGAGTTGTATGAGCTGTTTGTATATTTTGGAAATTAAGCCCTTCTCAGTTGCATTGTTTGCAAATATTTTCTCGCATTCTGTAGGTTGTCTTTTCGTTTTGTTGATGATGTCCTTTGTTGTGCAAAAGCTTGTAAGTTTGATCAGGTCCCATTTGTTTATTTTTGCTTTTATTTCTTTTGCCTTGGGAGACCAATGGAAGAAAATATTACTATGATTTATGTCAGAGAATGCTTTGCCTATACATCTTCTATGAGTTTCATGGTGTCATGGCTTATATTTAAGTCTTTAAGCCATTTTGAGTTTATTTTTTTGTATGGTATAAGGGAGTGTTCTAACTTCATTGATTTACATGCAGCTGCATCAGGAGATACACTTTTTGTTTTGTTTTTTTTTAAGATGCTGTATGTCCAGCATTTAGAACAGAGTTTCCAATAAATATTTGTTGAATGAGCAAACAGATGAATAAATGAATGAATGAATGCATATTGACACTGGCCATGTGACCCCTGGGACTTATTTGGATTACATGATTTATTTGGGTTATATGCACATGTTCTGTAAACTGCTGTTTAGCCCACTTTGGGAAAAGTTCTGCTACTTACTGGCATCCTGTCTTAGAGGTTGACTGCCATTCTACTGAAGATTTTAAAACTTGGTGTTGAAAATATAAGTCAGATTATTTCACTTCCATGCTTAAACCTCAAATGACTTCTCATTGCATGTGGAATAAAATTCAAGCTCCTTTTTTTGGCCTACTGAACCTGACACCATCTGTCTGCTTTCTACTTTTCTGATCTCTTCTCTTTGTGCTCTCTTTTTCACTCTTTCACTTGCAGCCACACTTGATTTCATTCTGTTCTTTGAATAATACCCCAGCCCATTCCTTAGAAACTTAAACTTGTTATCTTCTGCTTAGAAAATTGTCCTCAGATTATCACTTGTTTAATCCTTTGTCATTCAGTACAAATGTGACCTTGCCAGAGAGGTATTTCTTTATCTCCTCCTCATCACCATGTTTTATTTTCTGTGTAGTATTTGGCACAACCTAAAAATTATCTTGCTTATTCTTTGTTTACTCTGTTTCCCTTCTTCATCAGAACCTTGTTTTATTTTATTTGCTAGTATATTCTTAGTGTCTAGACAAACAGTAGCTGACACTTAATAAGTGCTCAATAAATATTTGCTGAATAAATGAATGTTTCATCAGGAATATCATCTAAGGGGTAAAATGCTAGCCTTAGGTGGGAACACACATCCTCTTAGAAATAATGTAAGCACTTTGGGGAACTTTCTGTTTGCAGTAACTTATGATAACTTGACTTTCTTCATGCTCACACATGCTTTTCTACAAAAACCTTTCTGTATTGAGACACTTTAATTTCTATTTCTGCTTATAAATAAGGTACATTTTGTCAGTTACACTCTTTCTTTGAAGACTGTTTTACTATGAACCATCCTTCTTATGTGAACATTGCTCCCCTTTTATGATTGAAAGGAGGCTAATATCTGTCTCTTATCTCCAGAGTCTTTTCACTCTGCTCCTGGTTTATCAGCTTCAGGCAGTCTCTGCTGATATTAAGAAGAAAAGCATTAATCTTCTTTATTTATTTTATATATTATTTATGCCTCACCTGTTTCCAAAACCAATTTGAGGCAGCTAACTTCACTTAATTACTTTCTACCCTTGCCCTTTGTAGCTTCCAGACCCTGTAAGTTTTCTCAACAGTGCCACTGGGTCTTTGATTCCTTTTTGAAAAGTATGATGTTGGATGGTTGGATTGGATGATCTCTGGACTCTTTTATAGTTACGACATTTTAAACCATGCTTCACAAAGTAGAGGCAGTTAATGACCATTCATCAAAAGGCACGCCATACTCACTCACTCACTTCTTCCTGGGTAAATATCTTCACTACTTTCAGCTGCACTTCTTAAGGAGACTAAGTTCGAAACATGCTATATATAGATTTTCTATTTCTTTAAAATGTGAATATTTAAGTTGATATATATGGAGCTTATGATACCATTTGTTGAGCACCTACTATGTTCCAGGTACTGCTAGGTATTTTATATAAGTAATTTCAATTAATTTCTGTAAAATTTCTATAAGGTAAATATTAATACCCCTATTTCACAAAAGAGAAGAACTAAGGATCAAAATAGTTAAGTAACTTATGCAAGGTGAGTAACTAATAAAGGGCAATACCAGGATTTGAACCCTGGTTTATCTGGTCCCTCAGTCAGATATTCTGAGTCTGGCCTCTGTAGATGTATATTCTCCTATGGGTATAAATCATAGATGGAGAGACATTCAACCCTGGTATTGGGTTAGGGATGACTAAGGGAAACTGAAACAGCTGTGGACAAAAGCAATGCCTTCTCATTGCCTTCTCTGCTTCTGGGTTACACATGTTTCTGTGAACGTGTATATATGACATAACTGTTATGGCAGTGATAGGCAAATGAATGGACAGACGGATGGATGGACCAGGGTCTGAAAGGCTGCATGAAGCTTAGGTCAGTCAACAGAGTAGAGGTTGAGGTGAGGAGTTTGATTTCCAGGCAGAAGAAATAGCATGTGTGAATCCCTTAAGACATGGTAAGTAGTTTGGTGAGATCAGAGTGTAGGATCTGTCTGCAGGTTGGATAAGGCTTGAAAATGAGGCTGGAAAAGTCAGCAGAGGCCAGGTTACAAAGAGCCTTTTGTGCTTTGCTAAATAGTTTGGAATGAATCCCATAGGTGATGGAGTATCACTGAAGAACTGAAGAAGACTGATATGATCCGGCTTCATTTAGAAAGCCAGTTCATTGCATATTATCTCTAACTCCTATGAACTGAACAGCTATTGATGGCCAGGTATATGGGGAATGCCCTTTGGGAGAACACCTTGTTTTCTTGGCTGGCAAGGATTCTCACCCTGCTTAACCAGTGCCTGGGTATGGGAGGTGATACATCAAGGACAGAAAATGTCAGAGCCTGAATGGGGGCTTTGTGGGTGGAGCATCTCATAACTCAGCCTCGAAAGGTAGTTTTCTATTGCTCTTGAGATTAGAGGCAAGGCTGTGTTTGCCTCAAAAGTCAAGGCATTCTGTGGGTGAATTTTCTGCTGGAGGTAAATTGGTGCCAATTTGAATTAACCCAATAAACTCTGGAAAACAAAATTAAATTATTGGCTCCCTTTCCCCTAGCAGCTAAAGGGTAGAATACTTTGCCTCATGTTCGGACACCTGGAGGGAAGAATGGACAGCTTCTGGGGTGAAAGAGAAGTGAACAGAAAGAAGAGATGAGAATCTGGAGGTGGAAGTTTTGTCTGGATTTGCGGTGCTCAGACAGGATTCTAATGCCAAGAACAACACTCGCAGGGCTGTGCTATTAAAATGGAAGTGTAGCTAACATTTGTAAACCGCTTGTCAGTTGAGTAAACATTGTCCAAACACATAGCCTAAGGTATCTTGCACAGTACTCTTCAATTATTGGATACTAGAAAGTGTGGTTAAAAACCCTTAAATTTTTAATTTTATGAGTTGAAAATGTTTAAAAATTATTTAAATTTTATTTTGATTCCACAAACTCAGATTAGAAATTTGAAGATACTGAGTAGCAAAATTGTTGTAAGACTCTTTCCTCCATCTGGCAAAACATGTCAATTCTGTTGTAAATGCATATATGGCCAGGAGACTATCAGAACTCTAGTGCACTTTGGAGTCAGACAAACCCAGTCTGACTTCCAGTCCCCAAACTTGAGTGTCCGTGGGTAAGTCACTTCCTTTCTCTAAGCTTTAGTTCCCCATCTTTGAAATGGGGTCAGCACTACTTATCTCATAGGGTTGTTATAAGCATTGAATCAGGGATTATAAAGTGCTAGTATTTTATATTTGGTACACAGTAAGGACTCAAAGTCAGCCATGGTGATCATTTTTGGTGTTTTTGAGACTCAGGTTTCCCAGCACCAGTCCTGCATCATCCTGATTTGCTACCCACACCTCTTTTGAATGCGGCCATATTTTTACTGCTAACCTTAGTCCATATCTCCATCCTCACCTCTGATAAATATTTCCAGATCTGACACCAACTTGCTTGGCCAGAGTGCTCAACTTTTCCCTTGGTCTCCTGATACTTTAGTTTCAGTTCATCCTTCTACTCTGACATTAGTGCTTGCAGATGTCCTGGTAAGATGCTCCCAGCTTCCATCATCTCCCACCCACCCCCTGCTCTGGCTGGTCCTCAGATCTCGTTCCTTGTAAACTGCCCATGGTAGGCAGAATAATGGTCCCTCCTTCCCCCCAAAAATGTTCATGTTCTGATTTCTGGAAACTGAATAAGTTATGTTACATGGCAAGGGAGAATTAAGGTTGCAAATGGAATTAAGGTTGCTAATCAGCTGACTTTGGATGAAGAGATCATCCTGGAGTATCCCACTAGTGGGGCCAATGTAATCACAACTGTCCATGTAAGGGAAAGAGGAGAGTCAGGTCAGAACGTGTGAGAGAGTCTCAAGAGGCCACTATTTACTTTGAAGATGGAAGGGGCTATAAGCCAGGAAATGCAGGTGGCCTCTAGAAGCTGGAAAAGGCAAGAGAATAGATTCTCCCCTAGGACCCCCAGAAAAAACACAGCTCTGCCAATACCTTGATTTTAGCCATGAGACCACCACTTCTCTAAGATAATAATTTTGTGTTGTTTTGAATACCACCACTGAATTGGTGGTAATTTGTTACAACAGCAGTAGGAAACAAATACTTTGCTTTTCCAGGCAAGCTATGTGCTTTCTGGTGGATTGGCCCAGACTTAAAGACAGGAAGACAAGGTAACATGGATTTCAGAATAAGTGTTTCCAAAAAGACTTGGTACATGGCAATTTATGACAAATATCAGTCCAATGATCACCCCAAGTATCCACTCTCATTTTGAAGTGGAGAGAAAAAACTCTTATTACTTTTCATTACTCTCCAAAAATACCTTGGTTAATCTTCTGTATTTTCCTTGCTGCCTTTGTTTGATTTTAACAAGTACTACATTTTTATCTGACAAAATATTTTTAAATTATTAAAATACTCTCAAGTTATGGAAGCATAGAATGTTAATGGAGGGGTTTAAAACCTTTTATCTCCTTAAATAATGGGCTCCTCTTATCAAATGAAATGTTACGTGACCAGATACTATATAAAACAGATGATGGCAAATTGTTCAGTTAAAATGGATTGCTGATGGGGAGAGGGGAGGATACCCAATGTTCAGCCTTAGTCTCTGTGTCCCCTGAGCATCTCATGGGAGCCGCAGAGGAACCATTGTTCTAGATTTGAATTTTCCATTTGCAGATGGGAAAACTGTGGCTCAGAGGGGAAGCATAGTCATCTCAAGGGCACATGGTCAGTTAGTGCTTAAATGGAAACTAGCACCTGGGCCTCTGGGCCTGGCTCTCAGATTGTGTTCTTTTTACTTTAGTACATTGGTCTAAACCAAATACTTGTTTTGTTTGATTTTTATTTCCTCATTGATAAGGTAAGAGGCACAGGCATTTGCTGGTGAGTGGGTGGAAGAATATTTTTCATCCAGGAAGTTCAGGCTCAAACATGTATCAGCTGCCAAAATAATTTCTTCCTTCTGCTTCAACCATTCTACAGGTTAGGACACTGAGGCCCAGAAAGGTTAAGTGATGTACCTCCTATCCATTTTCAGCTCAGCTTTCACTCAGCAAGTGTCTCTTTCCATTAGAGGCAATGAGAACTCTCTTCCTTTGTCACAGTGGAGAGACTGTTGCCACCAACCTGAGCATTCTGGTGAAAAAGAGTCAGAGAAATAGGAGGATTTCTCATTGATAGGAAGACAAACAGCCAACATTTTGTGCTTGTTGGATTACATTAGAAGAAAGGGTTGCCTTCCATAGAAATTGATCTAAAATAACTAAATCCTTAAGGATTAGTTATTAGGGTCAGTAGTAAGAAGCCAACTTAGAAAACAGTGGAGAAGAGCTCCAAAACCTGAAAGAAGAATCCATCTCAGGCCAGGACTGAGGGTTATCACCAGCCCTTCCTGAGAAGGAAGCTTAGACTGGTATCAAATTCATGTCTTCTTCTAGTTCTCTTAATACACATGTACATAGTAAGTAGCTCTTATTCCCAAATGAAATGCCAATCATTCTCACAAATCTGCCCTAGATATTGCTGTGTGTTTTGGGGTTAATGCTCAGCTGGGATACACTCGTATGGCCCACCAACAGGCATCTGTTCTGACTGACCATTGCCAATGTCATAGTTGTCATCAGGTATTTTGAATATTACCCCTGATATAAATGCCAGGTTCAGCCAAGATTCTGGTACTGTAGTGAGCCGAGCTAGGTAAGCAGAATCACTTACAGAATTCCTGAGTAAAGTTATTTTGATGTGGGTTTCTGGTAAGTGATGGAGCCAGAGCTCAAAACCCTTCTTACTGGTTTCCATTCCATACACACTTCAGCACGTTGTGTTTCATTTCAAGTGATGAAAAGTATTTTTCAATGTGATGGATTTCATCTACATTTTATTAGTCTGTTTCTGGAAAAAATATCATTTGTACATCATTCTGCTTGCAGACTTGTCTTTATTATTCCTTTCCCCACCTCACGTGGAGGGTCCAGGATTTGATTTTCTCTCAGCTCCTGGCACATTTCTCATCCTCTCTCAGAGCAATTTACCCTCCGTGACAGTCCATCTGTCTCTCCTGCCCCACTTATGAATACTCTGCCTTTTCCAATTTTCCTTATTTCTTTTTTAGTATCATCCACCTCGCCTTCCCTGATCTTTTCCAGCTCCTCAAATGTCCCATTGCTCCTTATCCAGGCTGTTTGATTGGCTAGGATCCTGCAGATTGCCATGACAACATTTCTTTTGTAACTTGCTCTGTCACTCTCTCTTAACTGTCTCATTGACCTTCACTTGTATTTCAGGTGTTTGTGTTTTTCTCTTATTAAAAAGAAAACTACAAACATGAAGCCTGTGGCCATTGTTTGAATGTTATCATTTGAGATAGGATGTCCCCTGCCATGCCTGTTGGGGTTAGAGGGAGGGAGCATGTGGAGCTTCATTCCACCTCTGAAGCTGGTGGGGATGCTTCGATGGGTTCATGGTCATTGTTGCTGAATGTCACCAAGGGGAGATGTGTACTTTCTTACATCAGGGTCAGCAAATGTTTTCGGTAAAGAATCAGATAGTACAATTTTAAGTATAGTCTCTGTTGCCACTCCTCAACCTTGCTGGTATAGTGCAAAAGCTGCTAAAGAGAAAACAGAAAGGAACAGGCAGGGCTTTGTTCCAATACAACTTTACAAAAACAGGCAGAGGGCCAGATTTGGTCTAGGGGACTCTAGTTTGTTGACCTTTGTTTTAGAGTAATTTTACCTTCTAGCTTCTGACCTTTCCTTGGGTATTTGTGCATTTGTTGTTTACTGAAAAGAGACTTTTCATACTTATGTTAGCATCCTATCTTGGGACACTCTCAGAGGTCACTTTGCGAGGGAGAAAGTGGCAGGGAAAAGGGAGCTTGGTGCAAGGAGATATCATGTGCCATTTTTGGCTTTGACAGAGGGATCCTCTTTCAGGCTTGCTGGAGGAACTTGGCTTCATTACAGATTGGAGGTAACCTGAGGTGTGTCATTGAAGATTTAGCTCTGACTCTCAATATTTTGCTCAGGAGCTGGGTGAACTTAGGTAAGTCTTTTCATGTCTTTGGATTTCAATGTTCTTATCTGCAAAATGGGGTCGTTGTTGTTACTGTTATTATTATTATTAAATTTAATGTTCTATACTATTTTATTTCACATCTCTGATTACCATTTGCCAGCTGGCCCAAGGATTTGTATCTTAAGAGAGTTGTTGTCTTCTCATATAGCCAGGATAATGTGGTTTATGGATTATAATGAAACAGAAAATTCAAATATAGGGATTATGCTATGTGTTTATTTTTCTCCCAGTCAGTCGTCCAGGCTGATATGATAGTTCATGATGTCAACATGGACTTACGATTCTGCTATCTTTCTGTCTCACTTGTCTCACTTGGCTTTTATCCCCAAAGTCCCTTTATGGTGTCAGTGAAGCCACTGTACCTCCAGCCATCACATTCACATTCCAAGCACCGGATCAGAGGAAAGGGAAATCTGTTCAATAACTTTCCTGGAAACTTCACCAAATAACTTCCATTTATGTGCCATTAGCTACCCCTATCTTCCAGGAAATGCAGTGTTTTAGCATGGCATGCTACTGTTCTCAATAATATTAGGATAAAAAGGAAGAATGGATATTAGGAAGGCAAATAGCAGTTTCTGGAACATACAGATTTATATAAAGGTGACAAGTGGATAGCTGCCCCAAACCATACCTGTGGCACAGCATTTCTAGCTCAATTTTGACAGTTTTTCCAACAATGAAACAGGTGAGTTTATATAATGGGTAGTGCAATCATATTATGATTCATTTCATTAAGAAGGAATCCTATAAGTGATCTTGTTTCCCTTAGTTTCTCACTATAGACATGAGAATCTTAACTGATCCTGTATTCACGTCAGGGGTAATATTAAAAAACAAAAACAAAACCAAAAAAACTAACAGTGGGTCTGTCATCAGCCCTGACCAATTAGAACAGATGCCAGCTGGTAAGACATATAGGCATGTATCAGTTGCTCTAAAGTAATACATGGGAAGCCTTGAGACACAGTGATGCATGAGAGGGATTTGTGAAGAATGATTGGAGTCTCATTCTGGAATAAGAATCATTTACCGTACACACTTGTCCGAAATGAACCAGAAGGATACATAAATGCTCATACTAGTCTATAGCTCCTCCTAAGGAGGGGGCTGGTAATAACTGTCAGTGCTGGCTTAGGATGGATCCTTCTCGCTTAGGTTTTAGGGATCAACTATGTTTCCCAAGTTGGCTTCTAATTACATGCTCTAGTAACTGATCTCATCTGCTCAAAGAGATATACTTAAGGACTTAGTCATTGTTCATTGATTTCCATGAAAGGTAACCCTTTCCTCTAATGTAATTTAACAAGCACATGTTGTAATTTAACAAGCAGAAGACAATGTTGGTTGTCTGTGTGCCTATCAATGGGAAATCTTCATATTTCTATAACTCTGACCCTTTTTTAACCAGAATGTTCAGATTGGTGGCAATAGTCACCATACTCTTCCAAAGTTTGAAGGTTTTCATAACCTTGAATGGGAAGAAACACTTGCTAGTTGAGATCTGAGCTAAAAGTAGATTAGCCCATTGTGCTGCACTTGTATCATGAGAATTATATGATGTTCTACTTCCTGTGCAATTCCATTAAACAACCCACTCTGCACTTACTCTCAGCAGCGGCAGCTCTGATATTGCTGTCTACTTATGCACAATATCGTGTGGGTGATTTTTCTGAGTTGGACAGGACAGTTATCCAAATGATTATATATATATATATTTATTGATATAGTTATTTAATATGTTTATATAATTATACAACTAATATATATATATTCAGCCTTTCCCAGACCACCAAAATAAAAATCTTGTACTTTACTTCTCAATTCTTACTTTTTTTTTTTTTTCTGACTGGAGAGTCAGGAAAGCAGAATTTGGCTGGGGAGAGAAAGAGATAATCAGTGCTGGGCCAAGTGTTGGTGGGCCAGGTGTGGCTAGGAGGGAAAAGAATAATAAAAAAAAGTCATTCTGGACTATATATTTGGATTCCATTTACCCTTTTTGAGAAATGTAGGTAATGGTTTTTTATCACTTTCAGTTTTCAGATTGTCTTTTTTGGCCATGATCCTCCCTATGAATAAACTGTGAGTAACCTATACAATAAAGATTATATTTTAATAAAAAGTAAACCTTTTTTTTTCTACTAAAGAAGCAATTCATGTTCTTTGAAGAAAAATCACTGAAATGGAGGGCTTGTTTATCAGATATTTGAGAAGTTTCTATTTACAAGTTGCAACTTCCTTGTTTGGGTGGACTAGCAAGCAGACTTGGAGCAGATTTTTTTAGGAAACAGTGGCTTTTAAGCTTATACAAGGGGAGATTTAGTGGTTACTTTCCATCCTGGGAAAGAGTGTAAGAGGGCCATTTGCCACCTGAAGAATCTGCTCCTTGGGAATATCTTTTCATATACTGGGCTGGTGCTTTGGAGAAGGTGGATCCATTTGCATATCACCCAAGGAGCCATTGGGAGGAAAGAGATCAAGACCCTAGGTGCTTCATTTTGAGGTTCAAAGCTAGTGGACATCCCAGATGTGTTGCAATGGTCCCCAGGGAGATGCACTGATCAGAAAGATGAAGCAGGCCTCCAAAACGTACTCATGACAGACGGGGGTCTAGATAGTGACTGAGCTTAGAACAAAGGCTCTGCTTGGAGATGTGAGTTAAGACCTGGAATTCTGGGTGCCCACCTGTGGAGGTAGTATGGAGAAATGAGATTGTCCTTCCTCAAAGGATGTCCTTGGCTTGGACAAGGATTTGGGCCAGCAAGAGGATCAACAGGAAGCTTCAAGCTGAGCCAGCCAAATTTTTAACAGCAGCAGGGGCAGTGAAAACACAGCAGTGCTAGTCAAGTATGTGTCTCCTCTTTTTGACTTGTAGCTGGAAACAGAACTACATAAGCCTAATGATTCCTGGACCATTCAGGAACGGAGTCAAGCCCAAGAATGAGAAAATGGGAATCCTGCTAATATGGGAAGGCTTACATGATTAACTGAGTATAAAAAAGTACAAATAGACCTTGTTTGTACCCTAAGCTGGAAGGGTAGTACATACTCAGTTACATAGAAAACATAAGGCCTAGGTATAAGACATGACATCATAAAACTCCTAGAAGAGAACCTAGGGAAAACATTTTTGGACATAAATCGTAGCAATATTTTATTAGGTAAAAGAAATAAAAGCAAAAATAAACAAATGGGACCTAATCAAACTTACAAGTTTTTGCACAGAAAAGGAAACCATCAACAAAATGAAAAGACAACATACGGAATGAGAGAAAATGTTTGCAGACTGTGCGAACAACAAGGGCTTAATTTCCAAAACATACGAACAGTTCATACAACTCAATATAAAAAAAAACGGGCTTCCCTGGTGGTGCAGTGGTTAAGAATCCTCCTGCCAATGCAGGGGACACGGGTTTGAGTCCTGGTCTGGGAAGATTCCACATGCCATGGAGCAACTGGGTCCGCACGCCACAACTACTGAGCCCACGCACCACAACTACTGAAACCTGTGCGCCTAGAGCCTGTGCTCTGCAACAAGAGAAGTTACTGCAATGAGAAGCCCGCATACTGCAATGAAGAGCAACCCCTGCTTGCCGCAACTAGAAGACAGCCTGTGCACAGCAATGAAGACCCAACACAGCCAAAAATAAATAAATAAAATAAAATAAATAAAACATTTTAAAAAATCAAAAAATAGAAGACCTAAATAGACATTTCTCCAAAGAAGACATATAGATGGCCAATAGGCACATGAAAAGATGCTCAACATCACTAATTACTAGAGAAATGCACATCAAAACCAGTCAGAATGGCTATCATCAAAGTGTCTACAAATAATAAATGTTGGAGAGGGTGTGGAGAAATGGGAACCCTCCTACACTGTTGGTGGGAATGTACATTGGTGCTGCCACTATGGAAAACAGTATAAAGATTCCTTAAAAAACTAAAAATAGAGTTGCCATATGATCCAGCAATCCCACTGCTGGGCATATATCTGGAGAAAACTATAATTCAAAAAGATACATGCACCCCAATGTTCATAGCAGCACTATTCACAATAGCCAAGAAACGGAAGCAACCTAAATGTCTATTGACAGATGAATGGATAAAGAATATGTGGTGTATATACACAATGGAATATTACTCGGCCATAAAAAATGAATGAAATAATGCCATTTGTAGTAACATGGATGGGCCTAGAGATTATCATTTTTTTTTTTCTCCATTGCCTGTTCTTGCCTCCTTTGTTGTAGATTAATTGACCATAAGTGTGTGGGTTTATTTCTGGGCTCTCTATTCTGTTTCATTGATAAGTGTGTCCGTTTTTGTGCCACTACTATACTGTTTTGTTTACTGCAGCTTTGTAGTATAGTCTGAAGTCAAGGAGTGTGATTCCTCCAGCTCTGTTCTTTCTCAAGATTGTTTTGGCTATTTGGGGTCTTTTGTGTTTCCATACAATTTTAAAATTATTTGTTTTAGTTCAGTGAAGAATGACATTGGTATTTTGATAGGGATTGCCTTGAATCTATAGATTACCTTGGGTAGTATAGTCATTTTAACAATATTCTCCTAATCCATGAACACAGTATATCTTTCCATCTGTTTGTGTCATCTTCAATTTCTTTAATCAGTGTCTTACAGTTTTCCGAGTAGAGGTCTTTTACCTCCTTAGGTAGGTTTATTCCTAGATATTTTACTTTTTTTTTGATGTGATTATAAATGTGGTTGTTTCCTTAATTTCTCTTTCTGATCTTTCATTGTTAGTGTGTAGGTATGAAAGTGATTTCTGGGCCTTAATTTTGTATCCTGCAACTTTACCAAATTCATTGATTAGCTCTAGTAGTTTTCTGGTAGCATCTTTAGAATTTTCCATGTATAGTATCTTGTCATCTGCAAAGAGTGACAATTTTACTTCTTCCTTTCCAATTTGGATTCTTTTTATTTCTTTTTCTTGTCTGATTGCTGTGGCTAGGACTTCCAATACTATGTTGAATAAAACCGGCAAGAGTGGGCATCCTTGTTTTGTTCCTGATTTTACAAAAAATGCTTTCAGCTTTTCATCATTGAGTATGATGTTAGCTGGGGACTTATATATGGCCTTTATTAGGTTGAGGTATGTTCCCTCTATACCCACTTTCTGGAGAGTTTTTGTCATAAAGGGATGTAGAACTTGGTCAAAAGTTTTCTCTGCATCTATTGAGATGATCATACAGTTTTTATTCTTCAATTTGTTAATGTGGTGTATCACATTGATTAATTTGCAGATATTGACCCATTCTTGCATCCCTGGGATAAATCCCACTTGATCATGGTGTATGATCCTTTTAATGTATTGTTGAATTCAGTTTGCTAATATTTTGTTGAGAATTTTTGCATCTATATTCATCAGATATTGACCTGTCATTTTCTTTTATTTTGATATATTTTTCTGGTTTTGGTATCAGGATGACACTGGCTTCATAGAATGAGTTCAGAAGCCTTCCTTCCTCTGCAATTTTTGGGAGTAGTTTGAGAAGGATAGGTGTTAAACTTTCTCTAAAAATTTGGTAGAATTCACCTGTGAAGCCATCTGGTCCTGGACTTTTGTTTGTTGGGAGTTTTAAAAATTACTGATTAAATTTCATTACTGGTGATTTGTCTGTTCATATTTTCTATTTCTTCCTGGTTCAGTCTTGGGAAATTGTACTTTTCTAGGAATTTGTCCATTTCTTCTAGGTTGTTATAGTTGTTCTTAGTAATCTCTTATGATTCTTTGTATTTCTTTGATGTTGGTTGTAACTTCTCTTTCATTTCTGATTTTATTTATTTGCGCCCTGTCCCTTTTTTCTTGTTAAGTCAGGCTAAATGTTTATCAACTTTGTTTAACTTTTCAGAGAATTAGCTCTTATTTTTATTGATCTTTTCTATTTTTTAGTCTCTATTTCATTTACTTATGCTCTGATCTTTATTACTCCTTTCTTTCTACTAACTTTGGGTTTTGTTTGTTTTTTTCCAGTTTCTTTAGGAGTAAGTTTAGGTGTTTATTTGAAATTTTTGTTTTATGAGGTAAGCTTGTATCACTGTAAACTTCCCTCTTAGAACAGCTTTTGCTGCATCCCATAGATTTTGGATCATCGTACTTTCGTTTTCATTTGTCTTCAGGTATTGTTTTTTGATTTCTTTCTTGATTTTTTTCAGTGATGCATTGCTTGTTTAATAGCATATTGTTTAACCTCCACATGTTTCTGTTTTTTGCAGTTTTTCCTTGTAGTTCGTATGTACTCTTATAGTGTTGTGTTTGGAAAAGATGCTTGATATGATTTCTATTTTCTTAAATTTACTGAGACTTGTTTTGTGGCCTACCATGTGATCTAAACTGGAAAATGTTCCATGTGCAGTTGAAAAGAGTGTGTTTTCAGTCACTTTTGGATGGAATGCTCTCTATATATCTATTAAGTTTAACTGGTCTAATGTGGTGTTTAAGGCCAGTCTTTCCTTATTGATTTTCTGTCTGGATGATCTATCTATTGAAGTAAATGGGGTGTTAAATTTTCCTGTTATTATTGTGTTACTGTCAATTTCTCCCTTTATGTCTGTTAATATTGGCTTTATATTTAGGTGCTCCTATGTTGGGTGCATATAAATTTACAATTGTTATAACTTCGTCTTGGATTGATTCCTTGATCATTATGTAATATCCTTCTTTGTCTCTGTTTTAAAGTCTATTTTGTCTAAGTATTGCTACCCTGGCTTCCTTTTTATTTCCATTTGAATAGAATACCTTTTTCTATTCCCTCACTTTCAGTTTGTGTGTGTCTTTAGATCTAAATTGAGTCTGTTGTAGGCAGCATATGTATGGGTCTTGTTTTTGTATCCATTCAGCTATTCTATGTCTTTTGATTGGAGCAGTTAGTCCATTTATATTTAAAATAATTATGGATAGGTATGTTCTTATTGCAATTTTCTTAATTGTTTTTGGCTTGTTTTTGTAGTTCTTTTTTTGTTCTTTTCTTCTTTTGTTCTCTTCCCTTGTGATTTGATAACTTTTTTGTGTATCTATTATAGATTTTTGGTTTGTGGTTACCATAACTTTTATATATGGCAATGTCTCTCTATATATCTATGTGATTGTTTTAAGTTGCTGATCTCTTAATTTCAAATGCATTTTAACAACCCTGCATTTGTACTCTCCTCCCCTCATGATTACTGTTTTGACACGATATTTTTGCTTTGTGTATCCCTTAACTACTTATTGTGGATATGGATTTACTAGTTTTGTATTTAACCTTCCTACTAGCTTTGTGTGTGGATGATTCACTACCTTCACTGTACATTTGCCTTTACTGATGAGTATTTTCCTTTCATAATTTTCATGTTTCTAGTTGTGACCTTTTCTTTTTCACTTAGAAAAGTCCCTTTAACATTTCTTATATAGCTGGTTTGGTGGTACTAAACTTTTAGTTTTTGCTTGTTTGTAAAGCTTTTGATCTCTCAATCAAATCTGAATGAGAGCCTTGCCATGTAGAGTATTCTTGGTTGTATGGTTTTCCCTTTCATGACATTAAATGTATTGTACCACTCCCTTTTGACCGGTAGAGCTTCTGCTGGAAAGTCAGCTGATAGCCTTATGGAAGTTCCCTATATGTAGCTTGTTGCTTTTCCCTTGCTGCTTTTAATGTTCTCTCTGTACCTTTAATTTTTGCCATTTTAATTATCGTGTATCTTCATGTGTTCCTCTTTTGGTTAATCCTATTTGAGACTCTCTGTGCTTCCTAGACTTGGATGTCTATTTGCTTTCCCAGGTTAGAGAAGTTTTCAGTTATTATGTCTTCAAATATGTTCTTTGCCCTTTTCTCTCTCTCTTCTCCTCTGGGACCCCTATAATGTTACTGTGCTTGATGCTGTCCCAGAGGTCTCTTAAACTGTCTTTATTTCTTTTCATTCTTTTTTCTTTCTTTCTGTTCAGCATCAGTGATTTCCACTACTCTGTCTTCCTGCTTGCTGATCCGTTTCTCTGTATCATTTAGTCTACTGTTGATTCCTTCTAGTGTATTTTTCATTTCAGTTATTGTATTCTTCATCCCTATTTAGTTGTTCTTTATATTTTCTAACTTTTAAAATAAACTTCTAACTTCTGGCTCTGTGAATTCAATCTTTTCCTGAGTTATTTGATCATCTTTATAATTATTACCTTAAACTCATTCTTTGATAGATTGTCTATCTCCACTTCATTTAGTTCTTCTTCTGGGGTCTTATCTTGTTCCTTCATTTGGAACATGTTCCTCTGTCATTTCCTTTTGCTTCATTTGCTCTTTCTATTTCAGTGTCTGGTAGGTTGGTTATGTTTCTTGACCTTGAAGAAGTGGATTTTTGTAGAAGATATTCTATGTGTCCCAACAGTGTGCTTCCCCTCTCATCACCAGAGCTATATGCTTTAGGGCTGCCCCTATGTGGGCTCTGTGATCCTTCTGTTGTGGCCGGCTGACTACTGGTTGGCTTGGTTGGCTCCTGGTTTGGTTGGTTGTCAGGCCCTGCCTTGTGTGGAGGCTGCCAGCCACTTGTTGGTGGGGCCAGCTCACAAGGGTACTGGCTGTGGAATCCTGGGGTGCCCCAAGGCTAGTACTGGCTCACTTGTGGGAAGAATCATGTTCCAGGAGACCCTGGGGCTGGTCCCCTCCCACTAGTGGGTGAATCCAGGTTCTAGGGCTTGTGCTGTCCCACTAGCAAGTAGAACTGGGTCTTGGGGTCTGGCTGAAGGGCCCAAGGGTCCCAAAGTTGATGTCAGATGACTTGTGAGTGGGGCAGGTTCCTGACACAGCTGGCTGTGGGGTCTGGCATGTCCTGAAGCTTGTGAGATTCTGTGTGTGCTCTTAAAGAGTGCAGTTTCTATTTCCCTGAGTCCTCTGGGACTCCTGAAACTGAACCCTGCTGGACTTCAAAACCAAAAATTCTGGGGATTCATCTTCCCATTGTTGGACCCCTGGGCTGGGGAGCCCGATATGAGGCTCAGATTCCTCATTCCTTGGAGAGAACCTCTTCAGTTGTAATTATTATCCCATTCGTGAGTTGCCCACATGAGGGTATGGGACTTGACTACATCATGACTCTGCTCATCCTGCCTGTCTCATTGTGGTTCCTTCTTTATATCTTTAGTTGTAGAAGATATTTTCTGATCTTTTTCATTGATGATTGTTCTATAACTACTTGTACTTTTGGTGTGCCTGTGAGAGGAGGTGAGCTCAGGGTATTTCTACTCTGCCATCTTGGCCGATGTCCAGGAATGAAATTCTTGGAAATAACCACTGACCTTGATGGTGACTACCAAGCTATTCACATTGTCAGTGGTTTCCTGGTAAATTAAAATTCTGAAGAAAACTACAAGAACATCATCAACAAAAACAACAAAACAAATTGTGATATTGTAATTTATAAGAAGAAATATTTGATCTTCATCCTGTTCCTGGTACAGAGCTCTAAAATTTTTGGAATTTCCTTAGTGATAGAGCAGTAATGATGAATGGAGACCCTTTGTTCATAACAAGCCCCTTTCAGCCACATCCATGATTATGTTAATGAGGTGATTTTTAAAAAGCCCCTAAAAATGGGATGTTGATTGCCAGGAAAACCAACTACATGATTAGAGGGCTGGAACTTTCAATCCCACACCCTCTAGGGAAGGGAGAGGGGCTGGAGGTTGGGTTAATCACCAATGGCGGGGTCTGGGCAAGATGGGGGGTCTGGGCAAGATGGCGGAAGAGTAAGACACGGAGATCACCTTCCTTCCCACGGATACATTAGAAATACATCTACACGTGAAACTGCTCCTACAGAACACCTACTGAACACTGGCAGAAGACGTCAGACCTCCCAAAAGGCAAGAAACTCCCCATGTACTTGGGTAGGGCAAAAGAAAAAAGAAATAACAGAGACAAAAGAATAGGGACGGGACCTGCACCAGTGGGAGGGAGTTGTGAAGGAGGAAAGGTTTCCACACACTAGGAAGCCCCTTCGCAGGCAGAGACTGTGGGTGGCAGAAGCGGGAAGCTTGGACCCACGGAGGAGAGCGCAGACACAGGGGTGCGGAGGGCAGAGCGGAGAGAGTCCCGCACAGAGGAGCGCTGCCGACCAGCACTCACCACCCCGAGAGACTTGTCTGCTCACCCGCCAGGGCGGGCGGGGGTTGGGAGCTGAGGCTCGGGCTTCGGTCGGATCGCAGGGAGAGGACTGGGGTTGGCGGCATGAACACAGCCTGAAGGGGTTAGCGCACCACAGCTAGCTGGGAGGGAGTCCGGGAAAAAGTCTGCAGCTGCCGAAGAGGCAAGAGACTTTTTCTTGCCTCTTTGTTTCGTGGTGCACAAGGAGAGAGGATTCAGAGCGCCGCCTAAACGAGTTCCAGAGGTGGGCGCGAGCCGCGGCTATCAGTGCGTACACCAGAGGCGGGCGCGAGCCGCGGCTATCAGCGCGGACCCCAGAGACGGGCATGAGACGCTAAGGTTGCTGCTGCTGCCACCAAGAAGCCTGTGTGCGAGCACAGGTCACTATCAACACCTCCCCTCCCGGGAGCCTGTGCAGCCCACCACTGCCAGGCTCCCGTGATCCAGGGACAACTTCCCCGGGAGAACACACGGCGCGCCTCAGGCTGCTACAACGTCACGCCGGCCTCTGCCGCTGCAGGCTTGCCCCGCATCCGTACCCTTCCCTCCCCCACGCCTGAGTGAGCCAGAGTCCCCGAAGCAGCTGCTCCTTTAACCCCGTTCTGTGTGAATGAAGAACAGACGCCCTCAGACGACCTACATGCAGAGGCCAGTCCAAATCCAAAGCTGAACCCCGGGAGCTGTATGAACAAAGAAGAGAAAGGGAAATCTCTCCCAGCAGCCTCAGAAGCAGCGGATTAAAGCTCCACAAACAACTTGATGTACCTGCATCTGTGGAATACCTGAATAGACAATGAATCATGCCAAATTCAGGAGGTGGACTTTGGGAGCAGGATATATTAATTTTTCCCCTTTTCCTTTTTTTGTGAGTGTATATGTGTATGCTTCTGGGTGAGATTTTGTCTGTATAGCTTTGCTTTCACCATTTGTCCTAGGGTTCAGTCTGTCCGTTATTTATTTATTTATTTTTTTGTACTTAAAAATTTTTTTCTTAATAAATGTTTTCTTAATAATTTTTTCCTTATTTTCTATTTTTAAAAATTAAAAAAATTTTTCATAATAAGTTTTTTCATATCTTTTATTTTAAAAAATTAAAAAAAATTTTCTTAATAAATTTGTTACTTAATAATTTTTTTCTTATTTTTTATTATAAAAAATTAATAAATTTATTGTATAAAATTAAAAAAAATTTTTTTCTTAATAAATTTTTTCTTAATAATTTTTTTCTTACTTTTTATTATAATAGCTTTACTTTATTTTATCCTTTTTCTTTCTTTCTTTCTATTTTTTCTCCCTTTTATTCTGAGCCGTGTGGATGAAAGGCTCTTGGTGCTCCAGCCAGGCATGAGGGCTGTGCCTCTGAGGTGGGAGAGCCAACTTCAGGATCACTGGTCCACAAGAGACCTCCCAGCTCCACGTAATACCAAATGGCGAAAATCTCTCAGAGATCTCCATCTCAACATCAAGACCCAACTTCACTCAACGACCAGCAAGCTACAGGGCTGGACACCCTATGCCAAAAAACTAGCAAGACAGGGGCACAGCCCCATCCATTAGCAGAGCGGCTGCCTAAAATCATAATAAGGTCACAGACACCCCGAAACACACCACCAGATGTGGACGTGCCCACCAGAAAGACAAGATCCAGCCTCATCCACCAGAACACAGGCACTAGTCCCCTCCACCAGGAAGCCTACACAACCCACTGAACCAAACTTAGCCACTGGGGACAGACACCAAAAGCAACGGGAACTACAAACCTGCAGCCTGGGAAAAGGAAACCCCAAACACAGTAAGATAAACAAAATGAGAAGACAGAGAAACACACAGCAGATGAAGGAGCAGGGTCAAAACACACCAGACCTAACAAATGAAGAGGAAATAGGCAGTCTACCTGAAAAAGAATTCAGAATAATGATAGTAAAGATGATCCAAAATCTTGGAAATAGAATAGACAAAATGCAAGAAACATTTAACAAGGATGTAGAAGAACTAAAGAGGAACCAAGCAATGATGAAAAACACAGTAAATGAAATTAAAAATACTCTAGATGGGATCAATAGCAGAATAACTGAGGCAGAAGAACGGATAAGTGACCTGGAAGATAAAATGGTGGAAATAACTACTGCAGAGCAGAATAAAGAAAAAAGAATGAAAAGAATTGAGGACACTCTCAGAGACCTCTGGGACAACATTAAATGCACCAACATTTGAATTATAGGGGTCCCAGAAGAAGAAGAGAAAAAGAAGGGGACTGAGAAAATATTTGAAGAGATTATAGTTGAAAAATCCCTAATATGGGAAAGGAAATAGTTAATCAAGTCCTGGAAGCACAGAGAGTCCCATACAGGATAAATCCAAGGAGAAACACGCCAAGACACATATTAATCAAACTATCAAAAATTAAATATAAAGAAAACATATTAAAAGCAGCAAGGGAAAAACAACAAATAACACACAAGGGAATCCCCATAAGGTTAACCGCTGATCTTTCAGCAGAAACTCTGCAAGCCAGAAGGGAGTGGCAGGATATACTTAAAGTGATGAAGGAAAAAAACCTACAACCAAGATTACTCTACCCAGCAAGCATCTCATTCAGATTTGATGGAGAAATTAAAACCTTTACAGACAAGCAAAAGCTGAGAGAGTTCAGCACCACCAAACCAGCTTTACAACAAATGCTAAAGGAACTTCTCTAGGCAAGAAACACAAGAGAAGGAAAACACCTACAATAACAAACCCAAAACATTTAAGAAAATGGGAATAGGAACATATATATCGATAATTACCTTAAATGTAAATGGATTAAATGCTCCCACCAAAAGACACAGACTGGCTGAATGGATACAAAAACAAGACCCATATATATGCTGTCTACAAGAGACCCACTTCAGACCTAGAGACACATACAGACTGAAAGTGAGGGGATGGAAAAAGATATTCTATGCAAATGGAAATCAAAAGAAAGCTGGAGGAGCAATTCTCATATCAGACAAAATAGACTTTAAAATAAAGACTATTACAAGAGACAAAGAAGGACACTATATAATGATCAAGGGATCGATCGAAGAAGAAGGTATAACAATTGTAAATATTTATGCACGCAACATAGGAGCACCCCAATACATAAGGCAAATACTAACAGCCATAAAAGGGGAAATCGACAGTAACACAATCATAGTAGGGGACTTTAACACCCCACTTTCACCAATGGACAGATCATCCAAAATGAAAATAAATAAGGAAACACAAGCTTTAAATGATACATTAAACAAGATGGACTTAATTGATATTTATAGGACATTCCACCCAAAAACAACAGAATACACATTTTTCTCAAGTGCTCATGGAACATTCTCCAGGATAGATCATATCTTGGGTCACAAATCAAGCCTTGGTAAATTTAAGAAAATTGAAATCGTATCAAGTATCTTTTCCGACCACAACGCTATGAGACTAGATATCAATTAGAGGAAAAGATCTGTAAAAAATACAAACACATGGAGGCTACACAATACACTACTTAATAACGAAGTGATCACTGAAGAAATCAAAGGGGAAATCAAAAAATACCTAGAAACAAATGACAATGGAGACACGACGATCCAAAACCTATGGGATGTAGCAAAAGCAGTTCTAAGAGGGAAGTTTATAGCAATACAAGCCTACCTCAAGAAACAGGAAACATCTCGAATAAACAACCTAACCTTGCACCTAAAGCAATTAGAGAAAGAAGAACAAAAATACCCCAAAGCTAGCAGAAGGAAAGAAATCATAAAGATCAGATCAGAAATAAATGAAAAAGAAATAAAGGAAACAATAGCAAAGGTCAACAGAACGAAAAGCTGGTTCTTTGAGAAGATAAACAAAATTGATAAACCATTAGCCAGACTCATCAAGAGAAAAAGGGAGAAGACTCAAATCAATAGAATTAGAAATGAAAAAGGAGAAGTAACCACTGACACTGCAGAAATACAAATGATCATGAGAGATTACTACAAGCAACTCTATGCCAATAAAATGGACAACCTGGAATGAATGGACAGATTCTTAGAAATGCACAACCTGCTGAGACTGAACCAGGAAGAAATAGAAAATATGAACAAACCAATCACAAGCACTGAAATTGAAACTGTGATTAAAAATCTTCCAACAAACAAAAGCCCAGGACCAGATGGCTTCACAGGCGAATTCTATCAAACATTTAGAGAAGAGCTAACACCTATCCTTCTCAAACTCTTCCAAAATACAGCAGAGGGAGGAACACTCCCCAACTCATTCTACGAGGCCACCATCACCCTGATACCAAAACCAGACAAAGATGTCACAAAGAAAGAAAACTACAGGCCAATATCACTAATGAACATAGATGCAAAAATTGTCAACAAAATACTAGCAAACAGAATCCAACAGCACATTAAAAGGATCATACACCATGATCAAGTGGGGTTTATTGCAGGAATGCAAGGATTCTTCAATATACGTAAATCAATCAACGTGATACATCATATTAACAAATTGAAGGAGAAAAACCATATGATCATCTCAATAGATGCAGAGAAAGCTTTTGAAAAAATTCAACACCCATTTATGATAAAAGCCCTGCAGAAAGTAGGCATAGAGGGAACTTTCCTCAACATAATAAAGGCCATATATGACAAACCCACAGCCAACATTGTCCCCAATGGTGAAAAACTGAAACCATTTCCACTAAGATCAGGAACAAGACAAGGTTGCCCACTCTCACCACTATTATTCAACATAGTTTTGGAAGTGTTAGCCACAGCAATCAGAGAAGATAAAGAAATAAAAGGAATCCAAATTGGAAAAGAAGAAGTAAAGCTGTCACTGTTTGCAGATGACATGATACTATACATAGAGAATCCTAAAGATGCTACCAGAAAATTACTAGAGCTAATCAATGAATTTGGTAAAGTAGCAGGACACAAAATTAATGCACAGAAATCTCTTGCATTCCTTTAGACTAATGATGAAAAATCTGAAAGTGAAATTAAGGAAACACTCCCATTTACCATTGCAACAAAAAAAATAAAATAGGTAGGAATAAACCTACCTAAGGAGACAAAAGACCTGTATGCAGAAAATTATGACACTGATGAAAGAAATCAAAGATGATACAAATAGATGGAGAGGTATACCATGTTCTTGGATTGGAAGAATCAACATTGTGAAAATGACTCTACTACCCAAAGCAATCAACAGATTCAATGCAATCCCCATCAAACTACCACTGGCATTTTTCACAGAACTAGAACAAAAAATTTCACAATTTGTATGGAAACACAAAAGACCCCGAATAGCCAAAGCAATCTTGAGAATGAAAAATGGAGCTGGAGTAATCAGTCTCCTTGACTTCAGACTATATTACAAAGCTACAGTAATGAAGACAGTATGGTACTGGCACAAAAACAGAAATATAGATCAATGGAACAGGATAGAAAGCCCACAGATAAACCCACACACATATGGTCACCTAATGTTTGATAAAGGAGGCAAGCATATACAGTGGAGAAAAGACAGCCTCTTCAATAAGTGGTGCTGGGAAAATTGGACAGGTACATGTAAAAGTATGAAATTGGAACACTCCCTGACACCATACACAAAAATAAACTCAAAATGGATTAAAGACCTAAGTGTAAGGCCAGACACTATCAAACTCTTGGAGGAAAACATAGGCAGAACACTCTATGACATAAATCACAGCAAGATCCTTTTTGACCCACCTCCTAGAGGAATGGAAATAAAAACACAAATAAACAAATGGGACCTAATGAAACTTAAAAGCTTTTGCACAGCAAAGGTAACCATAAATAAGACCAAAGGACAACCCTCAGAATGGGAGAAAATATTTGCAAATGAAGCAACTGACAAAGGATTAATCTCCAAGATTTACAAGCAGCTCATGCAGCTCAATAACAAAAAAACAAACAACCCAATCCAAAAATGGGCAGAAGACCTAAATAGATATTTCTCCAAAGAAGATATACAGATTGCCAACAGACACATGAAAGAATGCTCAACATCATTAATCATTAGAGAAATGCAAATCAAAACTACAATGAGATATCATCTCACACCGGTCAGAATGGCCATCATCAAAAAATCTAGAAACAATAAATGCTGGAGAGGGTGTGGAGAAAAGGGAACACTCTTGCACTGTTGGTGGGAATGTAAATTGATACAGCCACTATGGAGAACAGTATGGAGCTTCCTTAAAACACTAAAAATAGAACTACCATACAACCCAGCCATCCCACTGCTGGGCATATACCCTGAGAAAACCATAATTCAAAAAGAGTCATGTACCAAAATGTCCATTGCAGCTCTATTTACAATAGCCAGGACATGGAAGCAACCTAAGTGTCCATCATCAGATGAATGGATAAAGAAGATGTGGCACATATATAGGATGGAATATTACTCGCCATAAAAAGAAACGAAATTGAGTTATTTGTCGTGAGGTGGATGGAGTTAGAGTCTGTCATACAGAATGAAGTAAGTCAGAAAGAGAAAAACAAATATAGTATGCTAACACATGTATATGGAATCTAAGGGGAAAAAAAAAAAGGTCATGAAGTACCTAGTGGTAAGACGGGAATAAAGACACAGACCTACTAGAGAATGGACTTGAGGATATGGGGAGGGGGAAGGGTAAGCTGTGACAAAGTGAGAGAGTGGCATGGACATATATACACTACAAAATATAAAATAGATAGCTAGTGGGAAGCAGCCGCATAGCACAAGGATGTCAGCTCGGTGCTTTGTGACCACCTAGAGGGATGGGATAGGAAGGGTGGGAGGGAGGGAGACGCAAGAGGGAAGAGATATGGGAACATATGTATATGTATTACTGATTCACTTTGTTATAAAGCAGAAACTAACACACCATTGTAAAGCAATTATACTCCATTAAAGATGTTTAAAAAAAATATCACCAATGGCCAATGGTTTAATTAATCATGCCTATGTAATGAAGCCTCCATAAAGACCACAGCTGAAGGGTTAGGAGAGCTCCCAAGTTGGTGAACACGTGGAGGTGTGGGGAAGGTAGTACAACCAGAGAGGGCATGGAAGCTCCCTGCTCCTTCCCACCCTTGCCCTATGCATCTCTTCCTGAGTCATAGCCTTTTGTAATAAACTAGAAATCTAGTAAGTGAACTGCTTTCCTGAGTTCTGTGAGCCACTCTAAAAAGTTGAACCTGAGGAAAGGTTTGTGGGAACCTCTGATATATAGCTGGTCAGTCAGAAGAATAGCTAACAATCTGGACTTGGGATTAGCCTCTAAAGGGGGGACAGTCTTGTGTGACTGAGCTTTTAACCAGTGGGATCTGATGCTAACTCCAGGTAGATAGTGTCAGAATTGAGTTAAATTGTAGGGCACTCAGCTGTTTTCTGAGAATTGCTTGGTATAGGAAAATCCCCCATACATATTGTGACCAGAAGTAAAATATTCTGTGAGTAGAGTGTTGTAGCAGAGTATAGAAAAAGGGTCAAGAGGAGAAACAGTGAGTTTCTTCTTTTCACAAATGAACCATGACTGGTAGTATTTGCCAATATCCATGGTCTAAATATTTTCACCATGGTCAATTTAAAGCACCAACAGTTTAACAACTGACCTGTAAAATTCTTGAATGTTTAAAAATCAGCTCTCTGTGAGCTTGTATGGTTGTCCCAGTACACCACTAGTTCTTGACCTGGAACTTCATCATAGGTGCAAACAAACATTATGAATTCTGATCTAACTTAGGAAATGGCTTGCCTTTGGTTGAGAGATATTATTAGCCCATTTCTCTCCTATATATCTCCTGTACTTGGATTCAGGAATTCTTTCTTGATAGCACAATAACCTAAGTGGTAATAACCCCATTTCATGGATGAGAAAACTGAAATTCAAAAAGAAGTAACTGTCCAAGATCGTATATAAGACAGTATATATGGTTTCAGTTTCCTTCTAGAAGAAGAGGCCTCCCCCAAAAGGCCAAATGATTCAATGCCTGGGCATCAGACCCCTAGGATCAAATAGGGGAGCTCATGGGAAGATACTGTTGTATAATAGCTCTCTAGTTAAAAGGAAAAGAGTATGAGGTAGCTGTTTCCACAAAGATTTAATTCTCACAATACTTTTATTGTTTATTAAAACACTAAGTGTAAAGTGGTTTGTTCATTGTAAAGTGGTAAACAAATGCTAGTTACTAACTGTTAATACTGACAGTAATCTCATAATTCACAGTCTGCAGTCACAGGTAAGATTATCACCAGGTTGGAAATAAGATGCTGAGTGTCTGAGAGGTTCATTCAATCACAGTTGACACTTGAACAACAAGGGTTTGATCTGCAAGTGTCCACTTACATGTGTTTTTTTAAAAATAGGAGATGCTACAGTTCTATATCATCTACGGTTGAATTCGGGGTTGCAGAAGCACAGAAATGGCAGAACTCAACCATGTGTTTGGAGCACTGACTATAAATTACATGTGGATTTTCCACTGCAAGGAGGGTCGCCCCCCCCCCCCCAGTTGTTCTAGGGTCAACTGTACTTTGGGCCTCATAGCCTTTGAGGGGTGATCTGAAGAGACAGGTCTGCAACCAGTGACTCCTAAAGCCCAGCATATTCTATCACGTTGCTTCTTTGCATGTGTCCTGTCTTCCCTACTGGATTACAATGCCTCTGAGGGGGAGATCTTCCTCTGTCTCTGATGTTTTTGTATCTCACCTTGTCAAAATGAGTTTTGATATCCAGGAGGTAGTTTTTGTCCTACCAAGGTTAGGTAACAGGGTTAGCTAATGCAGTCAACCAACTGATTCTTATTTAAATTCCTTAGTTTTCTACTGGGAGAAATCCAGACACATCTTTTACATCAGAAAAGGCACTTGGAAATGGCTACAAGTAAAAGAATGCTGTGACTTAGTTCTCCACATCCGTGTTACTGAAAAGCAGTCTACGTTCCCATGGAAAGTGGAGCGGAAGCATCATTTTTATTGAGGGTGGCACATCCATCAAACCCCTGAGTTGGGAGGTCTGCTTCAGTTCTGTGCTTCGAAGTTATCTCTCTCCCCTCACAGGGTTCATAATCTCTATCCAGAATCACTTGCCTGACCTGCTCACACTTTGCTTTCCTACCTGGGTCCAGTTGTCTTGATTTCCTGGCTTCCAATGCCAAGGCTTATTTTCTGGCTCATGGTCAATCTTTAACAGCCTGATGGGGAACAGAAGGAAGGCCAGAATGTAGTGAGAGATGGGGAAGGGTGGTAGGAGGTGAGCCTGGAGAGATTCATGGGGGGAGTGTGGTGTATGCAGACTTGCATTTAAAAGATTTTTCTTGTATGTACATCTGTTTTTGCAACTATAATTTTAGTTGCTCAGGGATGGAACCAATTCCTGTTCCTTAGAGTGAGCAGCACAGTGAAGACTGAATGTGCATGACTGCGTTCCAATAAAACTTTATTTACAAAAAGAGGCAGCAGGCTGACCTTGGTATGTAAGGGGGGGGGGTGTCTTGAGTATTAGGCTTAGATCCCCTTGGATTTGACCCCCAGCTCAGACACCAATTGTTTGGCTTTAGACAAGTTAATTAATCTTTCCTATCCTGAAGTTGTTCAGCCATAATTAGGATGTCACTTTATTGGAATGATCGTGTGAAAATTAGATGACTGTATATCAAGTGCTCATCCCATATGTGGTAACGGCAGCTTCTGTTTTTATTTTAATTACTCTATCTCTAATATGCAAGGAGTCTATGAGTCTAAGAATTCTTCTGGTATTTTTAGTTTAGGTTTTTCAGAGACATAAGCTGATAGCTCCTAAGATATATTTTCTCTGAGAAACAATAAACACTTTGAGTGGATTCCTTATCTGAACTTATATCATGTGGACAGATAAAGAGTAGCTTTAGGGACAGTGTTCTAAGTGGTTTGGAGAACTTTACTTTCTAAAATGCCCAGCCTGGGCCCCACCCTTTGGCAAGTTTTCCCAGGCAGCCTGCACTTCTGTATGCCCTTCCCTCTTGGGCCCTGCCCTGCCCTCAGTAGGTCCACTTAGTCCCTTCCATGCATCACCCTGGCTGGGGATCTTGTCTTAGGTGTTCTTTGCAGAGGCCTCTATCAGAGGACCTCTAGTCTGGCTTTTTGGGCCACAGGAAACACAGACTTTGCAGGCCAGGTGCAGGGCATGTCTATAAGAGTTCAGGTAGCATCATGTTATTCAAGGCAAGGATAGGAACCTGAGCCAGGTCTTTTGGGACCTGGGGAATGATGAGGAACTGGTGGCCAAGTTGGGAGGCTATTGTGTAGGGGTTGAGCACATGGCTCTGATGTCAAGCTGCTTGGGTGTGAATCCTGGCTCACCACTTATTAGCTATGAGAGCCTGGAAAAGCAAGTGTTGGTTGCCTAATGTGTTAAATGGAGATTGTAATTGTACCTATGGCACAGGACTGCTGTGAGGACTAATTATAGCTATTTCCTTCATCGAAGGTGCAGCTTGATTTCCAGCAACTGCTGCTCCATTCCTTCTCTCTCCAGACTGGCATCGCTTTCATACCCATATGCTTGCACATGATTCCAAATTCTCATCTCAGCCCTGGAGTGTACATGATCGTTTTGCTGAATGAACATATCTGGTTGGATTTCTGAATTGCTTCTCTTCACTCGGTTGTTATTTCATTCATCCACTGGGTTGTTATTTCATTCATTCCACATTAATTGGACATCTACTCTGTGCCAGGCATTCTGTGTGCTGCCCAGATTACAAATAAGACATGGTACTTGCCTCCAAGGAGTTGCTCATCTAGTGGATGATAGACAAGCAAACAATTCCAATGCAGTGCAAAATGTCTGTCATACACATGGAGAAAAGCAGGGGGCTCAGATGAGAAAGTCAGGAGGGCTTCTGGGAGGAAGTGATACTTAAAAATAGTTTTTAATAAGTAGATGAGAGATGGACAAATTGGGGAGGGATATTGGGAGGGGAAAGCATATACCACAGCTTGAAATACACTTGACCCTTGACCAACGCAACACTTTTTTTTTTTTCTAATTTTTATTCATTTATTTATATTTTGGCTGCATTGGGTCTTCGTTGCTGCGTGTGGGCTTCTCTAGTTGCAGAGAGCGGGGGCTACTCTTCGTTGCAGTGTGCAGGCTTCTCATTGTGGTGGCTTCTTTTGTTGCAGAGCACAGGCTCTAGGCACACAGGCTTCAGTAGTTGTGGCTCGTGGGCTCAGTAGTTGTGGAACACGAGCTTAGTTGCTCCACAGCATATGGAATCTTCTCGGACCAGGGCTTGAACCCGTGTCCCCTACATTGGCAGGCATATTCTTAACCACTGCGCCACCATGGAAGTCCCAATGCCGCACTCTTGTGCAGTCGAAAATTCACCTATTACTTTACAGTCGGCCCTCCCTAACCGCTGTTCTGAATCCAGGGTTTCTCATCCGTGGATTCAACCAACTGCAGATCATGTAGTAATGCAGTATTTACTAATGAAAAGACTCCGCGTATAAGTGGACCCGCTGCAGTTCAAACCCATGGGTCAACTGTACAGTGATTTGTTCAAAGCCTTACAAGTAATTGTGTAACAGGAGCAGAGGGTGAAGGGGAGAGGATCTGGCATCTGGGATGGAGAGGGAGGTGGGTCAGATAATGAAAGGCCTCATGGACCAGCTCAGTGGCTTGAACTTCATCTTTATTCCAGGGGCAGTAGGCGACCTTGAAGGGTGTAAGCTGGGAGTGGTCAGTCAGATATGTGTAAGGGATGTGAGGGGTGAGGTGGGTGACATTGCCCCGGGCTACAGGGAAGCCTCTAGTGACTTCCTCAACAAACCAGTTCTGTTACTCTGCAGTCAGAAGCCCAGAGTGTAAAGTGTTGTTGTTTTCCTTTCCTTCCCTTTTTTTGATTCTTTTTTATATTTTGGACAAAACAATAAGAAGATGTCATTTACACTCTGAAGAGTGTTTTGCCCGGGGCAGAATTGGACGTCAGACCCTACCTGCTGTACAGTGACAGGTTGCTGTATGAAATGCATACTTGGTGTGAATAGGGAATTAACAGTCCCAACCGTTTCATCGAAAACTCAGAACTTCAGGACTGTGCTCTTTCAGGACGTGTTTTTCCATTTCCCAAGTCCCATTAATTGCTCCCTGCACTGTGCTCTCTCAGCGTTGTGTTCAGTCCTCCGGTTACCACCACCTGCTTCTGTTGCAAGAGCTGGGAATCTATTTGTCTCACATGTCAGAATCTTAAACCCTCCAGTAGCAGACAGGGGATCTCATGTAGCCTTGTGGTCTCCACTGCACGCTTTAGAGTTGCATGCACAGTAGATGCTTAATTAAGGTTACTGTTTCAAATCTGATTTAAAAAAAAATTCTCCTTTATTTTATAGATGAGGAATTTGGGAGGAAGGTAGCAAGAGAGGGAGAGAGAGAGGAAGGGAGGTGACATATATCAAGGCTCCTCTGTGGCTGTCACTGGATTCCATCTACTTTGCTCACTGAATCCTCATGACAGGGATAATATCATGCTATTTTTACAGATAAGGAAAATGAGTCTCAGAGAGGCCAAGGAACCTGCCTACATTTGTGAAACAAATTATTGATCCAAATGGGTCTAGAACTCAGGGCTCTTTCTAGAGTACCCCACAGCCTCCTGGGCATGACTGCCGTAAAGGTCTGTGTTGCATTGGGTCATTCATTATAGGGTTCCAGATGTAATTACTTCAGCCTCTGGGGCTTTGATGGAACATAGCTGCTCTCCTCGGTGAGGCCACAGGGTACCTAGACGAGATGGACTCAGCATACACAGTGCAAGTGCTTTTGCCAAAGGAGCATGATGGAGACTTGCATCATGGATGAGTGACCATGGGGCAAAGAGAGGGGGCACCTGCCCTTGGAGACCCGTAGCTACAGGAGGGGGCTGACAACTGCAGCTGTGGTCTTCAACTGAGAATCCAGACACTGTAGGCTGGCTGCCCAGGAGAAAGTGCTGTGGGAATAAATACTTCCACCTCAGTTTTTCCTATCCTCCAGTCTCTTACATGTGACAAGGACACATTGCTGGACCCAAATGGAACTGAGAGAGCCAGTGAGCCTGCTAAGGTGTCCACAAGGTCAGTCTCTTGGGGCACAGAGCAGTGTGGAGAAGGGTGGAGAATGGATTTGAAAGGGGAGAAGGAGACTTGATAGCATCTTGGGGAGTGAGGAACTTTTCTCTTGGGACTTATGTATGCAGAGGGTCTAGGACACTGGTGTCTGAAGTCCTGTCCTTCCACTTTCACTCCTGCACCCCCATCGGGAGGGAAATCTTTGTCATTGTTTTTGTTGGACAGTATCTTTCCCTATGTTCTATCTTTCACATTCCTGAATTGGTTTTAGCCTCCCCTTTCCCAAGGGCCATATGGCAGAAAGAAGATGGGTTGCCAAAATAAGAAACAGTTCTGGAATAGTTTTATATACAGATGGTTCCCAACTTACGATGGTTTGACTTAGAATTTTTCAACTTTACGATGGCGCAAAAGCAATGTGCATTCAGGAGAAAGCATACTTGGAATTTTGAATTTTGCTCTTTTCCAGGCTAGTGATATGGGGAACGATACCCTCTTGTGATGCTGGGCGGGGCAGCAGCCGCAGCTCTCAGTCAGCCACGTGGTCACCAGGGCAAACAACTGATACACTGACAACCATTGTGTACACAGACAGCCATTCTGTTTCTCACTTTCAGTACAGTATTCAACAAATTACATGAGATATTCAACACTTTATTATAAAATAGGCTTTGTCTTAGATGATTTTGCCCAACTGTATGCTAACAAGTGTTCTGACCATGGTTAAGGTAGGCTGGGCTAAGCTATGATGTTTGGTAGATTAGGTGTATTAGATGCATTTTCAACTTATGATATTTTCAACCTACAATGGGTTTATTAGGATGTAACCCCATAATAAGCCGAGAAAGAGCTGTATATACTCTCTGTAATGGTATCCCTGTTAAGTGTTTGTGTTCCTGCAGAGACATTGGCTCTCACTGGTACCCCTCCCCTTGTGAGGTGAGTCAAGACTCCCTCCCAGGGCTTGCACAGGTAGAAGGCTAGGTCAACCTGCTACTGAGTGGGATTCTCACATCCTGCTCAGGAGGCTTAGATTTCTCCCAGGACATGCCCCACTTGGACTAAGAACAGACAAATTTCTCAGGAGCAAGGTGGTCCCTGGCCAGGCTCATGTCACAGGATACTGAGCTGCTGATGTTTCTTAAGGCAACAGGTAGAGTGGGTTAGTACTCCTCTTGCGGTGCCTTCCAAACTGTGTTGGGGGAAGCCACATGTGAATCAAACTGTTTCTATGCTCCTCTGGTCACACAGGAAGACTGTTTCTATTTCCCTTGCAGTTAGAGTGGGGCCATGTGACTGGGTTCTGGCCAATAGGATGTGGGGAGAAATGAAGTATGGCACTTCCAGACTGGTCTCAGTAAGACGAACCTGGATCCCTGAATCACTCAGTGCTTGGGGGAGAGCTACCAAGGAACGTTGACGTTGGCATTGAACTGTGATGCAAAATCTTTATTAAGTTAAACTCCTGAAATTTGGGGGTTGATTGTTATAGCAGCTGGTTTTAATTAACCTCACTAATATGCCTCCCTCCTCTTAGTAATTGGCTAGACACCCCCTCATGTATACCTAGTGATGATGTCCCAAATGTGTGCTTAATATGACCTGAAATGGAGATATTCAGAGAGAAAATATTTACTAGTGTGTGTGGAGAGATACCACCTCTCTTTTGGGGTTCCTCTCTTAGGAAAAGATGAAAATGACATCTTTATAGGCATGTTTTTCATATGCTAGGCATTTTCACACATGTTAATTCACTCTATCCTCTCAAAATCATGAGAGTTAGATATTACTTAATATTCACTACCCCTGTTTTGCATAGGAAAACACTGTGGCTCAAAGAAATTAAACAACTCTTATCATTGTGCAGCTGGGGAGCCATAATCAGGAAAGAGAGAAGTGACCCTCAGGTAAAACAGCAAAAGGCTTTCAAAATAGCTTATGAAGAAGAACAAGGTGATGTGAAGAAAGGCATCATCTGCTAATTCAGAGGGGACCAGAGTCAGTGAGCCGTGAGAGTTCAGAAGCTTCACCAACCATCGTGTAGAACATGTGTGTTCTCAGTGAAAAGGAATTTAAAAAAATTAGAAGATGATAGTCTACTGTCTTAGTTGAGAAAACTGAAGGCCATAGAGGGGAAGTGCCATACCCAGGTCATCTGGCCAGTAAGATGAGGCACTGGGGTCTGAACCCATGCTCAAGGTCCATACTCTTTTTCTTCTACTGATAACCAAGTTGCCTCAGAAAGTGGCCAGTCTCTAATCAGCACTTTCAGAATTGTTCCTGTTCAATTTTCTAAATAGCCCACCATAAGGCCACACTTCAACAATAAGGGAACCAAGTTTGGGGGTTGGGTCTGTACCTCTGGCAGGTGGAGGAGCTGGCACGTGGAGTTCCTAGTTTTGACAAATTTCTTCACCCAAATCAAGACTTACCTTCACATTTCTTCTGCTAATATTTTTCATCATAAATTTAAGAATTATCAATAACAAGCAATGACCTTGAATTTTTTTCAAAAAGAAAAATTGGAGCTTTTTTCAAAAGTTATCTATTTTATAAATTGTGCCCAAGGAGAGCTCAACTAGCTACATATCTTTCTTAGATCTCAAACATGGGCTGAAGTGTGGGGGTTCTTTTTTGAGGGGTGGTGAGGGGGGGTGAGTAGGGAGTAGTACTAGTTATTTCTTGAGGTTTCTAATGCCCAGGGTCACCAGATTTCTCCTCTTTTCCATCAGATTCGACTCTCTTACTCTACTTTCCTCAGTGTCATCAATTTTCCTCAATTCTGGCTTGTCTGGGAGGCTTGGGTTGTTTGCCACTTGAGTGAGGGCTAAGCAGTCTGAATTCCTGGAATAGGACCCGTTCTACTGTTTTCTCCTTGCCAGTGACAAGTTTCCTCTTGAAAAGATTTATTATCTATTTTTCATCCTCTGCTTCACCTTGGGTGTTTGACAGATCCTTCATTATTTCCATACATTTGGACACTTCAGGAAGGAGTCTGGACTCTCTCTGATGCTGGGCCTCTCAATATTATCGGTTTGGATCTTTATCATGCAAACTTCTCTTCTGAATAATTCTGCAGCAAGAGTGCAGAAGATGCCCTCAGTGGCTTAAAAGTTGTTTTAATTCACTAGAGACAAAGCAATTTCTCTGAGCTCCAATGACTTCTGTCCATTCCTGGCTGGGAAAGGAAATTGGAAATGGCATGGCTGAGTTGCCCATTCTTGGTTCAAATCACTGTCAGGTGGGGAGTTCTAGGACACACTTACGGTGGGAGAATAAGCTCGCTTCTGTTTGCCTGAAGGATGGTAACAAGCTGGAGAAAGTGTTGCTGGATGTCTGCAGTACTCTCCCCAGTCCCAGAGTAACCCTGTGTGTGGAGGGATTCTGAAGTTTCAGTGTTAGAGGGAGGAGTATGAAAGAATGTAGTGTTCAGCAGTCTAAGGGATGAGGGTTTGAATCCTGGCTCTGCCACTTACTAAGAGTAAGCTATTGGGCAAGTTTGAGCCTCTGTTTGGCTCACTGTGCTTGGCGACAATACGTATTTTTTATCACAGATGACTGTTGGAGGATTGGATAAGATGATGCTAGAAAAGTGCTTAGTACAATGCCTGGAACATGGAAAGTATTTGATGACTAGCAGACATTACTATTCATTATATTTTCCCACCAAACAAGTGATGCCACAAAGTTGGGTTTAAATAAGCCTGTGATGCACAAGTCAGGGGCTGAATATATATTCTACACCTCTGTATAATTCGAACCCCACCATCCAAGCAGGTGCTTCCCTCCCTAGACTTGCCCATCCTGAGATTTGGTTACTTGTTTTTTTCCAAATTGAACTGAAATTCACATTACATAAAGTTAACCATTTAAAACTGTACAATTCAGTGGCATTTAGTATCTTCACAATGTTGTACAACCACCACCTCTATCTACTTCCAAGGGCTTTTGATCACCCCCAAAGAATACCATGTTAAGCAGTTGCTCCCTATTTCCCCAATCCCCTGCTCACCTCCAATCTGGGTTCTGTCTATGGATTTACTTAATCTGGACATTTCATATAGATGAAATCATATAATATGTAACTTTTTTGTCTAGCTTCTTTCACTTAACATAATGTATTTGAGGTTCATTCACATTAGCATACAGCAGTACTTCATTCCTTTTTATGAATAATATTCCAATATTCCATTGTGTGGATATACCACATTTTCTTTATCCATTCATCCATTGGAGGACAATTTGTCTATACCCACCTTTTGTCTATTGTGAATGGTGCTGCTATGAACATGCATGTATATGTTAGAATTTTTATTTTCAATTCTTTGGGGTATATACTGGTTACTTGTTTTAATTCATCTCTGCTGTGCATTTCTCACTAGCAGGTTTTCTGTGAGGCACCATGACAGAGAGGTAAGGCATGAGTGCTCTGGTGCCAGGCTCTCCCCTCTGTTACCTACTAGTTGAACAATATTGTGCAAGGGGATTGACCTCTCTGTATCTGTTTTCCCCTCTGTAAAATGGAATCCATAACAACAGTTTCTACTTTATAGGAGGATTGTGATGATTAAATGGATTGATACACACAGTCTGTGATTTAATGAACATTAACAATCACTGTCACCCTCTCCTTCTAGTACTTCCTTCCCGGTATTTCCTTTTTAATCCCCATTTTAGGGTCTCTCATCTATTTCCCAGAGAGCCAGTGGCTGAAGTTTCTTCTTGGCCAGAGTGGCTGAGCTACTGGGCTCTCCCTTTAACACAGGGAGCCGTGGGACTTTGGAGGACCAGGATCTCTGAAACCAGAAGAAGCTTTAGAGGAACTGGGCTCTGAGCCTACTCCTGCCTGACCAATAGAAATCTAAATCTGATGCTGCCTTCTTCCTCCCCTCCATAGAACCACCCCCCCGGATCTGCGGCTCAGAGCTCATATGACTATCTACTTTCTAGGGGAGGTGCCCTCGCTCAAAGCTGCCGGTCGACTTATGTTTCCCCTTCTCGTCATATTCCTGCTGAAGACTTACAGCAAATCCTTATTGCCTATTACTCTAAGACAATCTGATCTTAGAGAGGCAGCAGTGATTGCTGGTGTGAAGGGAGATCTTAATTACCTGCCCAGGAATTGAACCTGGGTAGCCCAGATGAAAATCAGGAATCCTACCCACCAGAACCCCTGGCTCTTGCCCACAGTGAAAAATGCAAAAGGCAAAAACTGTAAAAACAGGTACAAATTTTATTACTAGAGACATAGCACAACAACAAGTGGGAGAGCACACAGAGAAACAGTTTGCTTAGTTAAGATAGAAGCAAGCAGAGATGCACACCCAGAGAGAAAGGGTGTGGCCATCCTCCCTAATGAGGAGGAGTGTAGTAAAGAGGAGGTTAAATCATTTATATAGGGCAGGTCTTCCGGGTCTTTGTTTACCTTTGGCCAATTATCTGGTTTCTTTTTCCACACATGACCTGCCCTTGGACCCTCCCCAACAGGCGTGTGCAACTTTTTTCCAAGATGGATTCCAGCCCAGAGGCCTATGGGACGGCCTTAGCATCACATATTGTGGGGTGGTGCCCCCTCCTTTTTGACCCCCAATGAGCCATTCTGCGCATGTGCAGTGTCTCCCTTGCCCCAAGGATGGGAAATATGTGACCTCTTGATCCTTTACTCAAACAGAGTTTAGTCCCTCTCTGTTCCTGCCATGACTGTTATCTTAAAATGCCCTCAGGAGACAAAGCCTGGGTATTTACCCTGTTTCTGTTGTTACTGCCATTTCAGAGAGCAAACAGAAGGCTAGTTGTAAGTGCCTAACCTGGAGCCCACCTATCTCCTGTCTCAGGAAATGCAAACAGGAGGCTAGTTTTAAGTGCCAGCCTGAAGACACTGTTTTCCTTCCTTAAACCCATCTATAACCCTATGAAGTAAGTAGCTCTTCTCCATTTTATTTCTGTGTATTTGCTTGCAAAGGAAGTTTCTTTCTTTCCTTTTTTTTTAAAATAAATGAGGAATCTTAGACTCAGAGGCATAAGATAATTGCCAGTGTCACCAGTGAGTAAATTGTAAGGCTCAGATTTGAACATGCTAGCCAGGCCCAGGAGTACCTGTTCCTTCTGGTTTGCACACTGCCACCCACTCTGACCTCCTGATCCCAAACCCAGCTGACTTTTCCTTGGTCCATTTTCATCTGATCTGTACTAAGCCAGTGAAGTCTCATTATGCCTTGAGCACCTGCCAGGCTTGTTCTAGCCCAAGATCTTAGCCCCAGCTGTTCTGCTTATCTGGAACACCATCCTGCCTTCCACCTATTCCAATCCTGCCATCTGGCAGGCCCAATTCAAATCCGTCTTCTTTCACTAAAAGTCCCCACTGAGCTTTTCAATCAAGCTGTTGTTCTTCATTTTTGAATCTCCTATCATTCTTAAAGTTGCTGCTGTCAGGGCCTCAGCTAGCATAAGCATTGTCTTTGTGTGAATTACATTAACCCCAAGCTGATGAAGTACAAAAAGATGCCCTCAGTCACTCTCTCAGCTGGGCACTTTTCTGCAGTGTGCAAACTGTACAACCACATTCAGCCAACTTACCTATCTGACACCTTCGAAAATAATTGTCTTCTGAGTGTAAAACATTCCTAAGTCACGTAGATAGCAAGAGCTCCATGCTCATTCATTGTCTCCCCCAACTAGATTTGAAGCCTCTTGGGGGCAGGAACCACATCTTATCCTTCAGTTTCCCCCACTATGCTGGGCCCAAGAACCAGCTGTGTAGTTGGTGTCAAGACCTTAGTTCCCAGTCAGTCTAGGGACTTACAGCAAGTGTTGTCAGCCCTTGACTCTGAAGGGACCCAGCACAACTCTTGTAGGTAAGATCTGACTGACATCCATAGGTGACCTCAAGGCCTCTGTCCCATTCCAGCCACGCTGACCACTTCACCACTTTGGAACACAGCCGGCTTGTTCCTTCAGGCTGCTTCCTCTCTGGAATGCCAATTCCTTCCCTATTCGCCCAAGCACACTTTGTGTTTTGTCAGCTCAAATGCCACTTCCCCAGGGAAGCTTTCTTGCCCAGAAATCTCTATTGGAATCAATTCCTTCCTCCTACAATTCCCTAGGTGGTCTTTTCCTTCTAACCCATCATTCCTGACTCTCGAAAAAGTGTTTTGTAA
The DNA here is from genome assembly GCF_028564815.1 of Eubalaena glacialis. Classification (NCBI taxonomy): domain Eukaryota; kingdom Metazoa; phylum Chordata; class Mammalia; order Artiodactyla; family Balaenidae; genus Eubalaena; species Eubalaena glacialis. Next base: position 36,625,796 of record NC_083734.1, on the reverse strand, counting down.
GAGGCAGCTCAAGTTTTCATCTCTAAAATCTGTTTGTATCAGGGAGGTGTATCCCCCCCAAACACTGGGGCCTCATCTCCCCTTCTAGGTTCTTCGAGGGCAGGGTGGGTACCTGGCACACAGTAGGCCCTCACTCAATGGCTGTTGGATCAACGTCCACCAGGGCCCCTCACTGAGCTCATTTCCCGGCAGTGTATCTTCACCCAGTGCACCAGGAGCATTTGCATCTTTCCTTACCTGACGCTTGTGTGACACTTTTCCCAAGTTTTTTCTCAACTCTTCTGTGGTTTTGTTTTCACAACTTTAGGATAAGAGAAAAGAAATGATTATATTCATTTCACTCATGAGGCACCTTAGTTCAGGAGGCAGACACCTTATCTCATTGTCTGGTGACAGGAGCATGGCTGCCACTCACTAGGGTATCCTGAGCTCCAGGGACCACTGGGGCACAGTGACAGTTTGGCTGTAGTTTCATCCTCTTAACTCTTGCTTGAAGGTAACCACTCATTATCCTTGGAATTCCCACAGAATGTGAGCCCTGAGGTCAAGAAACCAACTTGGGTGTGAGGGTTAAGTATCCTTTTCAACTCTAAATTCTAAGAGCACAGCTCACTGGATTTCTCTCATCGACTCTCCACTCTAACATTCTATTTGAGTATCTCTTCCAGTGGCAGGTAGCCTAGAATGTAGACTCTACATATTTGGAAACTTTTGGCAAATATCTTTGCCAAATATCTGCCCTGTCTGACAGTAGATTCACCTGGGAAACTTTTAGAACTGCCAATGCTCAGTAACTTTATAAGTTCCCTCAGGTGACTCTGGTGGGCAGCCAACATTGAGACTGGTTCTCAATGCTGATGGCAGAGTAGAATCACCTGTGGCTTTAAAAAATCTACTGATGGCTTGGACTCATAGTTAAAGACTCTGATTTTAAAGACTCTGATTTAATTGGCCTGGGGCTAGGAACCATTTGCAGACCTCCTATACCTTGGATCCACCATAAGGAATAGGACTAAATGACCAAAGTCTCAATGGGTAAGCCCTTCCTTTTTGGCACCAGTTAAGAGCTAATGTTGCTCTAGTATCAACTTCTGGCCCTGATACTCACCAACTGTGTGATCTTGGGTAAATATCTTTACATCTCTGATTAACTTCTTTATCTATTGTTAACCAAAATTTAAGAAATGGAGACCTGATTGAAATAAAAAAGGTGTTTATTTGGGTTTTGTTAGGACTACGGCCCAGAGACACAGTTTCAAGAAGCACTTGAATTGTGTTCTGACAGACTATAAAATAGGGGAGGCTTATAAAGGCAAAACCCGCAAGGTTACAGTTATTTACATGAGTTGTTTTTTAAGAATTATAATTGGACCTGGTGTTTGTTAGGTAAGGATTGGTTGGGGCCTGAAAGAGTTGTATAGTTATAAGGGGAGACCTTGAGACCGTAAGGTTGCAGCTGGCTGATGTTCTGAATATGGGGCCGGTGGTGTCCTTGGGTCTGGTACAGTTCAAAGGAAGTTCAAGTTCTCAGTGCTGCAGGGATGTGTCTGAGATGAGACCCTCAGGGGCTGCCTGACTCCATCTTTTTATACCTGAACTGTGATTATTCAATTATAATTTCAATTTGTCATCACTATAAAATAAAGCCAAGAACTACTTGGCAGAACTGCTATAAGCACCAAATAAAATAATGTCTATACAATATACGTAAAAGAACCCAGCATTGTGCCTGGTATATACCTGGTACAGAGAAGGACCTCATAAGTTGAAAAGAATCAAATATTATCCTCTTTCCCATAGGAAAATTCAACAAACTTTTTTGAGTACCTACTATTTGCAAAGCATTGTAATATGATGTCTTTCTCTTTTTTTTTCTGTGCATATGAGGAAGAGCTACAGAGATGAAGGAAGAGATAATCTCTGTGTTCAGGAGATTTCAAATTGGTACGTACAGGCAGGAAAACAAAGAACTGAATGAAGTCTATATATAACATGCATATATTTTTATATTTATCTATATTTCTAATATAGACCCAAATGAAGTAATTGTTAATTGGAGATAAAATCAATATGCTGTTCAAGCTCAAAGCAAGGAAGAAGTAATTTTCCTTGGGGATATCAGGGGAGCCTGGGGTGGCATTTGAGCTGTGTTTCTTTAAAATTGTGTTGTGTTTCCACAGGTGAGGAAGAACAAGAAAGAGCACTCCAAGCTGAGGGATGACATGACTGATGCTGTGAGGCTGAGACATGAGTTTGCAGATTCCTGTTGAGAATCCATCAAGGGAGGCTTTGCCTCCTTTGCCAAGGGATTTGAACACCTTTAATCTGAAAAAAGCTGGCGATCATTGGAAGTTTGAGTCTTGGGAGATGTGCTCCATTTGAAGATTTTTGTTCACAGATTCTAGTGATGGGATGGGAATGGGTTGGAAATGTTTGGTCAGGACATGACTCTCCATCTCTTCCTCCCCACCCTGGCCCATGGCCAAGGCCTCAGACACCTTATGAAGAGCAGCTCAGGAAATATCCCTGAGTTCTGCTTCCCAGTCTCCATTCCAGGTATGGCATATAGGTTCTGTCCTCTAGTGATGCATCTGGAATATGTTTCTCTACAAATTGACTTGGAGCGCTGTCCTTTGGATGATTTGCTTAGTTTTGCATTTTGGTCTCTCCCCTGGAAAGTATCTCAGGTCATCCTCCACCCCCTCACCAGTCCAGCCTAAACTTCCTACAACCTCTGTTCAGGGTGGACTCAAATTCCCCTTATCTGAGAGCAAAGTCTGGGTAGTTTTTTCTCTTGGCCCAGGGTCTTTCACTTATCTGGAGATTGGAGGCAGGAGGACCTGCTGGATGGCTATTACTATAGTCTGGCCTGAGATGATGAGGGTGGGTCTAGGGCTTGTCACAGGGCTGCTGGGCTGGGGGAGGGAGCACTGCATGGAAGAGACACCATGATGGTAGAACTGACAGGGCTATAATTTGCCTGTGACTTTTAATTATGGACCCAGCTTATCTTTTCAAACTTCTGGTATTCTGACTCACAGCTTGTTTTCATTTGTTTATAATAGTCTGAAGTCTTGGAAATGTTACAATCTGAGTAATCAGGAGGGGTGACCTGGGATGGGTTTTGAAAGGTTGGCACCAAGCCATTATTTCAAATACTACTGCTTCTTTTATTTAAAAAAGGGAGATTTGTTATTCAGACTCTGGACTTGTTAATCAAAGATTGGGGAAGGATAAGGGGGCTGGGGAGCATTCTAAGACCATCCAAAAAAGTTATTATGCACAGGGGTTGGGATGTGATTCTGAAAAGTGAAGACTTGCTAGCTAACACATCCTCTAGGCTCCCATGGACCCACCTTACAGGAGAGCCCTCCTCTGAGTAGGTCCTTCAGACAAGGATGTGGTTCCCAACTTTGCTGCATGTTGGAATCATCTGGGGATTTTTATAAAACCCTGACACCATCAGATATTCTGACTTCAGCAGTGTGCAGTACAGCCTGGGCACTGGAATTTTAAAAACATCCCAGAGAGTCTAATGTGTAGCAAAGTTTGGGGGGAGCTAGTGGGAATGAGCATTTGATTTACAGTGGTTCTCACATTTGAGTGTGCATCAGAATCACTTGGAGAGCTTGTTCAAACACAGAGGGCTGGCCCCACTCCCAGAGTGACAGTAGGTCTGCGGGGCCATCTAAGAATTTTCATTTCTCTCCAGCTTCCCAGTGATGCCAATAGTCAGGGCCACACTTTGAGAAAAATTGGCTTAGAAGAGCTGGGTCTGGCTTTACCGCTTGGACCTATGTGACCCTGAGCAGGTTCCCCAATCTTTAAGAAGTAGTTTCTGCATTTATAACATAGCAATGGTGATTACCTTATGGGTTGTTGCTTGGGTGAAATAAGATGATATTTGTAAGTTGCTTAGCAACTTGGGCTTGGCCCACAGGAAATGTGTAACCCATGGTGGATTTTATTAATACTTTTTTATTAAAATGTACATAATAAATTAATATGTATTTATTAAATACGTATTAATACATTTCCTTGGCTGGGGTCTTGACAGATCTTTCCTTGTGGTCAATTGTGCTAATTGGTGAATGATGTTAAAGTGAGTTTCTGCTCTTAGAAATCCCGCTTTTAGGCTTTCTGGAACAGAAAAACTAGGATACTCTTGTCAACTGTAAGTGCTCTGGGGTCCAGTAGGGTAAGGGCTCCCCCAGAGGTGTTGGCATGTTAATTGATAGTCCTCAATCAAACCCTTCAGCCTGGTGTGGGTGGCTATGGGCCGTGCCTTAGGACTGTGCTCCTGCCCAAACGCCAAGTGACTCTCACATTCCAGACACAAGTGATGCAGTGAGTTGTTGTTGTTCTGACATCACCATGGAAACCCAACTTCTACTGAGGGAAGTGGGAACAAGGCCCTAAATTGTCTGGGAAACCATGAAATACGTCCTTGAGAGGGGAGTTGTGGATCTCCACACTATGACTTCTCTTTTTCTCATACAATTTGCCCAGAACTCTCTTCTGTGTATATTTACCTCCCTCCCCTATTCGGCTAAGGAGGGAACTGAGTCTCAGCATATATTTTCTTGCAATGTCTAGTTATCCTACTCAGGGGTAAGGGATGTCCATGTAAGCCTGTGGCTCTAATGGGCAAAACCAGCTGGCATTCACACACAGCAGAGCACAGCAGCACTGCTGCCTGCCCTTCCTGAGCACCATGGACCCAAATTGTAAGAATGTATTTTTGTTCCTTGATGACTTCACCTGGCCAACTGTCAGGGGACTTTTGGTGCTTTTTAAAACTTCTTTATTTTTTAGAGTGGTATAAATCCAGCTAATCTTTATTACTTCTGTGTGGTTAGAAGACAAAATTCTCCAATTTCCATTTTATAGTTTAGGAAACCCAGTGAGTGGGAGAAAGGACATTTCAGATGGGCCCAGGAGGTGGGAGGCAGGCTAGTTCACTCTATTTCGAGTTCTCTTTGGCCAGAGTGAAATTCTGCCTGTGGCCAGGGACCCCAGAGGGTGAGAGCCTGGTTTCCCTTTGTCTTCCCTGGGCTGAGAACTGAATGAGAGACAGAGTGAGGGAATGATAGAGAGTCTGTGAGAGGTCATTTTATCCAAGTCACTTATGGATAAGGACACTGTTCCAGGGAGGGCAGTTGACTTGCCCAAAGTCACAGAAGATGCTAGTAACAGAACAAGGCCTAGAAACCCAGCCCCTTGACTTCCTTTCTCATTGGTGCTCTTTCCTTTTTGCCCTGACATACTTTAGGTATTTACCTATGTGCTGCCTGTTGGGCATCTATTGCTATCATTTGGTATTAATTTTTATTTTTTATTGGAGTAAAATTGCTTTACAACATTGTGTTAGATTCTGCTGTACAATGAAGTGAATCAGCTATATGTATACCTATATTGACTCCCTTTTTGACCTCCCTCCCACTCCCACCATCCCACCCATCTAGGTCATCACAGAGCACCGAGCTGAGCTCCTGTTCTATAAGCAGGTTCCCACTAGCTATCTATTTTACACATGGTAGTGTATTTATGTCAAACCTAATCTCCCAATTTGTCCCACCCTCCCCTTCCCTACCATGTCCACATGTTTGTTCTCTATGTCTACGTCTCTATTCCTGCCCTACAAATAGGTTCATCTGTACCATTTTTCTAGATTCCACATATATGCGTTAATATACAATATATTTTTTTCTCTTTCTGACTTACTTCACTCTGTATGACAGACTCTAGGTCCATCCACATCTCTACAAATGACCCAATTTTCTTCCTTTATATGGCTGAGTAATATTCCATTGTATATATGTAGCACATCTTCTTTATCCATTCATCTATCATTGGACATTTAGGTTGTTTCCATGTCCTGGCTATTGTAAATAGTGCTGCAATGAACATTGAGGTACACGTGTCCCTTTGAATTATGGTTTTCACAGGGTATATGCCCAGTAGTGGGATTGCTGGGTCATATGGTAGTTCTATTTTTAGTTTTTTAAGGAACCTCCATACTGTTATCCATAGTGGCTGTATCAATTTACATTCCCACCAACAGTGCAAGAGGGTTCCCTTTTCTCCACACCCTCTCCAGCATTTATTGTTTGTAGATTTTTTGATGATGGCCATTCCGACTGGTGTGAGGTGATACCTCATTGTAGTTTTGATTTGTATTTCTCTAATAACTAGTGATGTTAAGCATCTTTTCATGTGCCTCTTGGCCATCTGTATGTCTTCTTTGGTGAAATGTCTATTTAGGTCTTCAGCTCATTTTTTAATTGGGTTGTTTCTTTTTTTGATATTGAGCTCCATGAGCTGTTTGTAAATTTTGGAGATTAATCCTTTGTCCATTGCTTCATTTGCAAATATTTTCTCCCATTCTGAGGGTTGTCTTTTCATCTTGTTTATGGTTTCCTTTGTTGTACAAAAGCTTTTAAGTTTCATTAGGTCCCATTTGTTTATTTTTATTTTTATTTTTATTACTCTAGGAGGTGGGTTAAAAAAGATCTTGATGTGGTTTATGTCAAAGAGTGTTCTTCCTATGTTTTCCTCTAAGAGTTTTATAATGTCCAGTCTTACATTTAGGACTTTAATCCATTTGGAGTTTATTTCTGTGTATGGTGTTAGGTAGTATTCTAATTTCATTCTTTTATATGTAGCTGTCCAGTTTTCCCAGCACCATTTATTGAAGAGGCTGTCTTTTCTCCATTGTATGTTCTTGCCTCTTTTGTTATAAATTAGGTGACCATATGTGCATGGGTTTACCTCTGGACTTTCTATCCTGTTCCATTGATCTATATTTCTGTTTTTGTGCCAGTAGCATACTGTTTTGATTACTGTAGCTTTGTAGCATAGTCTGAAGCCGGGGAGCCTGATTCCTCCAGTTCTGTTTTTCTTTCTCAAGATTGCTTTGGCTATTCAGGGTCTTTTGTGTTTCCATACAAATTGTAAATTTTTTTGTTCTGATTCTGTGAAGAATGTAATTGGTAGTTTGATAGGGATTGCATTGAATCTGTAGATTGCTTTGCAGAGTATAATCATTTTCACAATATTGATTCTTCCAATCCAAGAACATGGTATATTTCTCCATCTGTTTATGTCATCTTTGATTTGTTTCATCAGTGTTTTGTAGTTTTCTGACTACAATCTTTTGCCTCCTTAGGCAAGTTTATTTCTAGGTATTTTATTCTTTTTGTTGTGATGGTAAATAAGATTGTTTCCTTAATTTCTTTTTCTGATTTTTTGTTGTTAGTGCATAGGAATGCCAGAGATTTCTGTGTATTAATTTTGTATCCTGCAATCTTACCAAAATCATTGATTAATTCTAGGAGTTTTCTAGCGGCATTTTTAGGATTTTCCATATACAGTATCATGTCACCTGCAAACAGTGACAGTTTTAGTTCTTCTTTTCCAATTTGTATACCTTTTATTTCTTTTTCTTCTCTGATTGCTATGGCTAGGACATCCAAAACTATGTTGAATAAGAGTGGTGAGAGTGGACATCCTTGTCTTGTTCCTGATGTTAGTGGAAATCTTTTCAGTTTTTCACCATTGAGTAACCCATTGATGTTTGCTGTGGGTTTGTTGTATATGGCCTTTATTATGTTGAGGTAGTTTCCCTCTATGCCCACATTCTGGAGAGTTTTTATCATAAATGGGTGTTGAATTTTGTCAAAAGCTTTTTCTGCATCTATTGAGGGGATCATATGGTTTTTATTCCTTAATTTGTTAATATGGTGTATCACATTGATTGATTTTCATATACTGAAGAATCCTTGCATTCCTGGGATAAATCCCAGTTGATTATGGTGTATGATCCTTTTAATGTGCTGTTGGATTCTGTTTGCTAGTATTTTGCTCAGGATTTTTGCATCTATGTTCATCAGTGATATTGGTCTGTAATTTTCTTTTTTTGTGATATCTTTGCCTAGTTTTTGTATCAGGGTGATGGTGGCTTATTAGAACGAATTTGGGAGTGTTCCTCTGCAATTTTTTGGAAGAGTTTGAGGAGGATAGGTGTTACCTCTTCTCTAAATGTTTGATAGAATTTGCCTGTGAAGCCATCTGGTCCTGGATTTCTGTTTGTTGGAAGATTTTTAATTACAGTTTCTATGTCATTACTTGTGATAGGTCTGTTTATATTTTCTAATTCTCCCTTGTTCAGTCTTGGAAAATTGTACCTTTCCAAGAATTTGCCCATTTCTTCGTGGTTGTCTGTTTTATTGGCATATAGTTGTTTGTAGTAGTCTCTTTTAATCCTTTGTATTTCTGCGGTGTCAGTTGTAACTTCTCATTTTTCATTTCTAATTTTATTGTTTTGCATCCTCTCCTTTTTTTTCTTGATGAGTCTCGCTAAAGGTTTATCAATTTTGTCTATCTTCTCAAAGAACCAACTTTTAGTTTTATTGATCTTTGTTATTGTTTTCTTCATTTCTATTTCATTTATTTCTGCTCTGATCTTTATGATTTCTTTCCTTCTACTGACCTTGGGTTTTCTTTGTTTGTCTTTCTCTAGTTGCTTTAGGTGTAAGGTTAGATTGTTTATTTGAGATTTTTCTTGTTTCTTGAGGTGAGATTGAATTGCTGTAAACTTCCCTCTTAGAACTGCCTTTGCTGTGTCCCATAGGTTTTAGGTTGCTGTGTTTTCATTGTCATTTGTTTCTTTGTATATTTTTATTCCTTCTTTTATTTCTTCAGCGATCTCTTGGTTATTTAGTAGTGCACTGTTTAGCCTCCATGTGTTTGTGTTTTTTACAGTTGTTTCCCTATAATTGATTTCCAATCTCATAGCATTGTGGTCAAAAAAGATCCTTATTATGATTTCAATTTTCTTAAATTTTCCTAGACTTGATTTGTGACCCAAAATGTGATCGGCTCGCGCCAAGGCATAGGAGCAGGCAGCGCGTGGGCGACGCGTGGGCTGCGTGGCCAGCGGATCTTCAGAAGGTGGAAAGTCTTTGCGGAGGCCTGGTGCCTCGCTGCCCGCTCGGGCCCCGCTTCCTCCCTCCAGCTCCCCATACTCTCCGCTGCCCCCGCCCCCGCCCCCCTCCCCTAGAGACTTAGGGCCGAGCGGACCCACCCCCGACGCCTGGAGTGGAGCCCGGGTCCCCGCGGAGCCCGAACTCCCGGCTTGGCGTCTCTTCTCTCTGCCGCCGCTGCGCTGCCCCGGAGCCCGACGGGAGGGCGGCGCGACCCTCGACCTCGCCCACGGCCGCACCGCCGCCGCACTCAGGCTGGACCCCGCCAGCCGAAGCCCAGTCCGCCCTCGGAGCCCCGCGCCTGCCGTGTGGATGAAAGGCTCTTGGTGCTCCAGCCAGGCATCAGGGCTGTGCCTCTGAGGTGGGAGAGCCAACTTCAGGACACTGGTCCACAAGAGACCTCCCAGCTCCACGTAATACCAAACGGCGAAAATCTCTCACAGATCTCCATCTCAACATCAAGACCCAGCTTCACTCAACGACCAGCAAGCTACAGTGCTGGACACCCTATGCCAAACAACTAGCAAGAGAGGAACACAGCCCCATCCATTAACAGAAAGGCTGCCTAAAATCATAATAAGGCCACAGACACCCCAAAACACACCACCAGACGTGGACGAACCCACCAGAAACACAACATCCAGCCTCATCCACCAGAACACAGGCACTAGTTCCCTCCACCAGGAAACCTACACAACCCACTGAACCAACCTTAGCCACTGGGGACAGATACCAAAAACAACGGGAACTACGAACCTGCAGCCTGTGAAAAGGAGACCCCAAACACAGTAAGATAAGCAAAATGAGAAGACATAAAAACACACAGCAGATGAAGGAGCAGGGTCAAAACACACCAGACCTAACAAATGAAGAGGAAATAGGTAGTCTACCTGAAAAAGAATTCAGAATAATGATAGTAAGGATGATCCAAAGTCTTGGAAATAGAATAGACAAAATGCAAGAAACATTTAACAAGGACGTAGAAGAACTAAAGAGGAACCAAGAAACGATGACAAGCACAATAAATGAAATTAAAAATACTCTAGATGGGATCAATAGCAGAATAACTGAGGTAGAAGAACGGATAAGTGACCTGGAAGATAAAATGGTGGAAATAACTACTGCAGACCAGAATAAAGAAAAAAGAATGAAAAGAACTGAGGACAGTCTCAGAGACCTCTGGGACAACATTAAACGCACCAACATTCGAATTATAGGGGTCCCAGAAGAAGAAGAGAAAAAGAAAGGGACTGAGAAAATATTTGAAGAGATTATAGTTGAAAACTTCCCTAATATGGGAAAGGAAATAGTTAATCAAGTCCTGGAAGCACAGAGAGTCCCATACAGGATAAATCCAAGGAGAAACACACCAAGACACATATTAATCAAACTATCAAAAATTAAATATAAAGAAAACATATTAAAAGCAGCAAGGGAAAAACAACAGATAACACACAAGGGCATCCCCATAAGGTTAACAGCTGATCTTTCAGCAGAAACGCTGCAAGCCAGAAGGGAGTGGCAGGATATACTTAAAGTGATGAAGGAGAAAAACCTACAACCAAGATTACTCTACCCAGCAAGGATCTCATTCAGATTTGATGGAGAAATTAAAACCTTTACAGACAAGCAAAAGCTGAGAGAGTTCAGCACCACCAAACCAGCTTTACAACAAATGCTAAAGGAACTTCTCTAGGCAAGAAACACAAGAGAAGGAAAACACCTACAATAACAAACCCAAAACATTTAAGAAAATGGGAATAGGAACATACATATCGATAATTACCTTAAATGTAAATGGATTAAATGCTCCCACCAAAAGACACAGACTGGCTGAATGGATACAAAAACAAGACCCATATATATGCTGTCTACAAGAGACCCACTTCAGACCTAGAGACACATACAGACTGAAAGTGAGGGGATGGAAAAAGATATTCCATGCAAATGGAAATCAAAAGAAAGCTGGAGGAGCAATTCTCATATCAGACAAAATAGACTTTAAAATAAAGACAATTACAAGAGACAAAGACGGACACTATATAATGATCAAGGGATCGATCCAAGAGGAAGGTATAACAATTGTAAATATTTATGCACCCAACATAGGAGCACCTCAATACATAAGGCAAATACTAACAGCCATAAAAGGGGAAATCGACAGTAACACAATCATAGTAGGGGACTTTAACACCCCACTTTCACCAATGGACAGATCATCCAAAATGAAAATAAATAAGGAAACACAAGCTTTAAATGATACATTAAACAAGATGGACTTAATTGATATTTATAGGACATTCCACCCAAAAACAACAGAATACACATTTTTCTCAAGTGCTCATGGAACATTCTCCAGGATAGATCATATCTTGGGTCACAAATCAAGCCTTGGTAAATTTAAAAAAATTGAAATCGTATCAAGTATCTTTTCCGACCACAACGCTATGAGACTAGATATCAATTAGAGGAAAAGATCTGTAAAAAATACAAACACATGGAGGCTACACAATACACTACTTAATAACGAAGTGATCACTGAAGAAATCAAAGGGGAAATCAAAAAATACCTAGAAACAAATGACAATGGAGACACGACGATCCAAAACCTATGGGATGCAGCAAAAGCAGTTCTAAGAGGGAAGTTTATAGCAATACAAGCCTACATCAAGAAACAGGAAACATCTCGAATAAACAACCTAACCTTGCACCTAAAGCAATTAGAGAAAGAAGAACAAAAAAACCCCAAAGCTAGCAGAAGGAAAGAAATCATAAAGATCAGATCAGAAATAAATGAAAAAGCAATGAAGGAAACAATAGCAAAAATCAATGAAACTAAAAGCTGGTTCTTTGAGAAGATAAACAAAATTGATAAACCATTAGCCAGACTCATCAAGAGAAAAAAGGAGAAGACTCAAATTAATAGAATTAGAAATGAAAAAGGAGAAGTAACCACTGACACTGCAGAAATACAAACGATCATGAGAGATTACTACAAGCAACTCTATGCCAATAAAATGGACAACCTGGAAGAAATGGACAGATTCTTAGAAATGCACAACCTGCCGAGACTGAACCAGGAAGAAATAGAAAATATGAACAGACCAATCACAAGCACTGAAATTGAAACTGTGATTAAAAATCTTCCAACACACAAAAGCCCAGGACCAGATGGCTTCACAGGCGAATTCTATCAAACATTTAGAGAAGAGCTAACACCTATCCTTCTCAAAATCTTCCAAAATATTGCAGAGGGAGGAACACTCCCCAACTCATTCTACGAGGCCACCATCACCCTGATACCAAAACCAGGCAAAGATGTCACAAAGAAAGAAAACTACAGGCCAATATCACTGATGAACATAGATGCAAAAATCCTCAACAAAATACTAGCAAACAGAATCCAACAGCACATTAAAAGGATCATACACCATGATCAAGTGGGGTTTATTCCAGGAATGCAAGGATTCTTCAATATACACAAATCAATCAACGTGATACATCATATTAACAAATTGAAGGAGAAAAACCATATGATCATCTCAATAGATGCAGAGAAAGCTTTCGACAAAATTCAACACCCATTTATGATAAAAGTCCTGCAGAAAGTAGGCATAGAGGGAACCTTCCTCAACATAATAAAGGCCGTATATGACAAACCCACAGCCAACATTGTCCTCAATGGTGAAAAACTGAAACCATTTCCACTAAGATCAGGAACAAGACAAGGTTGCCCACTCTCACCACTATTATTCAACATAGTTTTGGAAGTGTTAGCCACAGCAATCAGAGACGAAAAAGAAATAAAAGGAATCCAAATCGGAAAAGAAGAAGTAAAGCTGTCACTGTTTGCAGATGACATGATACTATACATAGAGAATCCAAAAGATGCTACCAGAAAACTACTAGAGCTAATCAATGAATTTGGTAAAGTAGCAGGATACAAAATTAATGCACAGAAATCTCTTGCATTCCTGTATACTAATGATGAAAAATCTGAAAGTGAAATTAAGAAAACACTCCCGTTTACCATTGCAACAAAACGAATAAAATACCTAGGAATAAACCTACCTAAGGAGACAAAAGACCTGTATGCAGAAAATTATAGGACACTGATGAAAGAAATTAAAGATGATACAAATAGATGGAGAGATATACCATGTTCTTGGATTGGAAGAATCAACATTGTGAAAATGACTCTGCTACCCAAAGCAATCTACAGATTCAATGCAATCCCTATCAAACTACCACTGGCATTTTTCACAGAACTAGAACAAAAAATTTCACAATTTGTATGGAAACACAAAAGACCCCGAATAGCCAAAGCAATCTTGAGAACGAAAAATGGAGCTGGAGGAATCAGGCTCCCTGACTTCAGACTATATTACAAAGCTACAGTAATCAAGACAGTTTGGTACTGGCACAAAAACAGAAATATAGATCAATGGAACAGGATAGAAAGCCCAGAGATAAGCCCACGCACATATGGTCACCTTATCTTTGATAAAGGAGGCAAGCATATACAGTGGAGAAAAGACAGCCTCTTCAATAAGTGGTGCTGGGAAAATTGGACAGGTACATGTAAAAGTATGAAATTAGAACACTCCCTAACACCATACACAAAAATAAACTCAAAATGGATTAAAGACCTAAGTGTAAGGCCAGACACTATCAAACTCTTAGAGGAAAACATAGGCAGAACACTGTATGACATAAGTCACAGCAAGATCCTTTTTGACCCAGGTCCTAGAGAAATGGAAATAAAAACACAAATAAACAAATGGGACCTAATGAAACTTCAAAGCTTTTGCACAGCAAAGGAAACCATAAACAAGACCAAAAGACAACCCTCAGAATGGGAGAAAATATTTGCAAATGAAGCAACGGACAAAGGATTAATCTCCAAGATTTACAAGCAGCTCATGCAGCTCAATAACAAAAAAACAAACAACCCAATCCAAAAATGGGCAGAAGACCTAAATAGACATTTCTCCAAAGAAGAGATACAGATTGCCAACAGACACATGAAAGAATGCTCAACATCATTAATCATTAGAGAAATGCAAATCAAAACTACAATGAGGTATCATCTCACACCGGTCAGAATGGCCATCATCAAAAAATCTAGAAACAATAAATGCTGGAGAGGGTGTGGAGAAAAGGGAACACTCTTGCACTGTTGGTGGGAATGTAAATTGATACAGCCACTATGGAGAACAGTATGGAGGTTCCTTAAAAAACTAAAAATAGAACTACCATATGACCCAGCAATCCCACTACTGGGCATATACCCTGAGAAAACCATAATTCAGAAAGAGTCATGTACCAAAATATTCATTGCAGCTCTGTTTACAATAGCCAGGACATGGAAGCAACCTAGGTGTCCATCATCGGATGAATGGATAAAGAAGATGTGGCACATATATACAATGGAATATTACTCAGCCATAAAAAGAAATGAAATGGAGGTGTTTGTAATGAGGTGGATGGAGTTAGAGTCTGTCATACAGAGTGAAGTAAGTCAGAAAGAGAAAAACAAATACAGTATGCTAACACATATATATGGAATCTAAGGGAAAAAAAAAAAAAAAAAAAAAGAGGTCATGAAGAACCTAGTGGCAAGATGGGAATAAAGACACAGACCTACTAGAGAATGGACTTGAGGATATGGGGAGGGGGAGGGGTGAGATGTGACAGGGTGAGAGAGTGTCATGGACATATATACACTACCAAATGTAAAATAGATAACTAGTGGGAAGCAGCCGCATAGCACAGGGAGATCAGCTCGGTGCTTTGTGACCACCTAGAGGGGTGGGATAGGGAGGGTGGGAGGGAGGGAGATGCAAGAGGGAAGAGATATGGCAACATATGTATATGTGTAACTGATTCACTTTGTTGTAAAGCAGAAGCTAGCACACCATTGTAAAGCAATTATACTTCAATAAAGATGTTTAAAAAAACAAAAACAAAAACAAAAAAACAAACAAAAAAAACAAAATGTGATCTATCCTGGAGAATGTTCTGTGTGAACTTGAGAAGTGTATTCTGCCACTTCGGGAGGAATGTCCTATAAATATCAACTAAATCTATCTGGCCTATTGTGTCATTTAAATCTTGTGTTTCCTTATTTATTTTCTGTCTGGATGATCTGTCCATTGGTGTAAGACAGGTGTTAAAATCCCTCACCATTATTGTGTTACTGTCGATTTCCCCTTTTATGGCAGTTAGCATTTGCCTTATGTATTGAGGCACTCCTCTGTTCAGTGCATAAACATTTATAATTGTTATATCTTCTTCTTGGATTGATCCCTTGATCATTATGTAGTGTCTTTCCTTATCTGTTGTAAAAGGCTTTATTTTAAAGTCTATTTTATCTGATATGAGTATTGCTACTCCAGCTTTCTTTTGGTTTCCATTTGCATGGAAAGCTTTTTCTATCCTTTCACTTTCAGTCTGTATGTGTCTCTAGGTCTGAAGTGGGTCTCTTGTAGACAGCACATATATAGGTCCTGTTTTTGTATCCATTCAGCCAGCCTGTGTCTTTTGTTTAGATCATTTAATCCATTTATATTCAAGGTTATTATTGATATGTATGTTCCTATTACCATTTTCTTAATTGTTTTGGGTTTGTGGGTCTTTTTCTCCTTTGTTTTCCACCTAGAGAAGTTCCTTTAGCATTTGTTGTAAAGGTGGTTTGGTGGTGCTGAATTCTCTTAGCTTATGCTTGTCTGAAAAGCTTTTGATTTCTCTGTTGAATCTGAATGATATCCTTGCTGGGTAGAGTAATCTGGGTTGTCGGATTTTCCCTTTTATCACTTTAGGTATGTCCTGCCACTCCATTCTGGTCTGCAGAGTTTCTGCTAAAAAATCAGCTGATAACCTTATGGGGATTCTTTTGTATGTTAATTTTTGCTTTTCCCTTGATACTTTTTTTTAAAATATTTTATTTATTTATTTATTTATTTATTTTTGGCTGTGTTGGGTCTTCATTTTTGTGCAAGGGCTTTCTCTAGTTTTGGCAAGCAGGGGCCACTCTTCATCACGGTGCGCAGGCCTCTCACTATCGCGGCCTCTCTTGTTGCGGAGCACAGGCTCCAGACACGCAGGCTCAGTAGCTGTGGCTCACAGGCCTAGTTGCTCCGCGGCATGTGGGATCTTCCCAGACCAGGGCTCAAACCCGTGTCCCCTGCATTAGCAGGCAGATTCTCAACCACTGCACCACCAGGGAAGCCCCCCTTGATACTTTTAATATTTTTTCTTTGAATTTAATTTTTGTTAGTTTGATTAGTATGTCTCTTGGTGTGTTTCTCCTAGGGTTTATCCTGTATGGGACTCTCTGCACTTCCTGGACTTGGGTGACTATTTCCTTTCCCATATTAGGGAAATTTTCCACTATAATCTCTTCAAATATTTCCTCAGACTCTCTCTTTTTCTCTTCTCCTTCTGGGACCCCTATAATTCAAATTTGGTGTGTTTAGTGTTGTCCCAGAGCTTTCTAAGATTGTCTTCAATTCTTTTCATTCTTTTTCCTTTATTATTCTCCTTGGCAGTTATTTCTACCATTTTGTCTTCCAGCTCACTTATTCGTTCTTCTGCCTCATTTATTCTGTTATTGATTCCTTCTAGTGTATTTTTCGTTTCAGTTATTGTGTTGTTCATCTCTGTTTGTTCTTTAGTTCTTCTAGATCTTTGTTAAACATTTCATATATTTTCTCACTCCATGCCTCCATTCTGTTTCCAAGATTCTGGTTCATCTTTACTATCATTACTCTGAATTCTTTTTCAGGTAGGTTGCCTATTTCCTGTTCCTTTATTTGGTCTTATAGGTTTTTACCTTGCTCCTTCATCTGTGACATATTTTTTTGTTGTCTCTTGTTTTTTTTTTTTTTTGATGCATGGGATTGTGTTCCTGTCTTACTGGTTGTTTGGCCTGAGGCTTCCAGCACTGGAGTTTGTAGGCTGTTGGGTAGAGGTGGGTCTTGGTGCTGAGGTGAGGACCTCTGAGAGACCTCACTCTGATGAATATTCCCCAAAGTCTGAGGTTCTCTGGTAGCCCAGTGGTTCGGACTCAGAGTTCCCACTGCAGGAGCTCTGGCCTGACCCCTGGCTCATGAACCAAGATCTCTCAAGCAGCATGGGGTGGCAGGAAAAAAAGAAAAGAAAAAGAAAAAGAAGGAGCAGAAGAATAACAAAGAGTAAAAAACAAAATAAGATTAGAAAACTAACAGATATGTTAGAAAGAATAAAAAATAAAAATATAGATGAAACAACAACTGGCAAGTAAAACAGAACCACAATTGTAAAAAAGAGGGCCTTTTTCAGAGAACTAGAACAAAAAATTTCACAATTTGTATGGGAACACAAAAGACCCTGAAGAGCCAAAGCAATCTTGAGAAAGAAAAACGGAGCTGGAGGAGTGAGGCTTCTGACTTCAGACTATACTACAAAGCTACAGTAATCAAGACAGTATGGTACTGGCACAAAAAAAGAAATATAGATCAATGGAACAGGATAGGAAGCTCAGAGATAAACCCACACACATATGGTCCCCTTATCTTTGATAAAGGAGGCAAGAATATACAATGGAGAAAAGACAGCCTCTTCAATAAGTGGTGCTGGGAATACTGGACAGCTACATGTAAAAGAATGAAACTAGAACACTCCCTAACACAGTATACAAAAATAAACCCAAAATAGTTTAAAGACCTAAGTGTAAGGCCAGACATTATAAAACTCTTAGAGGAAAACATGGGAAGAACACTCTATGACATAAATCACAGCAAGATCTTTTTTAATCCACCTCCTAGAGTAATGGAAATAAAAACAAAAATAAACAAATGGGACCTAATGAAACTTAAAAGCATTTGCAGAGCAAAGGAAACCATAAACAAGATGAAAAGACAACCCTCAAAATGGGAGAAAATATTTGCAAATGAATCAACGGACAAAGGATTTATCTCCAAAATATATAAACAGCTCATGCAGCTCAATATTAAAAAAACAAACAACCGAATCCAAAAACGGGCAGAAGACCTAAATAGACATTTCTCCAAAGAAGACATACAGATGGCCAAGAAGCACATGAAAAGCTGCTCAACATCACTAATTATTAGAGAAATGTAAATCAAAACTACAATGACGTATCACCTCACACCAGTTAGAATGGGCATCATCAGAAAATGTACAAACAACAAATGCTGGAGAGGGTGTGGAGAAAAGGGAACCCTCTTGCACTGTTGGTGGGAATGTAAATTGATACAACCACTATGGATAACAGTATGGAGGTTCCTTAAAAAACTAAAAATAGAATTACCATATGACCCAGCAATCCCACTACTGGGCATATACCCAGAGAAAACCATAATTCAAAAAGACACATGTACCCCAATGTTCATTGCAGCACTAATTACAATAGCCAGGTCATGGAGGCAACCTAAATGGCCATCGACAGATGAATGGGTAAAGAAGTTGTGGTACATATATACAATGGAATATTACTTAGCCATAAAAAGGAACAAAATTGAGTCATTTGTTGAGACGTGGATGGATCTAGAGACTGTCATACAGAGTGAAGTAAGTCAGAAAGAGAAAAACAAATATCGTATATTAACGCATATACGTGGAACTTAGAAAAATGGTACAGATGAACTAGTTTGCAGGGCAGAAATTGAGATATAGATGTAGAGAACAAATGTATGGATACCAAAGGGGGAAAGCGGTAGGGGTTGGGGTGGTGGTGTGATGAATTGGGAGATTGGGATTGATATGTATACACTGAAGTGTATAAAATGGATGACTAATAAGAACCTGCTGTATAAAAAAATAAATTAAATAAAATTCAAAAAAAAAAAGCTGGAAAAAGCCTTGGCTGTGAGGGGCTGGGCTTAGGCAGGGGCGGGGTTTAGGCAGTGGAAGGGAACTATGCATAGGCCCCACAGGGCCAGAAAGGCTCTGGGTGGGGGGTGGGTGTTGGGCTTAGGCTCAGTGCAGCAGGAGTGTCCCAGGAGTGCCTCTGCGCTTGGAGGTCAGAGGACCAGGTCCAGGACTGCAGCAGGCTCACTGGGCCTCAGTGAGCAGGGGAAATTCCCTGCGTGTCTCCCCTGATCCTCTGATCCCGGAGGGACCCCCCCCCGCATCCACCTCTCCTTTACTGCCTCTGCCTCCCTCCTACACCCCTAGGACCAACACTGCGTGGAGGGGGCCTTGGAACACAGGAGCCCAGCAGGCTTCCTGAGGCCAAGTGGGTGGGGGAAACCCCCGCTGTGCCTCCCCTGATTCTCCGATCCTGGAGGGTCCCCTCCCCCTCTGTCTGCCTCTTCTCCTCTTGCCCCATCCTCCCTCCCTCCCACGCCTCTAGGACCCACGAGGTTGTAGGGGGTCCCAGAGAATGGAGGACCAGGCCCAGGAGCCCAGCAGGCTTCCCAGAGCCTGAGTGGGTGGGGGAAACACTAGGTGCGCTCCTCTGATCTTCCAAGCAACCAAGGGTCCCTCCAGACGTGGGAACATTTCCCCACTCTCAGCCACCCTTCAGGGACACCGGTCCTATCTGGCCTCCACTTCTCCTCCCCCCTCACTCCCCCCATGTCCTACCCAGTCACTCGGGGGTTCCTCCTGTCTCCTCCATTTGGTATTAATTTGATGCCTATTTTGTGATTGATGCTAACCCCTCCCTGGAGGGGAAGGTATGGTCTGGTCTAGGAAAACCTCTAATACGTAGACAATGCACGTGCTCTATAGTCAGTCTTTATAGAACAATCATTGCAGGTATTTTGCTAGCTACTTTAAGTAGCTATATAGCATTTAAGCCTCATAGTTCATGGAAGCAGTTATTAGCATCCCCAATTTACAGATCAGAGAAGTAAAGCAACTTGCCTAGGATAACACAGCAAGCAGGTAAGTGGTACGGTGATGATTTGGAGCCAGGCCTAGTTGACACACTACATCACTGCCTGCCCTTGCAGGCTGAAGAATATTCTGACCTAGAGAGGAGGCAGCAAGCCATACAAAGAAAGACTGCCACCTGCCCACCCTAAATCTTTGCAGACAGATATGGTTTTCCGGAAAAATATGATTGCTCAGAAACAGGGTCATATGTCATCATGGTTAAGGCCATCATCTAACTAATTTTGGTGCAAAAAGTGGAAAAAATCCAATTAAGTGTATTGTTTCAAATATGAAATATCTGGCTGTTTGTTTGTTTTTTTTTTTTTTCATCATCAATAAACCTAGCCACTTGCTGAAGTTTTTGACATATTTGTGGATGTTCCTGTTTGCACAGACCCTACATGCCTGTGCTTTCCTACTTTCTGGAGGTGTAACAGAAAGGAAAGATGAAAGTTATTTTTAATTTGGCCACGGAATGAACATCCAAGTCTTCCCTTCCAGCAGCTAAGCCTATATGTTTTCTCAACAGGGTATTAATTACCTGGCTCTGGGAATGACCAGACAGGCTGTTCTGGAGGCTCTGGCTGCCCTGCTGGCCATAATGCAATGGCTTGTGGACACAGCAGGACTCAGAGGCTTCAGCAGGGAGTGCCCTCCTCCTCAATAAACTCAGACACAGTACTGGATAACTTGTTAAACACATTTATTGATTTCTTGACAGTAACCAAACACAGTGAGTGACCATTATAAACAAGAAAAGAAAGGCATTCATTTGTACTTTGTGAGATCCAGCTGCACCTGGAGAGAAAAGACACCCCTTTCCCAAGAATTTACAAGGCAAAGTGCATTCCTTCAAGGGAGCATCACGGGGGTGGGGTGGGGTGGGTGGTGGCAGTTTTGAAATGCAGGAAATCTGTCGCCTACTATCTCAGGCTGAACCTCACCTCATATGAATGATCGAGCCATGAAGTGGAGTTAAAGATATACTTGCTTAGCAAATGCATTCCCATTGCCACAAACTCAGTAAAAACTGGCTGCAAATGAGCAAAACATGTAGATGAAGGAACAAATGAAAGCAAAGAATGCAGTTTCATGGAGCCAGGGCCTAGCCTGTAAGGAAGGAGAATAGACCAAAGCCAGAAAAATGAAATTAACTTGTTAAACACATTTATTGAGCTGTTAACAATAACCAAACACAATATATGACCTTTGGAAAATAAGAAACAGCAAATGGATCAATCTGATCTTGGCAAATCCTACTACACATATATGACAAAGAGGGGTAATAATTCCATTTTTTAATAGTCTGTGGTGATATATATATACAATGTGTATCTCTTCAATGTCTGTCCTTTTTACTTTTTAAATTGTTGAGTAAACAGAAGAATCACAATCTAGAAATGTGTCCTTGGCCAACTTTGTCTTGGCTCACCTGTCACCAGCACCCTTAAAGGATCCTAGGACACTATTTGAGATTACTTGATGCAAAGAACAAAGTCCACTTGATGCTGTCAGAGCTGTGTTTTCTCCTCTCTCTCTCTTTTGGAAGAATTTTGTAATATACAAGGCTGAAAATTCTCATTGGGTAGATTTATTTGTTTCGGAAAACAGTATCAAAATTGTAATCAGGTTAATTGGTTATTTTCTTCTAAGACCTCTTATGAATGAGCCTTTTGTTTCTAAAATTTAACTTCCCATCTTGGGGGCTGTGTGAGTGTGTATGTGTGTAGATATATTTGCATGTGTGTGTATGTGTGTGTGAGTGCTTGTGTGTGTATTTGTGTGTGTAAGAGATGTATTCCTCTGCCAAGGTTTTGCAGACAATTTTCATGAAGAAAGGGCCAATCCAAAGAGTGAATGAGGCTTGAGGGAGGGAAGGAAAGAGAAGAAAGAAGGGGGACAGTTTAGGTTACATCAATTCATAGTTGTAGCATTTCACTGAGGTGGGATTCTTCTTGGCTTACTTTCCTATTTGAGGAGCCATTCATTTACTAGAACGAGAGAGAGAAAAAACAAAACAAAACACACAAACAACACAAAACAAGGCATAATTGGATTAATTTACACACAGTTGGGGGGGCTTATTCCAAAGGGGAAGGGACAGTTTTCTAAATGTCTGCTTACTTGTATGTATCCCAACTACCCTCTCCACTTTCTTATGAACCTCTAAGGCCTGAGTTATCCAATAGAGTTATCACTAGCTACATGTGGCTAATATAAATCTAAATTAATTAAAACTAAATAAAATTTAAAAACTTAGTTGCGTTGTCACACTAACCACACTTCAGATATTCAATAGCCACATGTGGCTAGTAGCTACCCTATTGGACAATGCAGACACAGAACATTTCCATCGTCTCAGAAAGCTGTAGTGGATGGTGCTGCTTTAGACCAGGGGTGGGCAAATGACAGTCTGCAGGCCAAATCCAGCTGTGAACTGCTTTTGTAAATAAAGTTTTATTGGAACACAGCTACAACCATTTATTTACATATTGTCTATGGCTGCTTTCACCCTAAAACATCAGAGTGTGACAGAGACCCTATGACTCACAAAGCCTATATTTACCATCTGGCCCTTTGCAGAAAAAGTTGGCACTCCAGGTGTGTCCCTATTCCATCTACTTCATGATTGTTGTGAGGAGCACATGAAAGCCTGGATAGGGAAACTCTTTTGAAACAATAATGTGCTGCCTAAATGTGGGGACTATGGATGTTACCAGGCAACTTTAGAAGCAGCTACCACCTCTACCCTCCACTTTATCTCTCCAACTTCCTCCACATTTCTTTCTTTAATTTTCTCTCTCAGACACACCCAGAGCCCAGGGGTTAGATGATTTGGCTGGGTTTGTATGGCTTGTTAGTGTCAGAACCATGGCAGCAACTTGGGTGTCCTAACTCCTGGTTGGGGGCATCTCCACGACACTGTCCTTCCTCCACCTTCCTTTCCATGTTGAGAGTTTATGACAATGATCAATAGGTACTTAGTGTGTAGAAGGGAAGAGAGAGGGCTGGGTGTGGACCAGAGGGTTATGGGAGGCGGGAGGCATCTTGAATGTCCCCTCTAGTAGGAATTATAGTCACTTCTAGGGACATAGCACTAGAAAAAGATGCATTCAGACACACACCTCATTGGGTCCCAATGGTCTGGCATCCAGAATTATTTGCTCACCTTCTATGGGAAAAGGGGGTCTATTGTGTATATAACTAAAAGTGTTAATGCTTCTAGTTGTCCTGTTTTAACACATAACTTTGGGAAAATCAGCCTCTCTGGGCTCCTCTGTAAAAAGGCAATGAAAATGCTGTCTTGCCTGAGCCAGACGAGATTTAAAGATTTGGTCTCTGTCTCTGTTTATGAAATACAGACTTTTTCAATAGAAAAGCACCATGTAAATGTCACTTATAATTATGACTCCTCTGATGGGAGACAGTGCCTGGCCTTTCAGAGTAGGTGTGAGCAGGAAGACTGGGCTTGGCCTGTCTCCACTGCCCTCTGAGCCACTGAACCCACCTCTATACTGAAGCTTCTGGGCCCGGTTGTTTGGACAGTCCTTCCCCTGTAAACTGAAGTTGATGTTGGTGCGGATGCAGCGGTTGTTGAGTGGCTGGACGGGCCTGAAGTTGTCACTCATGCTCAGAAAGATCTGAGATGGTTGATTCTGGCTGAGCAGGCGTAAGGAATGCATCTGAGGAGAGAGAAACAGCTGTGAGATCCACCCGTACTCTTAAATGTACCAGGAAAGAAGTAAGACCACGTAGACTGTGGCTAACCCGGACAGTGCCAGCTGTGTTGGAAAGGGCACCTAAGGCCTCCACAGACCCTGATTCATGGGTTCAGTGAGTACAACCCACTGACACCTCCATGCTTGGAGGGAGTCTTGCTTCAAGCTCCCTGGCTCCTGTGTGCCTCTGAACAAGTCAGTGATTCCCTTCTGTCCTATGACACACTGTCAAAGGAGGAAACCCAGCTGGGTGTTCTCCAGGGTCTCTTCTTTCTATCACACCTCGGGGTTCAGTAATTCAGGGAATTATTCTCCCACATAGGTATTATTCAAACTACAGTGATTGGTCCAGGAGTCAGAGCTAAACTAAGCTGGATTAATTCAGTTCCTTTTCTGTGAATATCAGGATCAGGAGCTGGACTAAAATGTTTGTAGCCATGTTCCACCCAGGACTGTGAAGCTAAAGAAGACTCTCTAGCAGTAGAGGAGAATGAAGCTAGGGTGCAGGAGGGAGCAGGAGAGAACAGAGAGAAAGGGCTTCTGGGGTTCTGATACCAGTGACTTCCTGACATCAATTTCTGATCTTAAATTCCATAAGATGCTCCAGTATCTCATGGATAAATCCTTTTTCTAAGCTGAAGTTAGCTGGAGGGGGTTGCTTGTCACTAAGAGTCCCAGTAAATACAGATAGCATCAGGTACTTCAAATTGTTCAAATCGTTGTTGGGTTGTAAATACATATCCTGTAAAGGAGATTGGATTTGCTTCCTTTGCTTATCTTTCCTCTGAGTTTTTATAGACCCTCGTAATCATAGAATAGACTCATGTAATTTACCCCCCTCATTATAAAGAAGAGAATTCACTTCACAGAAGTGGGGCAACAGGCTTAGGAGCTCATAAGGAGCCATTAACAAAGCTGGCCTCAGAGGCCAGATCTCCTGGTTCCCATCCAGTTCTGAGAAATACTAGCCAGCCTAACTAGGAATACTGTGAGATGCTCTAAAAAATCCCACATTCAAATATGTTTATGAAATGCTACATATCATATTGCCTCTTCTTGGAGACTGACATGTATATCATTCTAAAGACCCTGAGAAACCTCCCAGCAATGAAATCGATTTAGCTCTTTTTATTTTATTTTGTGTCTTTTATTCTACTTTATTTTTTTAATTTTTTAATTTTTTTAACATCTTTATTGGAGTATAATTGCTTTAAAATGTTATGTTAGTTTCTGCTGTATAATGAATCAGCTATACATATACATATATCCCTATATCTCCTCCCTCTTGCATCTCCCTCCCACACTCCGTATCCCACTCCTCTAGGTGGTCACAAAGCACCAAGCTGATCTCCCTGTGCTATGCAGCTGCTTCTCACTAGCTATCTATTTTACATTTGGTAGTGTCTATATGTCAATGCTTCGTCCCAGCTTACCCTTCCCCCTCCCCGTGTCCTCAAGTCCATTCTCTACGTCTGAGTCTTTATTCCTGTCCTGCCCCTAGGTTCATCAGAACCATTTTTTTAACATTTAGAGTCCATATATATGTGTTAGCATATAGTATTTGTTATTCTCTTTCTGACTTACTTCACTCTGTATGGCAGTCTCTAGGTCCATCCACCTCATTACAAATAACTCAATTTCATTTCTTTTTATGGCTGAGTAATATTCCATTGTATATATGTGCCACATCTTCTTTATCCATTCATCTGTTGATGGACACTTAGGTTGCTTCCATGTCCTGGTTATTGTAAATAGTGCTGCAGTGAATATTGTGGTACATGACTCTTTTTGAATTATGGTTTTCTCAGGGTATATGCCCAGTAGTGGGATTGCTGGGTCATATGGTAGTTCTATTTTTAGTTTTTTAAGGAAGCTCCATAGTGTTCTCCATAGTGACTGTATCAATTTACATTCCCGCTAACAGTGCAAGAGGGTTCACTGATAAAGCTTTTTCAAACATATTTGACCAAACCATCCATTTTGCTCTGCCTTTTGAACACTAGAGTTGTAGAGCACACTTTGGGAACTAACCCTGCTGTATTTTCTCACTCAGACAGGTAGCGTGCATCTATAATTAGTTCATGCTAAGCCCTTCCAGATGCTGATTCTTTAAACATAAGTGTGATGAGCTGAATTGTGTACCCCCAGATTAAAAAGTTAAAGTCCTAACCCTCAGTACCTCAGAATGTGACCTAATTAGGAAATAGGGTAATTACAGATATAATTAGCTAAGATGAGCTTATTGAGTTTGGCTCTAATCTAATATGACTGATTGGGGTAGGTCGTAACCCCATTTGACTGATGTCCTTATTGTGGGGGGGGGTTGGACAAAGAGATACAGACATTAAGAGAATGCCATATAAAGATGAAGGCAGACTGAGGTGATGCCCCTACAAGCCAAGGAACACCAAAGGTTTGCCAGAAAACCACCAGAAACCAGGGAAGAGGCATGGAACATATTCTTCCTCACTTCCTCAGAAGGAAACACTTCTGCAGACACCCAGCCAGTCTTCACATCATCTTCCCCATTAGCTAAAAGACCACAGAGAAGCTCACCTGCATCCTGGTTATATAGACAGGTTTGTTCATTATTATCCAGCTTGCCGTCTCATAGCAGGGTGGAATAGTCATTGACCCATCATAAGTAATGAAACTAGAGGTCTCTGGATATAGTTCCTCTATATTAAGTCCCTGTAGTAAATATGCATCATCTAGAGAAAAAAAAAAAAGACTTAAGAATTAGGTTTCTTGAGAAAGTGCTGGTGTTGCTGATAAATTTTTTCTTTTCAGATTCCAGAAGACTGTAACTCTCAGGATGGGCTACAGTAACAAACAGTTCCCCAAATCACAATCACCTTAAACAAAGAAGGTCTGTTTCTTGCTCGGATACAAGTCCATTCTAGGTTGTCTGAGAGCTTCCTGCATGTCACTGTTGTCCATACTCTGGGACCAAGACTATCAGAGGAGCTGCTGTCTAGACCCTTGTGAGTCACAATGATAGGAGGAAAAGTAAGCATGGTGGAACATATGTTTGCTCTTAAAACACTGGCACATGTTGGCACATGTCACTTCTGCTCACATTTTGTTAGCCAA
The DNA here is from genome assembly GCF_028564815.1 of Eubalaena glacialis. Taxonomy (NCBI): domain Eukaryota; kingdom Metazoa; phylum Chordata; class Mammalia; order Artiodactyla; family Balaenidae; genus Eubalaena; species Eubalaena glacialis. The sequence goes on along the minus strand of NC_083734.1, from coordinate 36,599,116 downwards.
AGAAATCATATGGCTAAGGCTGATGTTAGGGATTTAAGGAAGCACATTCCTCCTATAGGATGAGACAATGAATATTGGTGAACAGTAATGTGGTCTACCACAAGGACAATAGGAAGAGCCAAGTCCTTGGTTATGGTCCCTGATACCTGGACCCATAATATTATAGTCACAATGAAGTACACAGTTAAAGCCTTTAGGACCCGTTAAAACATTGCCTGGTCACCATTTTTATTTATTAACATTGCTTAATTAAGAGAACATTAAGAAAATATTTTTAGAAAAGTAAGTCAGACCAAATCCTACCGTGAGATTCAACTGTTAAGTTCAACAACTGATTTCATTTTTGTGGCTCTCCTCTCCATAAGGCCCATACAGATAACCCTTTGTCTTACACCTATTCAAGGTATTCATACTCATATATCTTTTATTATTAAATATACTTTTTCAATTATAAAAGTAACATAAGTACATATAAGACTATATGGAAAAAAGAAAGAGGAAAATAACTCTGATCATATAAAGCAATTGCCATTAACATGTTGGTATATTTCATTCTGATTTTTAAATTCAATGCATTCGTTGTATTTGTATAAAATTATAATGTACTGGAGTTTTCAAATATCAATAAATTTCAATGAACTTCTCTCCTCCTCTTCTCATGATCCTTCCTCCTTTCTTTCTGCAGACTCTTTCTCTCTTCTCTTGGCTTCTAAAACACCATACTTGGGATTCCTATTTTTCTGGCCATTCCTTCCAGGATTCTGTTTCTGGATTCTGATTTTCTACCTGCTTTTCTCAGTGTTGGCATTTCCTGAGGATCAGTCCAAGGCTCTTTCTTCCCTCAGTCTATATTCTCATCATAGCCCATCTACATTCATGGCTTCCATTGCTCTCTGTACCCCAGTGATCTCTAATCTATGTCTTCAGGAGTCTTGCACCCACTAGTTTGCCATGAGTGTCCACCACTGTGGCCGGCCCAGGGAGCCTGGAGAACACATGGCAGGGACCCAAAGCCTGGCTGGCAGGGGGATAAGACCCGCTCCTCCAGTCCTCCTAGGTTCACAAACATTTTCTCATCCATGTGTTCAACTCCCAGTGGGAAAGGACTGACTCTTTGGTGGTTGATATAATCTCTCAAATTCAGTATTGTGCATGTATAGTGGTAAAAAAGGACTTTCACATACAGCTGGAACCTCATACTGTCCTAGTAAGATTGGTCAGGCATATAATAACATCTTCATTGACAAGAAACTGAAGATCAGAGAGGCAGAGTGACCTGCCCAAGGTCAGAGAGCTAGATGGTAACTGCAGAGTGGAAAGTGGAATCCAGCTCATCTGACTTCCAGGCCAAAGTCATTCATTCATTCAAAAAATGTTCACTAGGCACCTCTTAGCGCTGGACACTGGGTTAGGCTCTGGGGGTAGAGCAGTGAACAAGAATAGATGCCTGCCCTCATTCTAGTTGAAGAGACAGATAACAAATTGCAAAAAAATATATAATATGTTGACCCTAATATCAGGGTGGTGATGATAAGTGCATCTTGGCCCAGGCTGTACCTACTTATCCTGAGCATTAACACTGCTAATCCATTTTCCTGGGCAAAAACCCCTTACCTTCCCCATCTCTTCCTCCAGAAATTGCTCACTCAAGTTTCTCTGATAGGCAAGAGCCATCTTTGCCAAGGAAATTTGGATTTCAGAGCTCCTTTTCTTGCCAACTGAGTTAAGGACAAGTCAACTGATCCAGTGGTTTAGAACAATGTAAATAAAACCACTGTTTGCCTGCTTCATCCTAAACTGTCCCTCCTGGCCTCTGCCTACTCTTATAGAGTAACTGAACTTCTCCAGGGCTCTGTCCACAAAATGCCCATGAGAGAGGTTGGTCAAGCTGGATTAGGAGACCAACACTACGAGAAAGGGCTTTCTTTCTCTTTCCATTTAAATATTTCTACCTTTCTATCAAAATATCAGGGAATCAAGACAAGCCCAAGGAGACAGAGTGATTGGAATATGGCTGGGCTGGATCTGTACTCTGACTTGTGCAGTCAGATGGTTCCATGACAGAACTGTGGTGCCCAGAGTACACACTGATGTGATGGTCCTTGGATGTTAGATCAGATGTCAACACAACAAGCTTATGTTGAGTAGCCACCGTTTGGCTCTAACTATTTCTTAAGCCCCTAGTATGTGTCAGGCACTAAGCTAGGTATAGGCAAGCAGGATGTAATGTAAGTGAATACAGCAAGAAGCCACAGAGATAGTGATATATATCTGCACTGGGTACATTGAGAGGCTGTCAGTTATGCCTGGGGGTGGGACTGCAGAGGATTAATTGAGGAGCTGACCTGAACTGCATCTTGAACAACAGGAGGTAATCAGTGTGTGGCTGGTAAGGGTGGCTGTCAAGGGCACTGTAGATGGTCACGGTAAAGAAAGCTAAAGACACAGAGCAGCGCATACTCGGGACGGCTAGTGCATAGGTAAGATGCAGGGAAGGGGTGTTGTGAGGAATAAGGCTGAGGGGGTGGGCAGTACAGGCCATGCCCAGAAGGTCCTTCTCTGTGCTGTTGGGAGTTAGGGTTTCATCCTGTAGGCAATATGGAGCCACGGAAAGGTTTTAAGCAGAGGAGTAGCATGATCAAATTTGCACTTAATGATCTTTCCTCTGATGGTGGCTTGGCCTGAAGATTAACATACTGAATGAAAAAAGGAAGTATTTGGCACATCTTTATTAAAGGTCAATGTGATTTGTTTAACCAAGCTTGCACTTGGAGCACATTGGGTACTCTAGCATGCTGCTATTATTGTATTTTTTTAAAAACATCTTTATTGGAGTATAATTGTTTTACAATGGTGTGTTAGTTTCTGCTTTATAACAAAGTGAATCAGTTATACATATACATATGTCCCCATATCTCTTCCCTCTTGCATCTCCCTCCCTCCCACCCTCCTTATCCCACCCCTCTAGGTGGTCACAAAGCACTGAGCTGTTCTCCCTGTGCTATGCGGCTGCTTCCCACTAGCTATCTATTTTACATTTGGTAGTGTATATATGTCCATGCCATTCTCTCACTTTGTCCCAGCTTACCCTTCCCCCTCCCCGTATCTTCAAGTCCATTCTCTAGTAGGTCTGTGTCTGCTATTATTATATTTTATTTTATTAGGGGTGGTGGGGAGGAGAGATGGAAGGAGACCGTAGAATGAGGGGCATTCCAGGCATGACTAGAGTAAAGAAAAAGAACATTTATGTTTTTCTGAAACTATAATTAGCCTCTGTGTTTCATCTGTATTTGAGGACAGGGTTGGTGTGTGTGTGTGTGTGTGTGTGTGTGTGTGTGTGTTGGGGTCAGGGGGAAGGCCAGGAGCAAGAGGTTACGTTTATGGATTTAACCCACATAGCAGGGTAAAAACCTGCTTCCAAAACACTCTTGTGCTGATATCCCAGACTCTGCTGCTGTGGTCCTGCCAGGAGATTCCTCTTCACCCATGTCGCCTGTGAGATGTGCAATGGTTGCCACAGAACATGGCAGCTTCTACCCTCCCACAGTCCTCATTCACCACTTTGTTCTTCCCATGAATCTGCTAATATGCATACTTCATCTTTGCCCTTTTAATTTCCTCACACTACAGAACTTGGAAAAATCCCCATGTGAAGAATGTGAACTTTGGTCTCAGACTGGAGTTTCAGTGCTGGCTTTGCTGTTCACCATTTGCATGACCTTGGACATGCAGGTAACAATCTGAGCCTCAGTTTCTCAGTATGCAGATGGTTGGAGTGGACAGTGGACTGAATGGTTGTGTCTCCCTCAAATTCATAGATTGAAATCCTAATCCCCAATGTGATGATATTATGAGGCAGAGCCTTTGGGAGGTGATTAGGTCATGAGGGTGGAGCCCTCATGAATGGGATTAGTGTCTTTTTAAAAACAACCCCAGAGGGCTCGCTCACCCTCTTTCTGTTATGTGAAAATCCAACAAGAATTCTGCAACACAGAAGAGGGATTTCACCAGAACCCAATCACGCTGGCACCGTCATCTCAGATTTTCATCCTTCCACAACTATGAGAAGTAAATTCTGTTGTTTATAAGTCACCCAGTCTATGCTGCTTTATTATAGCAGGCTGACCTGCCTAAGACAGAGTACTTGCCTCACAGAGTTGTTTGAGGAACAAATGAGATCACACTTTTCAAGTACTTGGCACAGGGCCTGGTCCATGGCAAGTACTCACCAATACTAATGTCCTTGCCCAGTTTCCCTGGGATAACCATTGCTTGGCCTCCCCAAGCCTTCCTGGCTCTCCCCCACTGGGTTAGTGCCTTCCTTTTACACCATATTTACTGAATAAGCTTGCCAATAATTAACTTACCTATTTGAATGCCCCAGTAAACTGTGAGATCCTTTGGGAGAAGGGCTTCCATCTTTTATCTCTGATTCCCTAAGCCCTACCATGGGGTCCATTACATGGTGGTTGCTCATTAAACATTGGTTGCATGAATGAATGAAATGGTTTCTGCCCAGCAGCTTCACCTGCTGGTGGTTCTGGACAGAAAATAAAGGAGGAAGAGGCAACATCATCTGTCAGATTATGGGAGAAAATCTCTGAGGCTTCAGTCTATACCATTAGCTTAAATACATGCTGCTCACCACTACTCCCAAATATGTCATACCCCAGATCTCAGAATGAGATGGAGACTGTTGCCTGTCTCCATGCGGCGTTACTGTTTCTGCACCAAACACACCTGTGCGTTTACATTGCTGAAACTGTAATGTGTGCATTTAACAAATAACACTTGTCCTCATGACTCACCATTCTGCCTCAAAGGCTGCCATTAAATCACTGTTTTATCTTTTAGGGATTGGAATTTGAGAACCACTGACTACCTTTTTATATCTTCTTTTCTCCCCACAGAGACTTGCTTGATGTATTTGGCAGGAAAGAGGCAGTGGGACCCAAGAAAGTTTTCAGCTCTAGTGTCAAGGAACACTGGGGTGTCTTCCATGGCTTACCAGGTCAGGAAGTAATTATTACCCACAGACTACCATGTCCATGCAGCAGCCAGCAGAAAACCAACAGTTTGTGCATGTCAGTGTTATCCTCTGCTCATGGTAGACAGAAAGGAGCCCAAGAACTAATGTCCTGAAAGATGGATTCTGCTCTCCAAATTCTCAAGGCTCTATTCATTAGTAAGGATGCCAAAGATCTAGAGGTCAGAGTTGTTTATAATCAGAGAGATAAAAATTTGGGGTGAAGCTCAGAGGCCAATAGGCTGATCATGCATGCCTCTGCTTGTTTTAAGGATATTTACTGAAAGGAAGTGATGGCATGAAATAAATTTTCATGGGTAGTTTTATAGAGAGGTTTCCTATCATCTATCTATCTATCTATCTATCTATCTATCTATCTATCTATCTATCTATCTGTCTGTCTAACTATCTATCATCTATTTATCTTCTATCTATCATCATCATCATATAGAGGGCAAAGCCCTGGACTTCAAGCAGGAGTCTTAATTCAAGTCTAAGTTCCAACTGTGGCTTTGCCAGTAACTTACTCTTTCTTCATGGATAAGTCATGTAACCTCTTACTTGTGGGCACCAGAATATTCTGGATAATTGCTAAAGTCATCTTTAGGTTAAAAAATAAGCTATAGACCCCCAAATATCCTTCAGTATAAACAAGATTACATAGATAAATTTTTCTTCCATAGGTCAAATTTTTGGTATGACAGTGTTGTAGTTTTTTCAATGTGTTGGATATACCTCTACATCACAGGAAGACCCCTTGGATAACCAGTAGGTAGAGAATATTTATGCACAGGTAATAGCCCCATGTTATTCTTTCAAATGATTGGAGAAGGTAACAGCTGTGCTTTTGATTTTATGACATGCTTTTGCTGAATCTATGCCTTATACTGAGTTCTTAGTTTTGGACACAACTCCCAAGCTGACTTTTTCTTTCCTTCCTTTCTTTCTTCCTTCCTTCCCTCTTCCCTGCTTCCTTCCCTCCCTGCCTCCCTCCTTCTCTCTCTCTCTTTATCTCTCTCTCTCTCTCTCTCTCTCTCTCTCTCTCTTTCTTTCTTTGAAACACACTGTGATGAAATGCCTAGGATCACATAGTGGGGGAATCTTTCCCTTAGTCTGAACTTTGATGGCAGCCTCTGGTAAATGCATCGTGTTAACTTATGTGACATTGATGAGATTTAACATCACCCGGCTTCCTGCTTATGAAGTTCCCATTCAAAGAGAATGATGCCAGTGAGAAAAAGGCACAGCAGTTCCAGAAATCAATACTGGACTAACTTTTGATTAATATGGAACTCTTTGGCAATTTTCTCATATGGAATGACATTTCCTCTTGTAATCTGAGGCAAATTCAACTGAAATGAAAAAAGACAATTGCTAAAGAATAAAGGAATATGATTTTTCATTTTATACAAATGAAAAATGAAAAAGAAGGCCTCCAAGAACTGGATTCAATGGAGGTAAGATGTTCCTTTTCTTGCTGACTATAGTTACTACTTGGATTGCAACATGGGGAGTGGAATGCTGCATTTTGCATTCTGTGAAAACATTTCCAAAGCCATTCATTTGAAATGAAAGCACAAGTTCAATTAAGCATAGAGAAAGTCACCGGGAGTAACATGCTTAAGCTCCCTGGTGATATTTCATCACATTTAACACTGTGTTCCTCTGAGGAGTGAGTGCACAGAACACCTCCCAAGGAACTGAGAAGTATAAGGCAGTTACAAGTTGGTCTATCCTTGCCTACACATTCATGTTTTAGTCAGGGTTGGGGTAGTGGGGGCTAAAGCAAAGTTATAAACAGGCAAGTCTGAAAAAAAATTTTTAAAGGGCTCAAAACACGATGTTTAAAAGCTTTCCTCCAAACACCTTGAGTTGTGTGCCTGTATTTCCTTGCTGGAAATACGTATTAAGACAATAACCAGACCCTTTTAAATTTGGAATCTATAATCTTTTGGATTCTTATTGGACTGAAGTTCACCATTGTATTTATTGTCTATGAAATGAATGGAGTATATGAAACTCAAAGAGAATGAAGCTACTAAAATACTCCACTGTCCTAGGACCCTGGAAGAAAGTATTCATTTATGTGTACTGTTCTAATAACAACTCCCTCTTACCCATTTAAGAAGGTTCTTTGTTCCACTTGAAAATATAAATATTCTTTAAAAAAAAATAATGCTGGCCCCATGAAATCAGGTGGATAATCAAATGATAAGAATGTCACCTTTTATGTAATTGGGGCTCTGTGCCTACTTATTAATTACCACAAGGAAAATGGAGGGATATTGGCATTTTTCCAATACACTATACTAAACAATTAAAATACTTCAAGTAAATTTCGAATATCTCCTCCATAAAATCCATTTTTCAATGCCATGATTTCAGTCTTGACCCTTAATCTGTTGAAGGCGAATTTAACTTTAATAAAATGGATTTTCTTTAGAAGACTTTCTAAATTCAGCCTGAAATTAATTCAGGCTGGTCTTTTCCATCGTCAGTCTGGGTTAGTGAGAGTGTTTTATAAGATTTGCTCAGATATATGAAATCCAAGCTTTCAAAGAGAGTGGAAGCTCACTAGGCTATTGCCATCCACTGCACGGGTCCCACGCAGGAGCTGGGTTTCATTAGAGTAAACAAGCTCTGTTGTTTGTGTGCCCTGTATTGCATTCACCTTGACTATAACTTTTATTTAGTTTTATAGTGACCTGCCTCCCACCCTCCAGGAAGCTGGATTTGACAACAACATACCTTAGGATAATTTAGAAACACATGTTATTATGCACCTGGTTTATACCAGTCAATGTCCAGGTAACTGACTTGTTGCCTTGTTTAATCCTCATCCCAACCCTCTCAATGTCAGTATTAGTATCTTCATTTTATTGATGAGGAAATTATCTCAGAGAGGTTAAGAAACTTGCCAGAATTCACACAGCAAAGAAGTGGTAGAGCCAGGAGCCCAGGTCTGCTTAGTTCTATATCTCTTCACTAGAACACATTGCGTCCCATAAGTATAGTGACTTTTACCAGAATGTTGGCTTCCAAAATTCCCAGTCCTTTTGGCAAGATTCTCCTTCTTTCCATCTTTTATGGATTACCTGGCATTGATTTTCTCAACTGGCTCAATAGAATGATTTTGCACAATTCCTTTTTTTCTCCCTAGTCATCTAATGTATGTTCAAATCAAGCAAATGGATTGTGTGCCTACTGGCTGCCATTTTGTAGTGATTTCACCCCATGCTTCCATGCTTACTCCTGCCTCTTTGTACCTCCTGAGCCAGTTGATGAGACAGACATACCAGAGCCTCTTCCAGGGTAGGATTTAAAAGATATCTTTAGAAATGATTTACAATCTTAAGTCATGGGGATCTTTCAAAAGTGAGGATATGTCCGCCTCTCTTCTCTATTTATTCTCTCCCATGATCTCACCCGGTTTAAATGCCATCTGGATCCCAATGACTTCCACATTTATATCTGTAGTTCTGTATCCTGAAATCCAGACTCATATATCCAACTGCCTACTCCACACCTCTTCTTTGATGCCCATCTTGAGTTTAACATATTTGAAATTCTGATTCCCTTCTTATCCATGAATATGCTTCATCCATAATCTTCCCCATCTCAGATGATGGAAAAGTCTTCCTTCCATTTGCTCAGGCTAAAAACCTTAGTTATACTTGACTCCTCTCTCTCATATCACACACCCAATCTGTCAGTAAATCTCTTGGCTCTACCTTCAAAGTATACCCAATCATTTCTCATCACCTCCCCCAAGTTGGCCTGATCATGATCAACATTGCTGAAATCATCTCCCAACTTTTGTTCATGCCCCTATAGTCTATCCAAGCAAACAGAGCGATCCTTTTGTCAGGAGATCATGTCACTCTCTGCTCTGAGTCTTAGATTGACTTTTCATTACAAATGGCCTCAAAGGGAAAGGCTGATGGGGAAGATTGCCCATCTAGTACCAATCTCTATACCTTCTCTGGTTTCTGTATGTGCCCAATAATGGCAATGCCACTGTGTTCCTTTGAATGACAGTGGTTTCCACTGGTAGTCACATGCCAAGGGACAGACAGGAGCTGCAGGGGGCTTAGGATGGTGTGAGCCTGAACTTTTAAAGTGCCCACAAGTTCTGTGCATAGTTTATTCCCTTCCAGAGTGGAAACAAGTGCAAAAAGCAAAGAGATGGCTCTTTAAACTGAACTAAAGTTGGAATTAAGAGAAGAACATGCCAATAAGCTTCATGTAATGTGAAAGTATCAGCATTACAACTAGTTTTAACACCTCAGAGCTTAGCTTTCCTTGCTCCTTATGGAGGAAGACAGTAGGAAAGTAAGAGCATAGAAAAGTCCCCGGGAGGACCTATGATGGAATGCTTGCTCTCCCACTATGAATGAGTAAATTATTGTTCAGGAAATGTTCACTCCCTCCCAGACCCAACTCCCTGGGAGTATTTTGATGAAGGGCTTGGACATGTGACTTGATTTGACCAGTGGAAGTTGGATAGAAGTGACAGTGTGTGAGTTTCAAGCCTAGGTCTTAAGGAACATCACACATTTCTGACCCCCAGCATAAGAAGTACTTGATCCCAGAAAAATGAGAGCTATGTGGAGCCGAGTTGTCCTAACTGACCTGCAGACCTACAGAGCCACTCCAACCAACCCACAGATGCAGTAGTGAGAAATCAATGCCTATCTCTGAATGCTTGTTTACTATGCAGAAGTTGCTGACTAATAGAGCCACTCATTAGATGTGTGTCCTTGACAAATGGCTTCACTTCTTAGAGCCTTGCTTTCCTCATCTATAAACTGGGATAACAATTGTACCTATTTTGAGGATGGAACTTTGTGAGCACAAGGTAAGGTGCTGCACATGAAGCTCTAGCACAGAGCCTAGAGTGCAGAAAGTGCTTGGTTAGCATCTCTTCCTTGTTCCTGATGCTGAGCACTTTGCAGAGTGGGTACCACATCTGCGTGAGTGTGGCAGACTGAAGCTATGCTAGGGTGTAGTTCTGGGTAGCAGCAGAAGAACGGGCTGGTTGGGAGAGTGGGTGGGGGCCAAGGTCAGTTGTCCCTAGGTAGTGTGTTTGGGTGGCAGCTGTGGGAACCCATTTCTTTCTTGCTTGCTTAAAAGTATGAAAGCAGGGTACTCTGATAGTTTCCCCTGAGCAGGTGGTGTTGTCTTTGTCTCTACCATAATTCATGGGCCAATGAATAACCTGCTCTTCCTGTAGAGCCTCCAGGGGGACTTCCACGCTTGTGTTTCCTACACACTGGCTGTGTCCTCGTGCATGACTCCTGTTTCAGAAACTC